>NC_058048.1:19636302-19946302 GCF_020085105.1 Siniperca chuatsi
TGTGCATCAAAAGCTTCCAAACACATGAACACACTAAAACTCTAACCTCTACTGTATAAAAAGTACAGCAAATGAAGTCAGGACACAGGAAGGTGAGTTGGTTAGCTTATGGGTAAGTGAGCAGACAGTGTATGTCACCTTCTCTCCCCTCTGCTCATTGAGTAGCTCAATGCGACGGGCCAGGGTTAGGATGGGCTCCTTGAGGCGGCAGGAGCCAATAATGTCCTCCAGGTACTCCAGCATGCCCTCATCATGCTCTGTCTGACCTTTAGGCTTCATCATGGCAATCTGCTCCACCTCACCCTAGGTACAGTCCAGAACACCACATGGACAAAGACATGCATGCAATCATTCACAGAAAACAGAGTTTTATAGAAGTTCTAACAAAAACAACAACTCTTATAATTTGTAATAATAAAATAAAAAATGTCCACAAAACCCACTAAGATATGTGGTCAATTGAATGTCTTAACTCTAGATTTTTAATAATGCTAGTCTGCTTCACACACAGCTTGGCAGATACATACGTCAAGTACAGTGTACCAAAAATGTATTTCTAGAGGTTCCCTTTGAGAACACAATGGCTTTTCCCACTCAGAGAATAATCCCCAGTATTACACTGGGCTAAACAGTTATATCAATTCAAAACAAAAGGAGAACATACAATTAAAATACTGAACAACTACTTTTCCCCCCAAAAATAATAGATATAATTCAATCTCATGAATGAGTAAATAAGTGTTATCAGACATGTTAAACCTGCATCAGAACACAAGTATTAATGCTGTAATAACACATTATCATCTCCCCACCCGACCAACAATCACTTCTCATTATAGAACTTGTGTTAAAATTATAATTACAAAATTTTAAATGATTTAAAAACAAATGCTTTTTATAGCATACAAATGTCGACTTCTTGTAGCTAGACCTTGGTTGAATTTCCAAATACTGTACATGTATACTACTTGCCCCCAAGTTAGAGACAACTCTCCAGTGTAAACACATTTGTATGAACATGTGTTCATTTTTATTTATTTATTTTCTGAGAAAGGCTGACTTAGAATAACAACATTGCTAAGTTAAAAACAAATTAAATTCAGATATAGTAAAAACTAAGTCTAAAATTCTGTTTAATTTTATATGTAGGGGAAATAAATGCAGCTCACATATTACTTTTATGTATGAAAGAAAAGAGAAGCCAGTAGAGGAAGGGGAGGAATCCCACATCATCCTCTGCTCTGACCAGTGCACAAAATAGACAGTTTCCCTTCAGCCAGAGGCCTGGAAAAGTGACCTTGGAGAACAAGCTATGGCCTCTTCCCATAATCATGCAGTCTATCATAGACAGAGAGCTGAAAATCTAACATCCAAGGAGAGTGAGAATGGACATGCACACATGCACACACACACACACACACACACACGTGCACGCACACACAAAAAAGTCAAGCAGGACACATGTAATCAACTAACTAACCACAAAACCACAGTGGAGGGTAGAATCAAAATGTTCACCTGAAACTACCACACACTGTAAAAATAATAAAATAAAATAAAAAATTTGATTTAATAAGCCACTTAGTTATACTCTGACATGAGTCATTACCCCATAAGCCTTGGGGTAACTTGGGGTAGATCACACATGTAATACAATCAGAAGGGGTAGGGGTGTAACTAGTGAACTGTTTCAAACTCAGTGCAACACAATGCTAAATAAAAAAAATTCTAACAAGAAAAATAAAAAAAATAAAAAAAGGAATGAATTACATTCACAGTGAAGGTAAAAAAACAAAAAACAAAATGTTGAACCAATATTAAAGCCATGGTAATGGAGTGTGTTTGATCCAGCCACACTGAAGCAGCACTGCCAATATTGGGGTTGGGGTCTATTCTCACACGCCAATATTTACGTGCTGCTAAAGCGTGGCAGGTACATGGGAAAGGGAGGGGAAGGGAGGTCCAACCTGTCCCCACTGTTGAGTCAATCCCAAAGACTGCCCCACTAAAAAAAAGTTAGTTATTCAACTACAGACACTCACATCCAGGTCCATGTATAGGTAAAATTGCCTTTTTTCCTTAAAATTCTAAAGCAGCAAATAATGGTTCGCACCTTTTCCACATTGTTTCAAACCATGATGCGCTGCTATAGCAGTCTAAGGGCTGGCAGAGGACACATCCTCTCCTTTCCAATTCCAGTGCAACAGGTTATTCCCAGGCATGGCTTTAAAGTAGCCATGAAACATTTGACTCAAATAGGACTGGGAAATGGGCAGAGGACGAAGAGCAGGAAATCTCTGACAGAATGGGATGGTCACAACAAGGATAAAAAAAGCAGAGTTAGAAGTAGAAGAGGAAATTACATAAAACATTTTTATAATTACCTGTAAGATCAGAAATCTGTTGTGGTCTAGGTCAATACCATGGCTTCGGAGTAACGCCCCCACTTCTTTGAATGTGGCTTTCTTGCCACTAATATGGTAGGCTGAGGAATTGTCTTTGTTGGCAGTCCTGGAAACATAGAACTTGCTGTTGGGGATGACTTCGTAGTCATCTCCTTCCTGGCTCAGAGGGGGGAGGGGCAGAAGACACAGCAGCTTAGAGAAGAACAGTTCAGAAGAAACTCACACAGCTCGACACATGAAATGATAATAATACTCATAATACTGACAAATCCACTGAGGGTGGTTAAGGAAAAACACACCATTAAAAACAATTCAGAAAAAGGCTTGTTTAAAAAGCATACAACAGATCAAGGCCCAATACACTGCCATGTAAATAAACCATGTCAATATTGAAGTGTTTTCTATCATGTTACATTAACAAAATGTAAACAACATGTTAGATAAAATGATGAGATTATAAATGCAATGCAAAAAGGTAGGTCATTTGCCTAAAAGTGTATTAATTTTAGAAGCAAGTCTAATAATTTAAGTTGTGTACACCACACCTTAAAAAATATTTTTAAGCTTCACAGATGGCAGATTGTAAAGCTGGCAGAGTTCATAGAATTATGCCAATAGTTTAACAACTTGATTTTAATTTACTGTGAACTGGTGGACCAAACAGAAAGGCTTAGATATATTTAACAGTGGGCAAGGCAAAACTTATACCCCCTGTGGCAGATCAAATATAGAAACATGTGTAAATCTAATTCTATTAACTACAGTCAGTTTTCAAAGTAATTTGTGATCTAATGCAACAGGATAAAATTGTCTCTTAATACAAACACCCATTTTATTGACTTTTCACAGTACAATCAAATAAGTAGTGCCTAGTCACTAAATGGCACATTTAAAAAAATTATTCAAAAATACAGGAATCAATTCTAGCACATTATGAATTGACTATGGCATGTGTGGGTGGTAGTTGTAACTTTCATGAACAATTTGAGTCTGTGTTTAGTCACTGGTGTGATAACTGTGTAGCAATATTATCTCATGAGCATTGAGGAATAAATATATTTAAAATTCAAGACAAATATCTGTCCACTAGAAAATTTTTCTAATCACCCCTTTCAATTTGGACTGCATGTATTGATTCATTTAGGAGAGGCCAGGGTGAGTGTAGTGTTATCTGTGTGACAGAGATATAGATATATATACCTTATCAATAATCTTTTGAAAATGCACCTCCACAGTACAGCTTTGCACATCTTTGTGTTTATCAGAGCTGTGAATCAGCACTGAGAGCTTTTTCGATCTGATCTTTTGAGCTCTATATCCAAACACAAAGAGCATTGAATCTATCACATTGGACTTCCCACTCCCATTTGGACCAATGATGCACGAAAAGCGCTGAGAGAAAGATAAGAGAAGATTAAAAAATTATATAAAAATCAGTTATATAAAAATATACTGCATCCACAAACAAATAATGTAAATGTCATAACATTACAAGCTATATATTAACATTTCAGCATAGTAAGATTGTGTTAGTGAATGTATTCCAAGTGGGTGTAGTTAAGATTTATTTTAATATACATATATTTGCAGAGCAATGAGGGGAGCAGAAAAAGGTGAAAAGGCAAAGTTTAATGAAAGTCATATTTTAAGGGAAATGTCAGCACATCACTAGATCACTACCCCTTGTATGATACACTCACTAAATCAAAATGGAGGAGTGTGACTTTTTCCACATGCCCCCCCCCCAAAAAAATTAAATAAATGTTATAATGTAGTGTCATTAATATTTTCATGCTTTTTGTGTCTACCACTACATAAGGAAACATGTTTACAGTTGTATAATGTGAAATTAAAGACAAATAAAATAAAACTGAGAAACACTACAAATGATGGTAAATCTGTGAGCTTAACACAGCACATTAACAAAGTATTTCCCACACAGGGTTGACATTTGTAACCATGTTTGGTCGTACCTTGTGAAAAGGCCCCAGAATCTGCTCGCCTGCGTAAGATTTAAAGTTGCGATTAACTAAATGTGTTATCATGAGGCGAGGAGCGCCCGGTTCATTGGTCATTGCTGGGGGCGGGGGTGGAGGGATGCTACCGAGAATCTCCTCCAAACTTCGATTATCAACCGCCTCGGCAGCCTCCCCGTGAGACGGATCTGTGGCACAGAAAAAAGTACAACTTTTATTCCTCTGCGCGAGTCTTTCAGGTGGGGGACAGTGGTGCATGGGGGAGGGGTAGAGGAGCAAAAAAAACAAACAAACAAAACACAGGCAGCAAGTTACAACAGCAGTCACACAACGACTCCCGAGAAAGTTGACAGGCGTTATTTTTCTTTGTTCTGAAAACCAGAGCCAACCCAAAAAAAGAAAGAGACCATGGCCGCTTATGAACAAACCCACATTATTATACAAACGCTCTCCACGAGAAGCGTTCATACGTGAGAGTAGATGCGCCACATTCATTTCGTCGATGATAAATAACTAAAGTGTACATTTCGATCATCAACGTCACATTTTCACTCTTGCTGAACTGCACTCAAAACACATACTGGGAAAATCTTGTTTTGTGATGATAATATATAACGTAAAACCGATTATGTTGCCATCACATCAAGCCACAACGACCTGTCCAAAATCTATTGTGCTCACATAAGCATAAACAAGCTAAGGGTCGATGTTTGTAAATTACATTCTTGCAGCCAGAGACCCAGTGAAGCATTTCAACATATTCCAAAGAATACAAACATCACTTAATGCATATGTGCATCTTAAGCTTCGCATACAAATTACAAATCATGAAGTTATAAGAATTAAACCAAACACCCTTTTGGTCTACTACACAAAACACTTCATTATCCGAAATAAATTACCTCGTTTGCTGAGAAGATCCAGGGAAGAACTACACTCGACGATATCAAAATCATCTCAAAAATCATAAGACATTTATTGATGACTGACACTTTTGAAAAAAATATATCAGCCATTCTAACTACGTGTTGAGATTTAAGTAAGAAAAAAAGCTCCACAGCTGTGCCAATTGGCCACTGCCAATACAGCAATACACGCAACGCCATTGAGTGAACACAACTTATTTAGATTCACAGACACCAAAACACCCTTTGTTACTTGCCAGTTGTCGGCGGTGCCTCCTCTTGGCCATTGGAGTTGGTTTCTTGAGGGGGTACATGCAGCTCGTCTTCGGAGTCATCCCGAGGCTGCGACCCTTTCCCTCTTGGCTTGGCGGAGGCAGTTGAGCTCTTTGCAGTTTTAGATGGCATGATTTGAAATCTGAAGGGGTCATTGGTAAAAAAGGAATATCCATGAGTGGTTTTTGTGCCTGTCAATCTCCCAACTCCACTTTTAGTCGGTCACACGCAGCTACCGTTGTCAGGCTGAAATCATTACCACAGTCAGATCTCACTGCCGCCCATCTAACTGTTAGTCGGTATATTTTTCATTTGATAACTTTTTTTTCAACAATAGATAAAGTAACAACATGAGTAAATGTTTGAGTTTGTGACCTGAACAAAGTGAATTATTAAAAAAGACTCTCGGCCACATAACGTTAGAAGAAATGGCAGCGACCAGGCTGCCAATCGGCGTGATGATTGTGGCGAATTAGATGGCATTCTAACACTAAACCCAAACAACAGTAAAAAATGAATGGCCTCCTCCTGTGACAGAATCATTTTAGTACCTTGCTGCATCTAAGGTCGTTATTTGATTTGCGCGTCACGAAGTTGAACGGTTAAGGACCCTTGCAATGTTGGGAAAAACAGGAAAATAAGGTTAACGTAATGTCAACTGGAAAACAAATTCAGTTAATATGCAAATAGCTAAATTATCTACCCACAGCTCTTAGCCTAGCCTATGTTATATGGCCATTATTGAATAGACGCAGCTCTCTGGGCGGTGGTAAAGACACAGCGTCCTAAATTGATCGAGGTCTCAAACTGACACTAATATTAACTTTAATCCCCAACTTTTATGTTGGGGGCGGAGGTGTACACGGGGCAACCTAACTCGCTAGCTAATTGGAAAGCACATTCAAAGAACGAATGTCACTTAACTGTAACGTTGGTCTATTAGTAACGTTATAACGTTTGCCAAATAAGTGACTTGGTGACGCTAGCTTGAACACCGGATTTAAAAAAAAAACACGAAGAAAACTTTGCCTCGTTACTGCGTTATTTTCACTTTGCTAATGTTAACGTTAAATTAGCTGCTGTAGCTAACTATCTGATGATAAATAACGCAGCACAGCTAAAGCTAACGTAATGGCTAACTGTGACTAGGAAACGTATCTGCGTTGCGGATCTGTAACGTCAACGCAACACTGTAACGTTAACTGTAATTACTCATAGTTGGCGTTATCTGAATTGAAAGGGGCGCTTAGCATTTGCCCAACTAATGTTAGCTAAAGCTGAAGTAGTTGACGTTAACCAGACAAAGGTATTGTAGCTCAAAGTTTAGCAACCATCTGCAACATGAACATTAGCTTAGACAATCGAAAAAGTTGCAGGTTACTGTTAGGGGTGTGTGTGTCTACGAAATTGCGTTAAATGTAATATAAGGCAAAAAAAATGACTCATTACATTCCGAAGTAACGTTGTTTACGTTGGTCAGCACGTTTTCCATCGTAGCTAATGTTAAAACTTAAGTTAACGTGTTGTTACTGTTAAGTCTGGTTTGGAACTAAGTTAACGTTATGCATTTCAGCAAATAGACGGAACCCAATCATTACGCTCAGCTAAAAAGTTTCTGTACCTTCCAAAATATGGGCACGGTCTGTCAAGAGTCTTCCTTTCTGACCCAAATCACGATTTCGAAAAAGTATTCGTTAATCCAAAATTTGGCAAATATAATCCACAAAAATCAGCCCCGTGTCATTCCGAGTCGCTCTCCTGCTTGAAAACTCTAACTTGTAAATGGCGCCTAAACTGTGCTGTCGAACCAAATTCGTTACTGACGCAAGGCACCATGGAACGTTCAAAGGGCAAGGGAAAAAAACATGAAATTCAAAAAAGGGAAGCGAAGCCAACTCCGCCTCGCTCCAAACAAACGATAATCATATGACAAAAGTAATCGGACGAAAAAACGCAGAAAGTAACAATACTTTTTTACATTGTTATATATTATTTAAGATTATTATCAGATTCAAAGCCTAATGTTTCTACGTGTTCAAACGGTTGCCTGGTTACAGTAGAAGGAAGTCCCGCCCGGAGGAATAGTTTACATTTCAGGAAATATTGTTCGATGGATCAACGATTAATGTTAGTGTATTATGGTTGTAATGAGTTCTATTAATTGCATTTATTTAACATATGTCATACAGTACTTGTAAATTATTCGAAATATCCATTTTCGATGAAGCGAGGCTTGCAACTCTCGCGATAGCTAATTTTTCAAGCTGTGTATGACCCAGATTAAATGGCTACCAAAGGTTAGCTTTGATAACGTTAGTGATAAATTGTTGATAAGTGATGGCTAGGTTTCCTCTGCACTGTTTTGACTTTACATACATCCTTTGCTGGAGTAAATGATTCGCATCCATTGCTGGTTGTCCCACAGTCAACTCGGTAACGACAGAACGATGTCTGTTTTTACCAAACAACCAAGTTAACGATACAGACAAGACTCGGGGACATCTGAGGATTCGCGTTAGCAACAGCGGAAGGTACCGTAGCAACTGCAGACGCTAGTTTCAGTCACCGTTACAGCTACCAGAGCATGCAAACAGCTGAGTCGCCTAATTTACGGGGTAGGATTCATAGTTTCATGGTTTGGGTCTTTTATATTGTTTCTTTTTGTGTGTTGGTTTGACATTAGTGTGATCAACTTTAATATGAGAGTTACTATCACTAACTGACAATTTCTTGTTCGTTTAGGGATCAACAGAGCAAATATCCACCATGAGATTGAAAACATCGCTGCTACAGGAACCCAAACATATCCTTTTTATAATGTCGTTAGCTATCTAGCCTTGTATTTGTGTTTCTGTGCAGCTCAAATATATATTATGTAACACAACGTCAAAAACTTTGCTATTGTTACCATTATTATTGTTAGCACCACTAGAAGTAGTAATATAATTGTAGTAATTGGTTACTTCCTATTGCTTGGCTTTACTGAATACCTAACCTGTACCAAATCTTGAATCTGTTCATTCTTTTTTTTTTTTTTTAGAAGACCCTCTTTATAGCAGAAGCCAGCATGGCATTTCATACGATCAACTAATAGACATACCCTAATAATTCGCCTTGATCCTTGATCACTTTCCTTAACAGCAGATCACATAAGGAACTTGTGAGTTGTGTTGGCTGGACCACAGCAGATGAGCTGTACTCATGCAGTGAGGACCACCAGATCCTGAAGTGGAACCTGCTGACCAGTGAGACCAGTCTCCTTGTCAAATTGCCAGAGGACATTTACCCCATAGACCTACACTGGTTACCCAAAACCGTTGGTGGCAAGAAACAGAACCAGACTGAGATCTTTGTCCTTACCAGTACTGATGGCAAGTCTCTTTATATATATCTAAAAATCTAGGAGGACATAAAATGTACAGGGAAATAAAATTATTTAAACAACATTATGTTGATGTAGAATTGAAACTGTCATATGCTTATTGAACTAACTAAAACATAATAACTGGTAACAGTTTTCACTACTCTCTGGCCTGCCTCTGGCTTTTTTTTCCTCAGCTCCTCAGTTTTTATGCTGAGTAGGATGATAGTGTCTTGCTTGAGCATTAGAAGAATTAGGCGACAACTCAGGAGTTATTCTTCATATTCATCACCACCAGTTTGATACTTGTGCAGTAAAACCGATCTCGCTCCAAACTGAAAAATCATTTTGAGGGAAGCATATTAATTTTTAACAATTTCACTTTAGGAAAAGGATTTTAGTATTGCACAGGATTCCCACGGTTGCTTGAAATCCTTAAAAGTTTGTGAATTTGAGGGGAACAAATAAAGGCCATGGAAGTTTTTGAAAATAGACATAAATAGACATGGGTCATTGAAAGTGCTTGAATTTATATATTTTGTGCAAGAACATAAATTGAAGTTCTTTTGATATTTTGTTTTTTTTTTACTTAAAGTAACATCACTGTAACACATGCAAGCCTCTCTCTCTTTAATTGTTGTCTGTGAGCTTATGTAAAGCCTGCTAGTCCTTGAAAGATCCTTGAATTTGATCTTTAAGAACGATTGGGAACTATGATTGCAATAAAGAGAATCAGAATCAGGTTTATTGCCAAGTAGGTTTACTCATCAAAGAAATTTGCTTTGGTATTTTGGTGCATGACAATAAACATAGTAAGTAGAAAATATAAAGAAAGGTACTACAAGTCAAGAAGCATAAATAGAAATAGAAAGTTGACAATAAGATGTTTAGATTTAGATTATTATAAAACGTATACAATATGACTGTTATTTAAATGAAAGTGCTGTGCAGGGATGTGCAAAATATCAAGAGTGAGTCCCTGTCTGCTTTAACTTTCATTAGGCCTTCAATGTCAAATTACTAAAGGTGGATTTTTGTTTTACATCTGTATATTTGTAATACTAAACTTGGAGACATGCATCTACATGGCCTCTTATGTGTCTTCTTCGGCCTATATTAGATATAAACACACATAATATGGATGTACTGTTATGGCAGGCAATGTGTGGTCACAACACTAATGGCAGTGTAGGGTTGCATAAACACACCCACAAACTGAAGCAGCAATTTTCTCTGGCAGACCAGAGAGTAGTGAAAACTCTGTTACGATTCACTTTTGCAACATACTTCTGCTTCTTGCCTTGTTACAGTGAAATAAATATCAGTATTTCTATAGTTGTTGCTTGAAACTAGTTTTTGTTTTTTAATGAAAACAAAAACATGAGAATCACACAGTTTTATTCTTTGTAACTTTGGTATGCACTGAATGTTTGTCGCAAATTTTTAAATCTGGATTCTGTACAGGGCATTTAACATTAAAGAAACAAAGGAGATCTGTATGATATAGTTTAAAAGGAAGCAGTCCAACAACCAGGGTTTTTTTTGGGTGGAGGAGGACTCTATATTAACGTTGTGGCTTTTCCCAACCTTATTTGATTAGTCAGCCTCCATTTCCCTTGCCAGCATATTAAATTAGTTTTTTGAATAGTGAATGTGCAGTTTGACCTTTTTCCAGTTAGAAACATTGTATGAAAAATAAGTTTTTGTGTGATATTTTATATTGCTATTTTCTGTCTCTGCTTTCAAAGCTAAATATTGAACATCTAATTAATAAGTATACTTCATTATTTTGGGATGCCTAATATTTCCCCATGGCTAAGCATAATTGTAGATCTTAGATGCGTCATTTGCCATTCTACCAGAAAGGATATTGCGTGGAATGGAAGTAGATTTGTCCCAAAGAGGACCAAACTAAGCATGAAGGAAATCGCTGGGCCTTCTGTATGGATAACAGTCCGTCAGTCTCATTCTCTTTTACCTTGTGGAACTACAATGTGGCGTCATAATAAATTTCACACAGATGTGTCAACAGGAATTTCTCAACAAACCATATATAAATAGAAGTTAAATAGCAAAGGGTTAACGTGTTATCATGATAAGATATAAAAACCACCTCCCAGATAACAAGCAAACAAACAAATCAGCACACAAAAGCATTGCACACACAATGTTTGTCTGCACAGATAAGGACTGCTGCCGAGAGTGCACATGTAATAGAAATAGAAATTATATTTTTAAAAGAGTCCTTCAGTACAGCTGTACATGCCTGTTATACTCACTACCTGCTGGACCAGTGACATCCACTTTTGTTGGGATGTCCAAATTTAGAAATGGGAGAGAGCAGCAGCATGCTGATTTGCAGTTTTAAGCCACCAGAAATTACATAGAACATTCTGAATTTTTTAATACACACTGCCACAAAGTATATGTTAGGCTAGCGTCTTCAATAACTGTCTCCATGCCTGATCACCCTTCGTGTCTAGCAAATAGAAAATTGCCCTAATTCAACCAACAGAAACCCTTTAGTTTCACTCATCCGCTTTATGTTATAAGTTTGTAATTTAGCTGGGAGGAGAAAATATAGCTTTGTTGCTAATTGTGTGTTGGGGGTTGATACTTGTAAGTGTTTTAAGCTTAGTAAATATTTTCTCCTCACTGGTTTTCTGGAAGAAATTGTTCGGCCCATTTGCCTCACGTAGCAACTTGAATCACTTAGACTTATGAAACCATGGTCTCTGTAGTCTGTATCGAAGAGACCACGGAGAAGAGACATCCACATAGTAGTCAGTGAATTACAGCAGACACTAGTGTTGCTTAATTATGTAGACTGTAAACACCCAGGCCTAGAGGGTAGAATTGCCATACAGTGAGCCTCCTTTTGTCTCTTTACAGGGAAGTTCCACCTGGCCTCCAAGATAGGGCGTATTGAGAAGAGTGTTGAAGCACACAAAGGAGCTGTTTTGGCTGGAAGATGGAACTATGATGGGACTGCTCTTATCACAGGTAAAGATAATAGGGACAAATATATTTTCATTGCCATTTAACAAATACTGGTTTAATCTGCCTGCTATTAAAATTTAATCGATAATTAGAATTTTGTGAATTCAGTTGTTTAAATCTTTATATCCCTGAGGTCCATTTCATCTGTTTTTCTAATAACTTAGCTGGAGAAGATGGGCAGATCAAGATCTGGTCAAAAAGTGGGATGCTACGCTCAACACTAGCCAGCCAAGGTAAGGCTAAAGGCCCTTGCTTTACATTGCTAAATCTAAGATACACATATTTATCTAGTGCTTGTGTGAAACTGCTATCCATAGTTATATATGACCACTCAACCAACAAAATTTTTATATGATCACTGAACCAAAAATTTATGAACAAAGCAGAGCACATACATTTATTCTGCACTGTGTACAATTTTTGCCGGTTTAATCAGTTTAATCTTTCTGCATGCCAGTGTGTGAGCACTATTTACACTTGTCCAAATATGATTTCCTGGAGAAAGAAATTCAACACGTTATTGTGTATATTTAACATAGAGAGTGTTTGTGATGTTATGAAAAACCAACAGAATGGTGAGTCTTTCTATAGGATATTGCATCTCATCACTCTAGTAGGTAGTTAGCAGCCAGCTAACAACAGTAAATATTAAACCTTTAAACATATTGTTTTAACTTGAATTTGAAAAATATTCAGCCTTAAGCCACTCTTTTGTACTTACAAAGCTACACATGGAAGCTGGTACACTGTTCACAGTCTCATCTGCTGTTATCAGTTATCAGCTAATCCATCATGATAAAGTAACTTGTGACCAATTGTAAATTAACAGTAGTAATAATGTGAACCCTCAGTGTGTGCACACATGTACACAATAAGGCTTAGAGCTGTATATGCAAGGTGGTTATAGTCCATGCCCTCCTCTATATAAATCTTAATTCACATAATTTGAATGTCAGTGTGAGAAAGAGGCGGTCAGTTTAAAGCAGGTCACATCCAAAACAGCTGCCAGCCAGCAGCAAAAGCCACGTGTAGCCAGTCACTGACCAAACAGCTGCAGGCGTTTAGTAAACAGAAACACAACATACCGACACCAATTACACCCTCTCTGTCTCCCTATTTGTATTAATATTGTGCTTGCATTATAAAAGTGAATGTGTGGTTGTAGCCATAGATATAAAACACTAGATGCGTCGTTACTTCATAACTCATGGGATAACCGTCCGCCATCTTACCTGGGTATTGTTTACAATTGCCACCTATGGGCAGCAACTATGGTTGTCGGCTGTGCAGCACCTAATTGCTTTACTAAAAGGACCAAAGAGACCAGGGATTCTGGCATCACTATCCACAAGTCAGTATACAGTAGATGAAAGATTTATTTTTTACATATGGGTCAACTAAAACTACCAAAAGTTAGTGAACTAGGTAGCTTCACCGTTAGCTACCAAGTAACGGACCAGCTGAGTTCTAAGTCAAAGTTTTTGCTGATTGCTAGCTCTCATTGATCTGTTAGTTAAACAGATAAGTTACAATGTTAGCTACGCTAACTTAGAGCTCAAAAATAATGTTTAGTAATATTAATGTTATAACAGAATTATTAATATTACCCTAACATTTGACTGCTAAGCAGCTGATTCCGTGCCCATCAAGTGTAACGTTAAAGTAAACATGCAACATGTTAATGACAAGGAGTGAAGTGCTCGTCTTCAGCAAGCCAGCTACGTTACATTCTAGACAAAAAGTGAAGCCCAGGCAAATCAACCAACAGCAACGTTAGCCACATCCTTGACAGCAACACGGAACTCCAACCAACCACACAGATAGAGAGAGAGAAATATATCTTGACTTATGTACAATTTATGACATTAATAAATATATTAATATATTATAGTAGGTGTGTTTCTCTCTTGTGTTTCTGATTGTAATTGTCTGCCAATATAGACCATAATACTGAATCTATTTAGGATTTCTACACAAAAGGTATTGTTTAATGTAGTATATTAGCCATTCAGAATACCAAAGACAGTTCTTACATATTAAGTTCAGGCAAAATTGAAAAAATAAAATCATTGTCTGCGATATAAATGCTCAATTATGAGATTATCTTCATGACTGAAAGCATGATTTGTTCCCTTGGGGCTATAGTAATCAAAATTCTACCCGAATCTTTGTTTTTTTGGTTCATTCTAGACAGGCGCAGTTGTCTTATGCTCATTACTTTGAATAAAAACTGTACTGGTAGAAAAATACAACGATTATAAAGACAACATAAGCCTCTTTCACCATAGGTTCCAATTACAGCAAGTTTAAAACTGGACCCAGGTAAGATGGCTGCCACATGGTGCCATCCAGGAATGGCAAGTCATTATGACATGTCACATCTAGTGTTTTATATCTATGGTTGTAGCATTCATAAGCTTGTACCGCACATGTTCGTGTGTCTGTGCTTGTACACTTGCGGAATGATCTGCAAGATTTGCTTTTGTGTTGAAGCCGCTTTTTTACTCAAGTCATTTAAAATGACAGTCAAGGAGGAAATGTTTTTTTCTCTCCTTGGCTGTGCGATTGTGTTAACATGCATGTGGCGTATGTGTTGGGCCTATTAGGATGTAATTGTGCTCAGTAAAACCAAAAGCAGAGTTAGTCTTCTAGTTCTATGCTTTTTTATTAAAAGCACCATAAAATTTCAAAGCTTTATAGGAGTAGAGTTTTATTAAAGCCATAAAAAAATGACTCCTAATGATACATTTCTCTATCAGGCATTCACATTACAGATGGCTTACTTATTAATTGATTCATCGTGCTGTTTGACTTATTAAACGTTTCTTCTCAGTTGTGGGACAGAAAAAAGATGGGGGGGTAGATGAAAGTTGGCTTCTGGGGAAATGGATGGCACACTCCTGCTGAATGACGGATGCTGTGGAAAACCTGGCAGGGGAACAGCAATTCAGCTCCAGTATGTAGGAACATTTTTCCTTAGCTGGCTGTGTGGAGAATGAGCTGCTGGGTGGTGGGCTGGCCAACAGACCTACAGATTTGTAGAACACCTGGGTATAGTAGCATTGCCACAGATAGACACCATCCTCCACATGGCCCTCAGATCGCTGCAGGTGTTGCTTCTCTTCAGAGCCTACAACTCCATACACACACAAACACACACACACATGCGCGCACACACACACTACAGGAGCAGGCTGTTAATCTTGGGTACTATGACCCATTTTAAGAGAGAGAGCTCTACAAAGAGGTTGGAAGTTAGTGAGTGAGAGGGAGGAGAGAGGAACTTGTCTCAACCCCTCTCTTCGTCTTTGTCAGATTTAGATCATGTGACCAGTTGGTATTTGTGAGAAACCACATGCACCTGGAGTGGGGTTAAATGTCAGGCCCTCTCTCCTCCACACGTGCGTAGCCACAACCCAACTCATAAACACACACATTTTCCCTCACACACACACACACAGACACACACACACACACACACACACACACACACACACACACACACTTGTAAGCACAAGTGTAGAGGTTAGGCAGATTTTCTCAGCTGCTGCGCCTGCAAACTAAGTGCTGTTCCATAGGCTTAATGAGATGAGATCTCTGAGGGAATCTCTATCCTAGAGATTTTGTTTATACCAACTCCTAATTTGTCAAAGAGAGAAATTAATACACACACAATTTTAATTCACATATTTTAAATATTAAGTAAGAGGCAGAGTCCTTATATATTAGGTGCCCAGGCCATTGCTCTTGGCTTAAGGTTAATACAAGATCTCATCTTCTGTGTACCTGTGTTTCTGCATGTCTTCAAGGGTCTCCTGTGTATTCTGTGGCCTGGGGTCCAGACTCAGACAGAATTCTCTACACATCAGGAAGACAGCTAGTCATCAAGCCTCTGCAACCCAGCGCCAAAGTCATACAGGTACACTAACTTTATGTATTCTTTTAAGAGGTAAAAATCTACATTGGTTACTTAAAATTTTTCAAATAAGTCAATGTTTTGAAATATGACCTTGTAACTAACTCTGTTAATGACTCAAAAGTCACAGTAATTGAAATAAAATCAGTCAAAACTGTTACTAGATGAATCACATGGATCACCGCTCCATATCACACTACCTTTGTTATGGTCTATACAGGCTCTTTTTTTCTAAATAGAAAGAATAAATAGGTAATTGTCAATGTCAATGACTTTTACTGTATTGGCTACATTGGCTATACTTGATGTGCCGTCGTCATGATATGCTTACCTTTTAAAATGATTATTTAAATGAAAAATAGTTTTTCAATAGTGTCTAGGTCAATCACTCAATATCAACTCTGAGAATTTCTTTTCTTTTTTTCCAAAAAGATTTTGGTGAGTTAATTACTTAAAATTATCATGACAAACAGGGGTAAATGGAGCACCCCCCTTTTTTCAAATTAATGAGGACATTCCTCATTTCATAAAAATATTCATATTAACACTTAATACAAGTAAATTATTTCACTAGTTTTCAGGTGGGGGACAATTATTTCAGCGCTTAGCACACCTACTGAGCACACCATTCAACACCATGGACGCCATGAACGCAGCATTTTTGTTGCCGGGTACTTTACGAAGGAAGGAGTACGCCTCCTGGAGATCCGACTTTCTCTTCAGCATGACAGCTAACCGTTAGTATACTGACGAGTTCTGTCAGAAAGAGCCACACGTCATAGCCTATGATGATTGCCTATGACTCATAGGCTAGCAACAACGACACATTGATTGATTAACACACACACTGACAAATCAGTGTTGAATTCAGATGCGTAGTGCATTGTTTATGTTTTTATATTGGGTTAGATAATAATGAGTGGGACAGAACATGAACAGAACATCTATGTAAGCGCTGAAAACAAGTATGATATTATAATTATTATTTTAATTGTAGTAAAAAACAAGGACAGTTTGGTAGTGAATGTTGAAAACCAGGACATTTTAGTGTTTTACAGATATTGGTCGGGACTCTAGGCACCCAGCTTGAAACCAGGATGTCTGGTCACTGTCACAATATATGTTATGCAGAGGTTGTAATTTTGCTTCTTTGCTGTGAAAGTGGCTATCATTTAGCTGTGTGCCATATGTCAGAGGCAACACGCTGCTGTGTTATCCAATGCCTTTCTCCACTGAAAGATTTGCAGGATCTGGACAGGAGTTTCTGCAATTTCTTGGTATTTACTTCTGAGTGTATCTTTACACAATACAGACAGAAAATAAATAGATTTCTTTCTTTATTGGGGCAAAATTTCACACACCAAGTTTCTATAGTAATGTAACACAGTAACCCTACAGTTTTGCTCAGTGTTTTAATTTGTATTTTACCCTTTTTTGTCCGAGTTTGTGGCTAGATTCATTATCTGCTTTGCCACATATATAGTATATATAATATAATAGGCAGTATCTTTTCTGTTGTCGATATCTTTGTGTGATAGTTTTTATATTGTGTGTGGATTTTACTTATAATTTGATCTGTCACTAGTCCCTTTGCCTCTTGTCAGGTCTTTGTAAATTAATCTTGAGATTCATTGATTTGCATTGCTATATAAAGGCTAAATAAAAGGAATAAAATGCAATAGATCTATATGTCTTTGAGTGGTTCTGCATTAAGGAAGGGTGCAGCACTGAGGACCTTGCACACCAGTGAGTATTTTTCTTGTCCATGTATACGTTTGTTTATTATTCTTCTTTAAGCCGAATAGCGCCTGGGACCTTAGATAAACAGTGGAGGGTTTAATGTGCGCCTTCTCAACCCTTTGCTCTCATTCAGCTATTACCACACATGCATGGGCAGGCACAAGCACACACACACACTCACACATACACACACACACACATCCAACTTCATCACCTCTCCCTGAGACCCCCTCGAGACCAACTCAGTGATACGAGTTGAACCTGTGTGGGCTCAATCTGAATAGGTCTACGTGCGTCAGCCGAACAGGGTTAAACATTGGTTGGACGTTGCCTGGTTTGGGTATCTGATATGAAAGGGGTCTGACAAGCAGCTTCCTGTAAAGGACCCCCAAAAGATTCTCTTTGACTTTTGCCTTACACAGACACAGATCCACAAAACACACATGTGTATGTATTTATATGCGTTTCCCTTGGGTGCATGGAGTGCGCAAGTGGGGTACAAAGAATAGAAGATAGAGTGTAGGCATGTAGAGAGAGCAGGTAGATACTGCTGGTGACAGGCTTTCTGCTCTTTGTTACACTGTAACACATACTGTAGAGAGTAAACTCTCAGTTAGGCTGATATGAGACATTTCATAAACTTGTAACTGTGTGCAAAACCAAGAATAAATGCCACTCTCTCTGGAGTTTACTCTCTTTTTTTGACTCAGTAAAAGTGGAGGGATTTATTAGAGATCTCTCCCCTTTCTCTTCAACAAAAGGGAGAAGTTATGTATGGATAGCATCATTATGTTTTGCTGACATAAAATTGTCTTCTCTCCTTGTCTCTCCCTTTGTCTCTCTCTAGTGGAAGGCTCATGATGGGGTTGTTCTGAAGGTGGACTGGAATTCAGTCAATGACCTCATACTGTCCGGTGGAGAAGACTGTAAATATAAGGTGGGTGAGTATGCTGTTAGACGTCTTGGGGGTGTGTTGAATTGTTTTTTACCTTTCAAACCATGTCCTTCTTCAACAGGTATGGGACAGCTTTGGCCGTCTGCTTTACTCCTCGTCGTCTCATGACTACCCGATCACCTCTTTATCCTGGACACCAGATGGAGAGGTGTTTTCTGTGGGCTCCTTCAACACCCTGCGGCTCTGTGACAAGACTGGAGTAAGAAAACCCTTTTACTCTCCATCAATACCTTATTTTTGAATTGTTGTGTCCCATAATTACTCTACCAATAGAATGTGAAGTTATTCGATCACTATAGTGGGATGTCAGCAATTAGCAGCTGTAGAAACTCAGAACTGTTCATATGGGAGAGGTGGAGTCCATTCATACAAGTACAAGTTCACTCTCAAGTGCTCTTGCATTAACAGTCCAGTTAGTCGTCCTCAGTCTAATACCCCTTTCACACATGACCAAGGACTGTTAAAACTTTGATGGCAATCGTGCCGTTATGTGACAAGGTAATGGATGCTGCTTGTCAGTCGATAAAATTATACCGATGCAGGTTTAAGGGGCAAGTATGCTCTGTCAGAACTGCATGTTGGATGGTCGAATAGCTTCGGAAACCCCCTCCCCCCACACCTTTCCGGTGTCGGATTGGGGGGGCTGTGTACAACCATTTCTGTAACTTTCTCAAAATCGACTATCCGACATTCACACCAACTTGACGCCATGATTGGCCAGCTGTGCAGAGGTGAGAGAGGAGCCAGGGTTTCAACTTCACTCTTTTTTTTCGTTCTTGACACAGCTATTTCTGTCACTTTTCATGTGTACAACCGAGTGCACAACTATGAACGGCTTCCAGGAGAGACTGTCTGACAATGTGCGCCGTTACCCCCATATTTAAACAATATTGCATCTTCCCCCTCTCTGCTTTTCACTCCGACTTCGAGTATAGCCGCCTGGAACAACTGTAAACACTGTATTTCCGACGTGGTTGGACATCTATATATATATGTATATGTGTATATATATATATATATATATATATATATATATATATATATATATATATATATATATATATATATATATATATTATATATATATATATATATATATGTGTGTGTATATATATATATATGTGTATATATATATGTATATATGTATATATATGTGTATGTGTATATATATGTGTATGTGTATATATATGTATATGTATGTATATATATGTATATGTATGTATATATGTATATATATGTATATATGTATATATATATACATACACATATATATATATATATATATATGTATGTGTATATATATGTGTGTGTATATGTATATATGTATGTATATATATCTACATGTGTATAGGTATATATGTGTGTATATATGTATACATGTATATATGTATATATGTGTATTTATGTATATACATATGTATGTATATATATATATTATATATATCAAAACAAAATGCAAATATGTTAACATTATGCATTCAGCATGCTAGATGACACAGTCATGCACAAAATAAAATAATGCATGCACTTTGACACTATACAAATCTCTGATCTTGAACGGTTTTTGAGGACATAGTGAGGTAAACCATTTTGGACTAACTAAATACACTTGAGCAGTGTATTTCTGACATCAGCCCTTTGATGTAACATTGGTATAAACCATTGCACCCCAAAAAATAAGAACTAGACATTAGAATGCCTCTGAGGTGCTGAAGTGACCAAAAAACCATCTGACCTCAGTTATAAGCAGCTGTTGCTGACAACCTTTGAAGAAACTATGCAACTGTAGAGCTTTGGGGTCCATGTATTTTCCACATATTGTACACTTCTGTTTTGTGTATTTTATTTTTATTCTCATCTACCAATATGACATTTATGCTTTGCAGTCAGTAAAGTCCTTTTCCCTGAAATATACAGTATCTGTGGTACACTGTCAGCTTTTCCAGTGCAGTATGGTTTATATTGTGCAGCTCACTACAGGCCTTATGCTTTCTATACATTGTTCATCTCTGTAAACCACATTAGGCTGCATGCCACATGTTCTTGTTACCTGGTGCTGATGGTAACTGGAGCTGTAATGAGAGGGGAAATGAGAGAATGATGAATGCTAATTGTTGTTTTATTATTGCTGAACGTTTGGCCAGGAACAATATTACTAGTTCCCTGCTCTGCCCTCATGGGACATTTAGGGCTTCTTTGAGTTTACGTGGAGACGTCAGTGTGTTGCTGTTTCAGACCCGTTGTAATGAAAACAAACAGCCAGGGCTGTTTTTTTGTGTGCTGATCACCAGGCATTTCATGCTCCATTTTGATTTAATTAGGATCAAATGGCTTTTTTTCTGGAGCACTAAAACAAATGGGCTGGAGAGAGGTCTGAGCCAACACATATGTCTTCTCCAGAGGGGTAAGGTGTGTGTTTGTATGTGTTTTGGAGAGATCACATTAATATAATGTGTAGAGTATGAACATCCAACGGGAGTCTGGGGAAATCCCTTATCCTTTACCTTTACTTTTGGTTTTCTGAACCAGCGATTTCAGTAGTTTTGGGGAAAATTGCCAGATTATAGCCATGAGCTGATGAAATCATTCAAATGAAGCTGGTTTGTATCCATTTTCTTTGTGTAAACAAAAATATAAATGATTGTGCTATTAAAACTATAACAGACAGAATTGAGTACGACTTGCTTCTTTATTTTTTGAAATGACCCGATTCACCTTGCGTCCTCCCATTGTGGGTTTGTTTACGTGGTTGGTTTGTTCCATTGTTTCGTCATTGCACCACTTGCTTTGCTGTGGTGTGTCTTGGTTAAGGCAGTGTCATGATGATGATAATTAGGATGATTATGGTTCTGCCCTGCTCTAACTGGAGGAAGGGTATGCTTGCCTTCTCCTCCCTAAGCCCCTCAGAGGCAGTGTGTACTGTAGTGGGTGGGAGGCTTGCTCAAGAAGAGGATGGGGGGGGGTGGCAGAGAAAAAGAGTTTAGAAAAAAAAAATCCCCCTCAAAGGTCACTCCATCTGAGTGCTTTCTATGTGTGAATTCAGACATTCACTCCTCTCACGCCTAAGTTATTAAAACTTTAGAAAAGTATACAAATGCACATTTGGTCACTGCACTATAATTACTGTAATCTCATTGTGCATGTGAGTTTACACACAAACACAGAAGCCATTAACCAATTACAAAGGTTTTACCTGTGTTGTTGCTGTGGTTTGTTTGCGGTGCAGTAAGGGTTAAGCAGTGCAAAGAGTCTTTTCAGTTACTAGCGTGACTAATGGGAAGGAGTTTCATTCTGTATCTGCTACAATGAAACCTTGCACTTTAACGTATTGCTGCTGGCTCAGCAGGATCAGTCCCGCGCATTTAACCCCTTCACCTCCCGTCCAGCTCGGCTCTCCTCTTGCCCCAAAATTCTCAAATCTCTCCTACTCTTTTCCTTTTTCTCCTCCAGATTTTCTTCCTCCACGCACCACAGGGCAGATGTAGTGTGTTACCCCCCTCATTATCACTGTGGAGGGAGGAGAAACGCACACAGACACGCGCACACACACTCACACAAGTTTACATCGAGGCAAAAGTACAGAGAAAGCAAAGTCTTGTAGTTCCAGCAAGCCACCCATGGACTGAACACAAAGTTTGTTCTGATTTTCTTTTCCATAAAGCATCAACATTTGGTTATTATTGAATACATTATTGAATTAATAATACATATTTAATTATTTTTGTTGCAATTTTGTGGAGTTTGGAGTTCTTGTGTGTGGAGTACATTTTCTCTTCACGGGAGCTTTAACAGGACACAAGGCACAAAGAGGTTCACTGTCCCTTTTACAAGATTTGGGAGAGACAATAAGTCAGTGTCTGTCTGTGTGCCTGCCATAGTATATGCATGTGCCCACATGCCTGTGTGTGTGCGTGTGTGTGCAGCCATTGCCGTGCAAATGTGCCTGCGAGACAGCAGTCTATTTACGAGGCGCTGCAGCTGGTGTCTAGCGTCTGGACCCTGTCACGATCCCTGACACTGTCACTGGCTAACAAGTAGGACTCATTGTGCCAGGCGAGCACCCTCTCGCTTCTTTTTTTCTCCCTCCCCCCCTTTCCTCCCCCTTCTCTTCCCTGCGCTTGTTTTTTCTCTCTCCACTGTACACCCCTGCTTACATATATAAATGTAATAGCTGCTTGGTTTTGCTTTTCCAATTCCTGTGCAATATTCGATTCCCCCCCCCACCACTTTTTTTTTTAAACTTTCATGGGTTGGTGAGAAATCATGTTATTTATGTAACTTAAGTTTCGCAGATTTTGTTTGGTCAGTGTTTTAGAAAGCTGATGCTAAATGAAGAGAAATTTCTACTTTCTTAGAGGACAGACAGACTGCAGGACATTGTCCCAAGAGCTGATAGAATAATGTTTTGCTCAAGGTCACATAAAAAGGGCATAATCTTGTAATCAAGAGGGCTTGAGCACAGTTTCTAGGTCAGATTTTATAATTATTTCATTATCCTACCTTATGGTTTGATGCTCATTCGGGACTCAGCGGGCATTCAAACTGAAAACAACCCTGTGTTAAAACAATGCCTTGCTGGATGACATAACATTGCATTGTGGCAAAAGTTGAGCCTGGTTCAACTTGCCGGATGACCCTGCATTTGCCAGACAGGCCTCATTCAAAATGAATGAGCAGCATGTGTTTTTCCATGCAGGGCTAATGTTGATCAGAACGGGGCCTTAGAACCAGGCCCCACTGAACTTGATTACTACTCCCCTCCCTTTCCTGGTCTGCTTTAACTGAGGTCTTACTGAAGACGTGGCTGAGCTTAGCTCTGGTACGATCCAGGTTCCTGTCACACTCCTACCGATAAGCCAGTGTACATCTTCCCTATTCCCCTCTCCTCTCCGCCCCTCTTCTTTCTACTCCCCCATTTGTAGGTTATACTCAACCACAGGCAATGTAGTTAGGATCATCAGATGGTTTTAATGTTAGCTTCAGGCTGAGCACTATTTCTTACAGACATCATTTTGATGTATAATAGCTAAAATGTCTTCTTCCTAGGGGTGTACGTGCATGCAGTTTTCCTTCCACAATGTGATAACAGCTGTAACCCTCACAAAGTTATAAACAGTGGTGGCTGGCCAATAGAGGGCGCTAGGGCCCTGGCCTGCTTGAGCCTCAGCCACAAAAAAAAACATTACTACTAATTATAATATTAATAAATTAAACATTGTCAATATTTGTGTGTTTGAAATATGGAATGCAAACAGTAATATGTCTAAAATATGATAGAAAATCATCTGCGCAACATATACGCTTTTCCTACACGTCCCCTTTGCGTGGCCTCATGTTTCAACAGCTCTGGTGCGATGGAGAAATTGCCCACAGGAGGCGAGTCTGTGTAGTCGTTTAGCCAAAGATATGAAGTATGACCTATAATTTAGCAAATCGGCGTCCTCAAATCTAATCCGAAAAGGGCGATTATTTTATCGACCCAAAGTGAGCCACTAGTAGTAGGTCAGGACCTTCTTTTACACAGTCTATGGTCAGGACCTCTACAGGCGCCATTTTAACAACATGACGATGGCGAGTGCGATCACTAACTTACTCCTCCAAAACCCAACCCTAACTCGGTAAAATCTCCAAGATCCATTTGAGAGGAGAACTTTGGCGGAGAAACTACAGGTGAATGAGCTGGGCCCAGATCAACCTGACCTCGCAATCAGACAGCAAGCTAGCGAGAAAGGGTAGCAGTGTATGCAAGGCTTCTCTCCTCTTGTAGCTGGTACACCAGAAAGGCCTGGCTTAGCTGGATGCAGTCATGCTAATGCCTTATTTCGCTTTCCGTGCTTTTTAAACAATGGGGACAGATCCAGAATGGACAGTTAAGGGAGTGAGGGATATGAAGCACCTGTCTGAGAAAGTAAGGAAACATGAGAACACCAGGACACACATGGATGAATTCTGTCAAGCTAATGTTAGCCACCTTAGGCACAGTGAACATCGCTACGCAGCTGGACGATGGCCACAGGATCGCGATGAGGAAACACAATGAGGAGGTGGATAAAAACAGGCACATTTTTATCCAAAATAATCGATTGTGTGAAGTTTTGTGGGGCTTTTGAGTCAGCCTTGCTAGGGCATAACAAGACTGACTCCTTGGACAACCCTGGCATTTTCAGGGGATTGGTGGATTTTGTTGCCTCCCTAGACATTGTGCTGGAGAAGCCCCTTGACGAAAGGCGCGTCAAAGACGGTACAAAACGAGCTGGATTACATTCTGGAGGAAATAAAGAGTGCTGATTTTATCTCTATTCAAGCAGACAAGACGACTGACATTTCCACCCACTGCCAGCTGGTGCTTGTGCTAAGCTACATCGACGCCAGCAGTAACATACAACAGCACTTTTTCAAGTTCATTACCAACCAGAATGCAACCACCGACACCATCGCTAAGCACCATACTCCCAAATGGACAATGAATAACCAGGTATCAAGCAGATGAACTCAAACTCTGACTGGTAGTGTACATTTGTTCATATTCAGCCCCAGTGTGCATAGTTGACATTTTAAAACAAATCTCAAATTATTACATGTGTTAGAGGTCAATTGATATTTAAGATTGTTTATGTTGTTATTTTGGGTATTTCCTTCTGTTAACTGTTTTGTATTGGTTATCAGGGACCCCACAATTTATTTTTGAGTACAATTCAATTTAATTAACTTGTGAGAGAGTTTTGAAGCAGAAGTTTGCTGGAGTTTGCGCTTTGGAAATGCGCTTCTGGTGTGAACAGCCAGGCTACTGCTCGCTGAAGAAATTACCTAGCATGGCGCTTTGCGGTGCTTCCGCCTCCTGTGTGTCCCCAGCATTCGACTATGTGGTGTCAGGGAACATTTGAAAGCAGCTCTTTTATGGGCCTAAGTCCTCATTCAGTTTGATAGTTTGTAATTTGATACAGGGGGTGAAGCTATCTCTACACCTCAGAGCACTTGACTCCCATGCTTATGTCCGTTCAAGTTTCTGAATAGCAAGTTAAAACCAATAAATAATGTTTACTTATCCTGATCTTTACCTCCATATTGGTTTCCCCAATAAAACAAGGCCTATAGGGGCATCTCAAGAAATGAACATTTTCTGTTACATGTTTTATATTATATTGAATTCGCCAGTGTGGGTGACCAAAATAAGATGTACTGATGTGTTTGTCAAAGCGTTACTTACTGCTTTATTTTATGTTGGAATAAAATAACTGTTAAATATTTAACTGCAAAGTAGTAATTCCTTTTTGATACATTCACTTTTTTGCATTAATGTTAAATCATACTGGGATGTTTGCTGAAATTGATTGGATATGGCACAGCTCTACCTAGAAAGCTTTCCACCAGCCGCCACTGGTCATAAATCATGTATCAAAGTTATAGGTCATAATGGCAGCATTGTTTTCAAGAGTAGGATTTGTAAGTGTAAAACCACTGGTATCTACTTGTGGATACTGCCTGTTATTTCATCCAATGGCCAGATGGCCCTCATTCATGACAATGATTTACTATCTCTAGCAGTGATTTTCTGCCAGCTCCACTGTCTTTGAAAAAAACTGCTTCTTCCCTTATCTGTCTATCCACCCTGACTACTTTGTGCCTGTGCATTGGTCTAACAGCTATTCTGTATTAACTTAAGTGGAAGATTGAGCTACATCATTTTCCTTCCTCTTTGTCTGATGTTGTCTCTTTGTCTGTGAGATACAAGCACGCTTTCCTTTTTAAAGAGGGAATTCTCCCATTTTGATAAGTGTAAATCCCTCTCTATCTTTCCTCCTTTTGCTAAACATGCCTCCCTCCTCCCTGTGTCAGGGTGTGTTGGACTCCCTCATGCTTATCAGTGCTCCCCCTCTTGGCTCCCTTTCCCTCCTGCCTTCCCAGAGGCCCTCTTTACCTCCCTTTTTTCTGGGTGAGTCCGGGGGGTCCCCTTAGGATCTTTGTGAGCCTTGCTCAGCATTGCCACTCTGGGAATGGGTCCATGTCCAGCTGGAATCACCATCGCTCCTCTCTCTCTCTCTCTCTGTTTCTTTCTCCTCCCTTCCCTCTTTAACATGCAGCCTCACTCTCTATAGGATCTTTGTCTGCTATCCTTATAGCTGCCAACCATTATATTCTCTCAGAGAGTCTATCACTCTTGACTGTCCATTAGTCTGCCAGTCTTCTTGTGGTCTTTTTTAAGGCTCTTCTTAGCTGTAGACTCTCATCCTCTGTGACATGCCACCTTCTCCCTAATTGCCAGACTTCAGGCTTCCCTGTCTTCTGAATGAGTCCCTCTAACAGTTTTCCCCCTCTATCGTTGGGTTGCATATACCTGAGCCTGTGCTGGCAGTTTGCTGCCAACCGCTGGCCGGCCAACATCTGGAAATTGCTGCTGCTGGAAGAGAATAAAACGGCCCAGAGTTCTGGTCCTGATCGTGAACCACTGTTAGTGGAGCATGAAAAAGCAAAAGAAACCACTGTAGATTTATTAGACTGCAAGCCTTTATCTGTTTTCATCACATTAGGAGGGGGGTGTTTAGTACAGTATAGTTCAGATGGAGAAAAATGTCATTGCAAAAGGGAAAGGCAGTAGGAGAGACAGACACACACACACATAAGCCCCTTTTATACAGCCTGTTCAAGGCGGGAATGTTGAGCCTTTATTCCGCCTCGCTGTTCTGTATAAAACATACAAACATGGAATGGGGGTGCATTGTTGTTTCGCCGTTAAAACAGCAGCAGAGGTAGTACAGAGCTGGATCAATGTCTGTCTAAAATGGGGGAGCCGGCAGGACGGGACACACACTAGACGCTGACGCTGTTGTTACACGTCACGCCTCTTTTGCTTCCGGAACGCCGATATGCTGTCTAAAATCACACACTGGGGCAGCATTATGCCGACGTTGTTTGGTTCAGTGTAAAAAGCAAAGCAAAGCTGTCGTAATGACGGGCTTCTTTACGGCAGTATTGCGGGATCTTTGTTTAAAAAGGGCTATAGAGGATGGGGTGGAAAAACAGCTGGGGGGGGTTACACTGGAGAGAAGATGAAAAGTACGTCAAAGTGAAATTATTTGCACAAGTCTGACAAAGAAAGAACATGTGCACATGAGAAAAGATGGTGACTGAGTGTTTGTTTGAAAAAAGATGAGTAAGTTTGAGAGTGTGAGTGTGTCAGAGAGAGAGAGAGCAAGAGCGAGGGAGCATTGTCAAACAAAGAGAGTCCTGAGTCAGCAGCTGAGCAGTTTTCTCCCCAGGCAACTGGGCAGGGCCACTTCTCTCTCTCTTTCTCTCTCTCTCCCCACTTGCTTTACCCCTCCCTCTCTCCCCTTACAAATCTGTGCTTTTGCATGCTATTTCTTGCTCTCTGCACTCATCTCTCTGTTCTCTCGCTGTCGTAAGCCTGCTCCCTCCGTACACTGTGAACTGGTAGAAAGAGACCACCACTTCTGAAAAGGGCAATTGGGGTCTATGTCACCCTTCAGAGGTCTCTTCCTCTACCATTTTCTCTTGTGTTTTCATAGGAATAATTTTACTGATTCCTTTTAATAAACTTTTGAGGTTGCCAGGCCTGTTGAAGCCTGGTTTAGAGTGTGTGAACAGCATACAACTGTAAGATGCAGTACTTACATGTAGACTTAATCTATCATCCCAAGGAGCTCATTAGTTTCCCTACCAGAATGTGAGGATAATGGTTTCTCCTTTGTATTCCAGGTCCTTTGTGCCGAACAGGCTTTGGTTTTCTGTGTTGCTGAACTTATTCTGGCACACTCTGTGGAACAGTGTATACTAAGGTCGTTCTTGCAGATGATTGACCCCAATTTTTTTGTGCGAGCGCATGTGTGTGTGTGTGTGTTTGAACCAGTGCCTGTGTGCGCAAAGTGGGTTAGAGTAAAAGGCACTTGTTGACATGGTAATACTTTTACACCTCTCTAGAGTTCGGCTAAAGGCTTGCCTTGTTGGAAACCAAAAGGAGGGGAGCATTAAAAAGAGCTGAGAAAAGAGAGCAGTTGGAGGGGTGGGGGGCGGGGTAGTGTGGAACTGTCCAATATATCCTGAAAAGTTGGCCTAGGCAGTGAGGCTTGGAGGATTGGTCTCCATAAAAGATGGTGGTTTCTCTTTCCCTCAAGTTTCTCTCTCTCTCACTCTGCTCTCATCCCTCTCCCTTTTTTTCTTTACTTTGCCACCCCTCCACCCTTCCCTCCCCCCATTGCTGGAGTAAGCGTATGACAGTAAGACAGTGCCCTGCCAGCCCCTCTGGCAGAGTCATCATTCTTAGTGGCCCTAAATCACTACCTCCACTAGCTAGACAAACATGTCACACTCACAGAAAGAAGCAGAAAGAGAGGAAAGAGGGATGAAATTGTACAAGGAGTGGGGGTGATACTGAGTGACGTAGGCAGGGAGCAAATAAAGGGCTTCAGTGGTGCACACAAATAAGCTAAAGCAGAGCATGTGTGTAACTGGGGTATCACTTCAAGCTTTACTGCCAACCCAGAGTTCATTAAGAGCTGTTATTGAGGACTAGGGCTAGGCTGGAGGCAATGGACCAAGGTCCAGAAAAGGATTATTTGAAAGGGTTTAATTTTGGCTGCACCCTAGGGTTCCTCCCCCCTTCTGTTGGCTTCCACATAGATCAGAATGGTGCTATGCTTTGACGTTGACTAATTTACTGACTGGCTCCTTCATTTGGTATAATTTGTTATATATGTTTGCCTCCACCGAGAAGTAATGGGCTTGTCATCACATATGCGCAGATATGCACTTATCCTAACGTGTGTGCTTGTATTTCTAGGTGGATACCTGTGTTTGTTTAAATTTTATGAAACTATTATTCATGGGCCAAGGTTATTTTCACATTATAGAAGATTAGCCAAGATGTAAGGATGAAATTTAGACTAGCTGTTATCAACAGGTATTACATAACCCACTGAACAGTTTTGGGGGCGTTTGTCAGTGTCTTCCAAAATAAACTCTCTGTGTCTGTAGGGATCCCATAGAAAGTTGTCTCGGCTCATTGGCAAATTTTTTCAAACCCTTCAACCTGAGTGTAGGTCGTTAGATGCACTAAGTGATCCAGTATATCCTAGACCTGCCATCAGTCGTGTACTAGGTCCATTGGAGGGTAAAGGGTATTATGTGCTGTGCCATTTGTAGCATGCCAAAACACAGTCAACTACCCAAATTACCTGTGTGTGTGTTTGCAAGCGCATGTGTGCATAGTTGGTGCTAATAGAATTCTGCTGTCCAGCTCACAGCTGTGTCCTGCTGATGAGTCCCAGGAGGCCCCAGCATGTGTCTATGGTTACTATGTTGAGGCTCCAGCATGAAACCATGTGTAGATCATTACTCTCTCTCTCTCTCTCTTCACCCCCCCCCACTATCTTCTAGTTTGTCTTGCTCCCCCTCTCTCACCTAGCCCTCTTTCTCCCTCTCTCCGTTTCCCCTTGCACTGCCAAAGCTCCAACTTGTGCCACTCTACACTCGTCCCAGGCCCAGCCTCTGTATCTCTTTAGCTGAGCCAAATCTCTCAATACAGAGATTTGCAGAGCTACTCTCACTGGCCTATGTTTGGAAATGGGCTTATATGATAGCTATAGTTATTGTGTGTTATTGCAGAGTCAGGGAATGCAAATGGTTTATTGTGCAGCAGGCAGAAAAAATACAAAGTGCTGGTCAGTTCACTTAGTGTATATTAGGTACTGTTACCTAGTAACAGTACCTAATATTACTATAATACCTATATAGTAACAGTTGAAAATTTACATACATGAAATTTGCACTGTACTTTATACATCATTTTGACACACACTTGCACACATGCACACAGTTCCTTTGTGAAGTCAAGGATTGACATGTGCCACTGACAGTGGTCTTGAAAAAAACCACAAACTTTTACAAATAGTACAGGGATTGGTTAAATGTTCTATAGTTCTTGCAATTGCAACCTCACAAATTCCACAAAGAACTGCTTTTTGCTAATTTCTTTAGAACTTACTTAAGGTAGTACATCAAAGGTTAAAGGTTGAGTTTAAAGTTACATCTCATGTCACAATACATTTCTTGTGTATAGTTACATTTAGAGCACAATTAAATAAAGCTCCCAGGTGATTTGTGAGTGTTGACTGTGTGCATGTAGCTGTGTGTATATGTGTGTGTGTGTGTGTGTGTGTGTGTGTGTGTGTGTGTGTGTGTGTGTGTGTGTGTGTGTTAATCTCAGTGTGATTAGAGAAATTTACGGTGGGAATACACAGGACGCAGAAGTGCCGCGATGTGCCGTGAACCACCCCGAAGCGTTGCCCGCTTCCTTTTGGTGCCCATGTTAACCAATTAGGTTGTTCAGACAGAGCGCTTGCACTCAGCAGTGGTAGTTTTGGCGTCTGGTCTGTTTTTCTGCGTGCCGAGTGAATCTGGCAAGAAAACACACTGATAATCTATGAGAAACACTATACATTGATATTATATATGATATCAATGATCTGATTCTGATAAATAATATCCCATGCTTGCCAACCCTTTTGATTTTTCTGCCCCTCTCCCTCCTGTTCTGCTGGAGTGATTTACACCCCCCCCCCATTGTGTTTTTTAAATTACGTACTTATTCCACATAATTGTCAGTTGTCTCTAAGCAGAGAGCGAGAGAGACGAGCAGGGCCTGCCTGTGTTTGTGTGCCCCTCCCCCGCCGATCATCGCACAAGGTGAACCTTTTAACTTAATTGTTGCAGAAGAAGCGACGCCCCGCAGAAACACATAGAGCTTTAAGTTATAAATTCATGAGGTTATTATAAAGATCAGCTTTTGAAAAGAGCAAAGGGGCAGAATTGCTTGTTGACCAGTGCGGAGAAATGCGCTTCTGGTGTGAACAGCCAGGCTACTGCTCGCTGAAGAAATTACCTAGCATGGCGCTTTGCGGTGCTTCCGCCTCCTGTGTGTCCCCAGCATTCGACTATGTGGTGTCAGGGAACATTTGAAAGCAGCTCTTTTATGGGCCTAAGTCCTCATTCAGTTTGATAGTTTGTAATTTGATACAGGGGGTGAAGCGTTAATTTAAAGCACAACACATTAGGTCCTCCTCATTTTCCTCCTAAAGAGCATCTTGATAATTTACCATGAAAAATGATTTGTCTTCAGGTACTGTTTTCAGACTTAACCATGTGTACGCGCACATGTTACAAAAATGACTTAGAATACAGTCTTGGTAGCATTATTGCATAAACATATTGATTACTTACATAGAAACGTAGAGTTAACTGTCACAGTATAGGGCGTCAAATACAGAGCGATGTGGCATTGCACTACATAGATGATTGACAGTTGAGTAAAACTGTAACTCCACAGTTAAACATACACATTAATTTACAGGTAGTTTGGTTCATAGTAACAGCATCATCTCTAGAAAAGGTGTGGTAATTTGGATCGTGTAGTCCATCAGTTCTCAGCCACACATAGGTCTGACCAGTCCTGGACATAGGCCCAGCTTGTCCTTACCCTAATAGTCAACCCCATCCCCCACAGAGGGGTCAGTGCAAGCTGGCATTTACAAGGCCTCCTAATCTGCTGAGAGATTGATTAACCCTCATCCAAATCCACATCCTCCTTCCCTCAAAACAAATGGCCTTGTTATCAGTTTCACTCTCTAACACTTTCATCTTACAGAATTGGTTTGGGAATGGGTTTTATCTTGAAGAGTAGATTTGTGCCAGCATTTTCATACATGTCTATGGCTAGATAGTTGCCCATATATGTCTAGTGTCCATTAAACTCAGATGTGTGTTGTGTTCACTATGTGCAGGGAGTTACACTCTGTACCTGCACTGTCCGGTCCTGTCCTGCACACAGACACACAGGTAAACTGAAGCCAGCTGGCTTTGCAGAGAGTCTGCCATCTGTTCTGATTTATGTAAGACTGTTAACCCTGGACTAGGTTGGCTCCCACTTGCCCACTAGCACAGTGATAAACTGACAGAGAAGGTAGCCCTCATTTCACCAATGTACAACATGTACACAATGTTATAGGCTTGAACAATCTGGGGTTTTGGTGGCAATATCTGGTATGTAATGATGAGATAAAGCAGTACTTTTACCACTTGTAGCAAAATTATAATTTCATGTTAAAAACTGTTGTGACAGTGGCAGATAGAACAGTCACATATAGATCGTCAAAAGTAGGGCTGAAAAAGATATCATTTCAATACTTTGTCTGCAGTATACATTACAACAATAAAAGTTTAAACATTTTACCAGATATATGCAGCTTGGTAACTCTATTTAGAAAGATAGAAGGGTCATTCACCATGCAGGCGGAATTTTGTAACTTTTTGTTTGTTCTCTTTTGTTGGGGAAAGTTTCTCCATATTCATGGGATCTGGGATGTTGAACTGGGATCATGAACTTTTTATACCAAGGCCCAGCAATGTTGTAGCTGCATAAAATGCAGGTTTTTAGCAGTGCCATAGACTCAGGTTGACCCATTAACACTAATGGATGTTACAAGTTTCTCCTAGATGCTTGCTTCAGTGTGACAGGAGTGTTTGAGATGAAGGGCTAGAAAAGCATAGAAAGTCTGGAAATCTCATGCCCCCCTTCTGATTAGCATGTTGTTGACTTGTATTAGGGCTGGGGGGAGCAGAGAGCGGTCAGGGCAGACATATTTAATGCTTGTGAAGTAATGGGGCTGAATCAGCAGATAGCTCCACTGGGAGCCATTAGTGCAGACATGTGTCATTAACCCTTTCCCTGGCCCGAGCTCCACCCCCACTCCCCTCAGCCTGGGCCATGAAGATAGAGCACTGTTTCAGGTAGTGCAGATAGAGAGAGGGGGAAGGGATAAACCAATGGTTCAGATATATGCTTTAATTTTCTCCTTTGACTTTCTAATGTTTTCCCTGCTCCCCTCTCAGTCTGTGTGCTTCTCTCTTTTTCAGTGCTTTGTTTTCAAGATACCTTTTGCCTGTTCTGTGCGTGTTGTTTCCATCAGTGTTTCATATACTTGGCCAGTCTTGCATATAACCTTGTCCAGAGTAAGTTAGAATAAGGGTGTTTGATAGAGTTAAAGTTATGCTCCACTAAAAATCTCTATTTTATATATTAAATACTTACACCCTGTAGGCTTTAAAGGTGGATGTAAAAGGAGGGGTATATCGGCTGTGGTCTGCATCATGTCAGTTACAAAGAATTCTATTAATTTTCACTGAGTATGTGTATGAGTATGAGACTTTTTCACTGAAGTATCAAAATGTCCATAGACTCCTGCAGCATAATCCACATTTTGGCTATCCAGCCATATGTGCAATATGTTCTAAACACATATTTTGGCCAATATATGTCTGAATGCACAGCTTCCATTTATAGCTGGCGAATTAAGTTGTTTGTGACAACCGGAAACAGCTCACCATGCAAGGTACAAACTTGATACTTTTACTTTTTTTATACTTTCTTTCTGCCATGAAAAGTTGTCACTAACCAACATTCAACCAATTCAAGCTGAATACAGCCGCTGTTCTATGGAAAGGACAAAACTTTCAACAGCCACCTTTTAAGCTTACAGGGAGTGAGTATTTCATACTAAATAGACGGGTGGAGTATCAGTTTAATTGTGGGGTGATATTTAAAAAAAGGCAAGAAACAACTGAAAAAAGTAACATGGCAGGAGTTAGTTGTACCTATATAGAGAGGAGCACATGGAGAATAAGAGGCAGAGGGTGCCTTTAGTAACAGGTTTGGGTTATAATTTTGGGGGAGATTTTGGGTAAGAGCGTCCTCGCCTTTGAGCTAGCTTTTTTTTTTTTTTTTACGTAACCTTTTCGCAGGCCTCCCCATGTTGGCTGCGGCTGCAGGGCAACAATAGAGAGAAGGGGCAGGCCCACAACACCTGCCAGTCTTAATGGTAAACATATGTCGAGAAATGCAGAGAGAGTGAGGAGGAGGAAGGGAAGAGGGAGAGGGCGAGCACACTCCTTAAAAGAGGCTCTAAAGAGGCAGTGCGTTCGTAGACTGGCTGTGTTTTTTGAGTTCGTGCATGCATATGTGTGTGCAAATGTGCCGTTCTCTGCGGAACTGTCAGCACGTCTGTGTGGGCCTATGGTAGGTTGCATGCTGCAGGCCAGGGTCTGTGGATCATCACTTAGGTCCTGCCCTGAAACAAAAAGAGATCTAGATAGTAGCACCGCCAGCCAGATATGATGAAGGATGGTAGAGCAGCGTTATCAAGTTATTCTGTGTGGTACTACATCACCCCACAGGGTCATTTTACCAGTTCAGCACTCCCGGGTTTGTCACCTACATGCAACTAACGTCTGTGCGTACGAGTCACATTAACACACACATGTCAACACACACAGGATGCATGTGTGGGTGTTTTGCTTGGTGCTCAAAGTGATCATCACAAGTGTTAAGACTACCAGCCTTGGTCTCCTGCCATGTCTTTGACACAAGTACATGTGTGGGCGGTTGTGTTTCTGTCTGCATGTGTACCTAGACTTACATGCACAGCCATGCATTGCTGCTATATGTACATACATAGTCTGTGTGTATAAGCTCATTGTAAGTTTGAGGGGGCCTCACCCTCTCTCCCCCAGAGCTCAGCTGAGAACTACACGTCATGTCTGCCACCTTCTCTCTGGCCACAAAGCTGCCCATTATGGACAGACAGGGTTCAGTGACCAGAGAGTGGACTCAAGCTAGATGAAGGCCCAGACCCACCTTCCACATCTCACTTGCCCCTCCTAAAGTTTCATTTTGGCCTTTATACACTTTTTCTGCATGTCTGCTCTTTCTTCTTGCTGTAAATAGTAGAGTTCTCAGTATCTAGTAGAGTTCCACCCCTTTTTGGCTGCAATAACACCAGTTGCCAAATCTGCTGCCACTGACTGGTTCACCTCCCCCTGCTGCTCTCTCCTCTCACCTCCCTGTCTCCTCCGTCTCTCCTTTCCTCATAATAGTCCTCACATCCTTTTTAAAATCTGAAAACACCAGTCTGGCTTTGTAGTGTGAAAAAGAAAGAAATAGCATTTCCAGAATGATGGCATATGTCTGCTCAGACACTGTCAGATACTGTGTAGCAGGAATGTGCTCATTATAGATGTCGATCACACAATACAGGTTTTGTCATTGATCTCTATTCATGTGTATGTTGACAATATTGCTACTATAAAATAGTTATTGGATCAACGGACAGTGGCTACACTGAAAATAATTAATTATCGAGAGTTAGCTGTGAAAAAACAGGTTCAACCTGCTGAGACCAAGCAATGTAACTAGACTGTGTCCTTTGTTGTTTACCAACTATAACAGAGGACACAGAGGAAGGCGAGATTTAGCTTTTCTTCTATTGTCTTGTTGTATCCACCTTAGTGTGGACATGCCCTAAGTCAGTTGGTCTTAACTTCTCCTGTTGTCCTTTTCTGTTGAGGAACTTCCTGATAAAGTTTTTCTCCTGACCAGTTTCTTGTTAGGCAGACAGCTGTCAGAACATCTAAACTCTTCACCAGTAAGGAGAGATGGAATAAATGAAAGAAAGGTAGAACTCAGAGGGAGAGTTGTAGAGATTTTGTGTCTGAATTCTGCTCTTTCGTGTCCCAAGTTTCTACTCTGCTGGCCCAGTCCGTCCATCTCAGGAGTGCTACAGGAATCCCCTTGTGTCCCATAGTCAGACACTGGCTGACAACTCTGACAAGCCTGTGGATTTTCACCTCTTTTACGCACATGCACACACACCTTCAAAACAGACATTGGACACTCACAAGAGGGGGGGAAAAAAGTGAACTCACATTTATTTCTCCCTGTCTACATGCACATTAATTACTCTGATCTGTTATCTTATTTTCTTCCATTCTCACAATTACTGCATTTACACTTTCTTTCTCTCATCTATATTTTCTCTCACATACACAAACGACATACACACAGACACATATGCGCACAAGTACTGCACACACGTAAAGACAATCCCCCTGTCTCACACACACACACACACACACATACACACACACACACACACACACAGACATTCGCACTTGCTGGCTTGCCGGCTGGCTCTAGAAGGAGTCAAATGGCTCAATGTGTTAAAAGCATTAGGTAAGCATGGATCCAGCAATGCTCCTCGTGCAGATATCATATGTCCTGCTTCATTACAGTCTGGTGTATACATTCGGCTGCATCTCTGACCCTCCGTCTATCCATCCCTCCCCTTTCCTTTCCCCCTGGGGTGCTTTAACATGGAGCGGGCCATCTCAAGATGTTAGCTGAAGAATAGATGAGATCTCTCATTATTGTAAACGCTGGCCCAGGCTGCCTGGCTATGGAACAGCACATGGATAGACTCAGGTTTGGAAAAGAGCAAAACAAATATGTGTATATATATCTATATATATAGATATATATAAGACTCATCCCTGTTACAGGATTTATAAGTAAGGAAGCTAGGAGTTGCAGAAATCAAAGGGAGAAGGGAGGCGAAAGCAATTAATTTAACTTTAACAAACTGTTTCTTGTCGACATGGCTATACAGGTCTTACTTTTTCCAGCAACTATTTTGGGTCCTGATATGACATTAACTGCTGGGAGGATGCTGACCAAAACCAGCTGAGCGGTGTGTGTATGAGGCATACACATAGGCAGGGGGAGTGATCCAAGCAGCAGGCCTGTAACCTGTAGCCTGCCGACTGTTACCTCACGCCACACCTCACATCCCGCAGCTGCATGTGTATGAGGCAGCGAACACACTGAGGCCTTTTCTCCAAACTTCACCGCAGCACTTGGCCTGCTGCACCACACTTGTCTCTCCATCGCAGGCAACGCTAAACTAACATTAACACTTTTCATCCATCATAAGCAGTTTACAGTGTGAATGTATGTATTTGTGTGAAAGATCACAGCTGAGAAACCCCAAGCACAATTCAGATCAGCCAACCACTTGCGCCCAAAGTAAGAGGGAGGTCAGGGAGGGCCGGGGGAGGATGAGGAAGGCTGACGGTGGTTGTGGAAGGGGGTATTTTGTGAGAAAGTCAGCAGAAGTTATAACAGAAAGATTCCAGGTGTGCCCAGCGGACAACAACAAATGACATTTGGAGGAGATAGAAACGTATTTAGTGTACCTTACTCTTAATCTAGCTACTGCCTGGCCTTATGAGTGATCGTCCTGGAAAATGATAAATTGGAAAACTTTTAACTGCTGGTGGATCCAGACTTTCTCAACTGATTTGTGTTGAATCAAAACACAAGAACGTTTTTTGGAGGTTTTTCGAGATACTCCCCAGAAGAGTTGAGGGACAGGAGTGTGGAAAGGCAGTAGTAGGAGAAGAAAAAGCACTGGAAACAGAGAAAAAATAAAGGGATTACATAGAGAAAAGGGATACCTCAGGGAAACAGGGAAATATGAGAGAGGTGTTCTTGTCTTACATGCTGTAAAGGGCCACATATCTCTCAGTTTTGTCTTTTGCCATCACTGACAGTCATCAACATTGCAGAGTCTGGCTGACTCTCCCTTTTCCTCCCTGTACCCCTGCCCCCCGTGTATGTAATAGATGAGGATAGCAGAGTGAATGTTTACGAGCGCGAGTGCTGGACTTGGCAGGGCCGAGCGCTACTTCAGTGTCTCACAGTTCATCACAGCTCAATGACTGACTGACTGGGCCCCTGACTTTCTAGCAGGGTTTACATTATGTACACACACACACACACTCACTCATACACAACTCTTAACTCTCACCGCTTTTCTTCTCTAAACTTCTCATTGTTTTTAGATCCTAAGCTGCACCCCAGGTAATTGTTTAAGATTGTAGATAAATATCTGTAGCCATTAACCATATTCTTCTCTCTCTCCCCGTACCCCCTACCATCAGTGGTCCTATGCATTGGAGAAGCCCAACACAGGCAGTGTGTTCAGCTTGGCCTGGTCTGCAGACGGCACCCAGCTGGCTGGGGCCGGCGGCAATGGGCATGTCATCTTTGCCCATGTGGTGGAGCAGCATTGGGAGTGGAAGAACTTTGTGATCACCCTTACCAAGAGGAGAACCATGCAGGTAGAACGAGAGCCACACACACATCCCCATTTATGTTTCTGCACCTTTTCAGTCTTAAAGAAAGCCAATTTAGTCTTGTCTACGGACTCAGTGACTCATGTCATTGTTAAGTTTGAGTTTATTTGATGAAACAAAATAAGTGATAGATGATTGTTCTAATACAAAGCCATTACATTTTTAGTAAATCTCACCTAAACACATGGCACAGTTACATGCATATGCAAAAGAATCGTGCTGGAAGCCCATCTTGATTCCTGGTCCATTAAAATGGTTATGGTTTTACACATTAAATGTGTCTTTAAGTGTTTTCAAACAAAGATAAATCAGCGTGTCTTTGAGGGAAAATGATAGATTTTCACAAGGCAAACATTAACAGAGCCAAGCTCAGTTATGTCAGCATAACTAGAGAAATGAAAAGTACTGCAATGCCATAGGCAGACTGTAAAGAGGTGAGTGAATATGCTATGTAGAGAAGCAAATGCTTCCCAGGCCTTGACTAGTTATGGCCATATATTAAAGTAAGACCCTCCCAGTATACCAGTGTGCAGCCCTGCAATGACAATGACCAGCCTGTCTAGCTGCCTCTCTCGCTCCACCATTCTCTACTGTTTAAACTCATACTAACCACAAGGTAGCGTTTACATGCGGTTAACACACCCAAATGTACATATACACACACACTTGTATACTTTCAGACACGGATACACACGCACACCTACAGAAACAAGGTCACGCACATGCATGTGTGCCAACACACTCATTTGCAATAGACATCTTTACAAAGTACAGTTTGTGTAAACCAAACAAAGTCGGGTCATCAGCCATTTATTTTCAGCCTTGCAGGCGCTTTTTTGTCTCCCTCCTCCCCCTCTCCTCCTCGCAGTCCTTTTTAAAAGTGCACATCTGCCAGTGGTTTGTGAATCAGCCAGCTAAATTTACCACCTTGCGGTCAAATGTTTTTTATTCTTGGTTGTGTTGCATGTAAATTTGGCTTGCTGGAGGGAGCAGAGGAGGAAGATTTGTAAAGCTGTAAAAATAACCCCACCTTTCACCTGGTGCTGGAAAAGGCCTTTTCATTCATTCACAGAGAGAGCTGGAGGGAAGTATTTATCTATGCAGGTGAAAAAATGAGTACCAGTCACTGCACGCACACACTTAAAACAGTAAAAACTGCTTTCGCTGACCGCAGTTGCCCTACGTATACTTAGACATACTGTAGACTGTTTCCTGTGTATATTAAGAATAAATACACTCCAATGTGTACGTGACTCTGTTCAACCCTCTGTTAGTGAAGCCACTGTCTCCCCTTTGTTGTTTGCATGTTTAAATGTGAAGTGTTTGCTCAGTAGTACAAAGTTTTTGCCTTTTCAGACATTTCTGAGAACTTTATTCATTCATTCTCTTGTTTTTTTCACTTAACTCATCTCCCCTCCCTCTCCTTTCCTTCTTTTTTCTCAGGTGAGGAATGTGATGAACGATGCAGTGGACATATTGGAGTTTAGAGATCGAGTCATCAAAGCCTCTCTGGCATACAGTCACCTAGTGGTCACCACTTCCCTCCAGTGCTATGTCTACAAGTAAGTAGCCCACTCCTCCTTCGCTTGTCTCCTCTGGTCCTCTCATCCCGTATTCACACTGAACTTAAAATTCTCATTTTAGGATTTCAGAATTTCCCTGCAACACATGGTCATCTTTTACATTTTTTGACCAAATCCTGAGGGTAATCTTCAGATCCAACTGAAATATATATTTCCATGCTGTGTAGCTTGCTAAGCCTCCAAAGTTTGCACCTAAAATATTGTCAAAGAATGAAAAGAAAACACACACAAAATAAGGAGTCCTGGTGAAAGGAAAACAACTGCATCTTACTAAGATGTTGACTCTTGCTAGACTAATGTTCAGACTGCTGTGTATGTTGTGAATATGGTAGGTTAATTTGAGGTGTAATTTTTACTTTTACACATCATGGACATGGCAGGATTAAGAACACAGTCAGCCTATGCACTTGTTACAAATTGCAGGAGGACTGTGTCCCAGCGTATTTGTTTTTTTCCTACTGTATTTGTGTAATGATTGTTTGTGTCAGTCCTTTGTCTATCGCTGCACTCTTCATGCTCTGTCTCTCCTTTCATTTATATTTCCTTTATTTTGTTGTCTTTCATAACTCTTTGCCTTTCTGTTCTTGGTCTTGTTTCTGTGACCTTCTCACCTCTGCACTTAATGTCAGATGTAGTTTTCACAAATTTTGCTGTGTGTGTTTTGTGATGTTTATTTGTGCCAGCTCAAGAAACTGGAATACTCCCCTCATCTTTGACCTGAAGGAGGGAACAGTGAGCCTCATCCTGCAAGCGGAGAAGTGAGTCTCTCTATTCCAAGAGTAGTGCAACAAGAGAGAGAACACGCTGCTGGATCGTCTATCAGCTTCTCTAATGCTTCATTACTCCGCACTGACCACTCATCAAACAGCCAACCAAGCACGCACACACACACACACACACACACACACATACGGAGCTGTGCTCTAGATTAGCCAGCCCTGTCATACAATAAGACTGAGAGTGAAACCACTGGGGGAAATTAGATTAATATGGAGTAGCTCTTGTGCAATACTCCAGTGCAGTGTCCCTGACACTCAGCATAGAAGCTAAATAGATTAGTGGCCATTCTGAAATCACAGTTGAGTTTGATGAGACTTACTGAGTAAGTCAACACTGTGTTAAAGCGCATTACATGTTTAAATTACCGGCTTGTGCCAGGTGATTAACTGTTATTGATTCTTCATTCTTTTACTCTTTAACATTTCATCTATCTCATCTCCCTCCTTGCACCCCTTCTTCCATCTCCATGCTACCCCATTCACCCACATAAAAATCATATATATATACTCTAGACAATACACTTATCCCGCTCTCATCCACTGTACCCTCTTGTCTCCCCCACCCAGACATTTTCTGCTAGTGGATGGAGCAGGGTTGTATACGTTCTCCTATGAGGGTCGATTGATATCCTCCCCTAAGTTCCCTGGTATGAGAGCTGATATCCTAAATGCCCAGGGTGTCTCGCTTAGTAACGACACCATTGCCATCCGAGACAAGAGTGATGAAAAAGGTGAGGGGACCGCTATCACAACTATAATTATATAAATAGGATGGACTGTACTTTTACTATGTTCTCTTTTCCTTTCTCCTCACCAGTCATCCTTCTCTTTGACGCACTGACTGGGAAAGCCCTTGGCGATGGGAAGCCATTGACTCACAAGGTGGGTAATCCTTTACCCTTATATTGGCCTTATGCGTTTCAGCAACAAGGAAATGCTCCAACCCCGTTGTTTTGTCTAACTTCCTGTCTACACCAGAAGTGGGAATGTGTTGCTTGGGGATATTGACATCTGCTGCTTGTGATTACCTTGCACCTACATTTTAGCAAATATCTGACCAGTTTTATAATATAACATACAGCGTGAAGTGCTGAAATTAGAAACTTTCTTCTACAGTAGTCTGACAAACATTGACCACTGTTTACATAGTGGAGCTAATTAGATCACTTCCCCTGCACATTGGTGGGATGAGCTGTTCATGTTACTGTTTTAATAGTCATGATGACTGGCCAGAATGCGTTAGTATTTTGTTTTATTATGCGTTTATAACAATATCATATCAAAACAGAAGCTGTCTGTGTGGCCGTTCAAGACGAGTGTTAATACAATATTTCTTCATCCAAAACACAGAGTGCACATTGGACACTCATTTGGTTACATTATTACACACAAGCCAGTTATCTATGACATGGACTCAGATAACTCATGGATATTTCATAGTTGGATGAAAAGATATGTTTTAATGCATGTTTATAAATTAGATTCCAGACCAACAAAGCAAAAATCATCTGGTTGAGTGATTGTTTGTGAAAAATGTAAATAGTGTTAATAACTTAATAACCTGCATCATCGAACTGATAACTTAGCATTAGATACTTTTCAACATAGATACTACAACACACAGTAAGCTAGTTGAGCTAGTTCTAAGGTAGTTAATTCCGAACCTATTTTAATCCGATATCTGCGGTGGATGTGGTGGTGTCAGGCCATATGATGTCCTCAAAAATTTGCATATGTTATCCCCACCTTGCGGAAATGTATAGTAGGCTGTGTGAACCAATCAGGACCATGACTTTTTATTTGTATTTACTATAGCTGGCAATAGCAACCAGAAGTTTAGAGACAAAACTGGAACTGGGACCCCATAAGGTCAATAGAATAGTGAAGTTGCGAGTTGCTAGTTCTGGAAGTATTTTTTTGATTCTGTAAATTTTCATTTTGTTGTACTGTTACTAATAATATCAATGATCAACTCAGGACAGAAACACAAGAATCTTTCAGAGAATTAACCAGTGTAACTACAAGATTATGTTATCTAGGGCTATTTTTGGTATTATTTGTGTAGTATATAAAATGTTAAATATAATGACAAATTCCCATCTGAAATTACTAGAGCTTGTAACATCTTAAAGGCCCTACACACCCGCAGTCACACACATAAGTGTTTTCACATTTGCCTGATTAGACCGCTTCTCAGGACTTCTTGGGTATGTACAGATTGAGCTTGATTGACATCTCTCTCACTCTCCTCTGTGTTGCTACACCTGTAAGGGTTGAACACTATGGAAGCAAATAAGGGTCATTAATATTTTGACCTTGTGAAATGATGTTGACTAATAATTTCACAACCTGGAGTTGTATATCACCTTTTGTGTGCATGTGGGGGGGAAAATTGCATGCATGTATCTCAATGTGTGAATTTGTAAAAAATAAAAAAATCTCACAAATTCAAGTTTATGAATATGTAAAAAAAAAAAAACTTTTTGTAGCTGTAGAAATATTTTGTCTATGTGTAATTAGATTTTTTTTCAGGAATATTTTCAGCAGTGAGGTTTCACAAAGTTTGAGAGATGGGCACACAAATTTTCTATATATGTATGTAACTGAATCTAGAAGTTACTAGCTACGAGTTACAAGCACAAATTTTGCCCCTGTTTTTACACATGAGCTGACTAGCTAATCAGCACGTTGCCCACTGACTAGCCAATCACTATGTTGCCCACTGACCATCCAATGAGAGGAAGTCAAACTGTCCAATCAGGGGGCAAAAGGTTTTAGAACGTTCTGGTTACTGACCGCTATGCTAGCTTTGCCAGCTGGCCAGTCCGCCAGTCATGCTCACAGACCCCGCTGTGAGCTTTTGCTTCGGCTTTTCACATTAACTTAGTTCCAGTAGATGCAACAAGTGGGAACAAAAACGTGAGCTGCCTTGGCTGAGTCGCTCACTCAGCAAGTCAGTTTAGTCTCTCCCAGCTTCAGCCAGCTCACAGCAGGTCTGTGAGTGTCACTGGCTGGCTGGCTCGCTATCGACTGCCGCAGGTGCTTGCTTGCTGTCGCGCCAGTTTGGGGAGCTTCTCTCTGCTGTTTTGGTGCGGGAGAGACTTGAATCACTGTCAAAACACCCCACAAGAGAACAAGGCAGATAACCACAGGTTAATTTTATAAATTTTATAATGGACATTTGTGTTATTGTTGTGATATTTAAACCATCGGTCATCCCCTGACAGGTACCTGGTCCAGGCCCGGAGCTAGGTCGGGTGGTCAGTGTGTTTACCAGGGAAATTGTTAACTCATAGTCCTTCAAAATTAACGTTTGCCATTACCCAACAACACTCCAAACAGTAAATTCATTGTATTTGCTGCCCCATGTTGCTATTTTCAAAGCTAGCGTAGTGGTCAGTAACCAGAATGCGCTAGAACCTTTTGCCCCTGATTGGACAGTTTGACTTCCTTTGATTGGATGGTCAGTGGACAACGTGCTGATTGGCTAGTCAGATAAGGAGTAAAAACAGGGTCAGAATTTGTGCTTGTAACTTCAGTGTCACATACACATATAGAACATTTGTGTGCCCATCTCTCAGACTTGTGAAACCACACTGTTGAAAATATTCCTGCACAAAACCTTTCACACATGCACTAAATATGTCTACAGCTACAAAACTTTATTACACATTCACACAAAAGGTGATATACAACTACACGCTGTGAAATTATTTGTGAACATCATTTCACAAGCTCAAAATATTCATGACCCTTATTTGCTACCATAGAACACCCTACACCTTTATCATTCCTACTAGTTCATGAGATTTGCTGATCTTAAACTAAACACCTCTCGCAAACATCAATTGTCCAGTCATAGCTTAGTAATGTTAACAACCTTATTTCAGCATGCCAAAGCCATGTTCATGGGGCAGTAGTAAGTGTGTGGTTATACTAGAAAATTAGCACAGTAAAATTTGTGTGTCCTTGCAAAATAGGTGGTGCTGGAAGCTTGGTAACATAGTGACCCCATGTTGTGGGTTCGTGCGACATAGCTAATGTGGTAGCTTCTTTTAATTTAGACTCTGTGATTCTCCCTGTTCCCTCAAAGGTCAGCACTGTCACTACAGTTTGCAATTGGTCAACAGTGTGAATTTGTGTCAAAGTTGAACTCTACTCAAAAGCACCGTGCAAATTTACTTCACCTCTGCTAGTGATTCCACTGATCATGCTGATTCCACTGAAATGAATTGATTTCACAATTTTGCTGTTAATGCTGGTGTGACCAGACCCTTAAAGTGATACTTAGTGTCTGAAGAGTTTGGAGGGTGTTTTATTTTTTTAGTTAAGCAAATTGTTTTAAAATGCTAACAATAAGGCCTACATCTCAGCTTTGTGTGTTTTTTCCAAGTATGTTTTGTTATAGAAAGCATCCAAACGGTGCTACGTTGATAGCATTTTCCCCTAAATATTGTACTATAATACTTACTATAATAAGACACAGCCTGCACTATAAGATTAATGTTGCTCCTTATATTGCATGTCTTGAATCAATTGGTGTGGATGCTGACTTTTTGCCTAAAACTTTAAACATTAGCTAAAGGTAGTGACCAATGTTTTGTCCTAATGATTCAGCAGGCTGTGTTTCATCTAAATAGACCTAGTTGAGGGGAAGTCTTTTCAGAGTTAGTGTCTGTGCTAAAAAATATACTAACTCATATCCAGAAGGGGGAGAGACAATAAAGACACAGAAAGAGAATGGGGGAAGGGCTTTGGAGTCAAACTAAGAGGGAAAGAGACAAAAAGAAGGAAAGAATTAGAAGAGAAGGAAAAGAAGTGGAGGTAGCAGTACTTACTGTTTGTCAGCATGGCTTTGTCTGCCAGTACTCCACAGCTCCAAGACACTGCACTGAAGCCAGCTGGCTTTGGACAAAAACACACACACACTCACACACAGGTTCAGACACACATATACCCACTTGATGTCTCTCTATCTCTCTCTCATACACACACACACACACACACACACACACACACACACACACACACACACACACACACACTTGGCAGAAAGGCTGTTGGGTCACGGTACAAACCAGCCCCCTCTTTTCCTTTCTTTTCCTGATCTTTTGTCGTCCCTCCATCATTCACTCCTCTGTTCCCGCTTACCTTTGTGCTTGTGTGTGTCATTATTCATGTGTAGCTGGAGGTGGTGGAGGTAGCTCTGGACCAGTGTGGCCCATCCACTGAAAGGAAGATTGCCCTGGTAGACAAGAACCGTGACCTTTACTTGACCTCTGTGCGTCATCTTGGGCGAGAACCCAAAATCTGCAAAATTGGTGAGACAGGGAGGAACTTACTTGGCAAGATGTGCACTGACTCACACAAGTGTAGCTAACATTGGATGAACATGACTGTTGTATGTGTGCTCTGTCCTGTAGGTAGCATGGTTCACAGTATGGCATGGAATGATGCTGCTAACATCCTGTGTGGAGTCCAAGACAACCAGTTAACAGTGTGGTACTACCCGAGTGCTGTCTTCACTGACAAGGAATTGCTGCCAAAAACGCTGTGCATAAAGGATGGCAGGTAGACATGTACAGTCCTTTGCTCTCACTTATATACTGGTATTTTAGCATAAACAGCTGATACTGTTCACCAGAGTGGTTATGTTAAAATAAGAAGCTGGCCAAAATTGTCATGGAAGAGAAATTGTATGAAAAGATGTAAAATAAGAGCTAAGAACAGAGATAGAAGCAGCTTTTTTGCACCTTCCAGCTCATTCCCAAAGGTGCAACACATAGCGCTTTAGGCACTCTTATTTGCCAGCAGCTGTCAAACTGTACATTGCCTCCTGCCCAAAAGTCCTCAGCTTCAGCCAGTACAGGAGGTGCTAAGGCAGAGTGCCTGCACTGTCTATATTATCCTGGACTACTTTTGCATGTCTCTGCTGCACTAATCTGAACATTTGGTTCAGATTTTGTTTTTGATTTGTGCTCATATTTTACCTACATACTGTATATTTCCTTATTTTTTGCTTCTCTCCAAGGTTGATGGCTTGCTGCTGTTAATTTTTTACACTTCTTATTCTGAATCATACTTTTTCAGACATCATACATTTGCTCTTAATAGGATAAAGTTTTACACTTGTAGGTTACTTAGGTTAACACAACCTCGATTTGTATTGCTATTTTTCAGTTTTTGTTGATGTCGCTTTTACTATTTAGGTGCTCCAATAACCCAGATTTTATCATGGGAGTTTCTTTTTATGCAATAGAGATGTGTGGGGAACACCACATACCTAGTGTCAAGAGCTAATCAATAAACAAATACAAAGGCACCATTCTTACGAATGCATCTTAGCATTTTAGGATAACTATGATGAAGGCAGGTTGGACCAAGTACAGTGAAAGTTACAAAAGCAGCACTGTCAGTATGTTATTTCATCAATTCAGCAAAATTCTATATGTGGTGGGCTGCCACAAATTACTCTTTGTATTAGATATTCATTATTTTTTTTTTTACATTTTTTACTTGGTGATAACATATTGCACTACCCTATATATGTTATTGAACCGTCAGTCTTCCCACATGAGCATTCATACTTTTTTCACACTCACTATTGATACTTGCAAACAGGCAAACACAGAGTGTTCCTTGCTGGCTTTTCCATGACAACAAAACTGTGAGCATGTGGTTACATGTATTTTGTGTGTACACACACATGTGTCTGTGTATTTGTCCTCTTCAAAGCGAGTTCAGCCGTGCACCCCACATTCTGAGCTATGTTGGCACCAAGGTGACGTTACGCCAAGGAGACGGTTCACTCGTGTACAGCAGTGTACCTCCCTACCCAGCCCTCCTGCACGAATACAGCACCTCTGCACGCTGGGAGGATGCACTGCGCCTCTGCCGCTTTGCCAAGGTAAGATATCTGCATATCACTATTAATGTGTACTAACTGTGCCAGTGAAGAAATTGTCAATTTAAATTTAGCTATACCAACTGTGACATCATTCTTACATCTGGTCTTAGTTGTTTTATTTTGCATTTGTATTTATATAGTTTACCTCAAGATAGTGTGACATATCCTGTAGTCTAGGTCTCTGGCACAGTCCAGGTTCCTGTGGTGTGTGTCACACGCACGCATGCATGTATGTATGAAAGAGAGCGAGACACAGAGTCCGAAATGAGAAGGTAGTAGACAGGTTTATGGGACCAGACCAGCAGGCTTTAATTAGCCTTCAATTAGCCTGGTGACACAATTTACCAGATTTAGCCCCCATAGACCTCACTCATAAATATATACTCCGCTATATGCATGTGTAAACTCTCCACATGCATACACACACACACACACACACACACACACACACACACACACACACTCACGCTGAACGCAGAATTAGACTGTGTCTTTGCTTTGGCGATGATGCAATAACCACAACCCTGGAGAAATGGACAGCTAGTAGCAAGAGGAGGGTTGGACAAAAGGGATGGAGAGAGAGGCACTGGTTTTAAGAGGTTTTTCCTGGACCCCTCCCCCCTCTACTTCTGGTAAGAGTTTAGTGGCAGCGTGGCTTTTCCCAGAATCACAGCTGTTGTGAGTAAGCCCTCACCTGATTGGAGTTGATACATGTAATAGTTTAGAGCCATACACGCAAACAGGCAAACATAACGTGCAGTAGATGACATTTATAATTGAATAATTATCACTGAAATTGTTATAGGTGGTTAAGTTTTTGTATCAAGTTTATGACCTCAGGCAGTGGCTGACAGTGTTATTTGTTGTTTCTGGGAGTGGTTTCCGATTAGAGCTGTTTGCCTTAGTGATGGACAGAGTGGTAACTCCAGTGGGAAGTTTGCTCAACTGTTGGCCAATTGGTGGTTAAGGCTTCATTTTAATGAAGGCAGCTGCACGGAATAAAGTGGTGACACATTTGTTTACATTCATAGATGTTGTGTACTGCAAATGTCTATGTTTGTTTTTGTGTGTGTCATGCATGTTTTCACAATGGCTTGGAGCATGACTACAAAGAGGCCTGCCTGGATATGAGCAGGGTGGGAAGGGGACTGTCACCAGACACCATCATACCCTGTCCCTGTGCACGCACGCACGCACGCACACACACACACACACACACACACACACACACACACACACACCTCTAACTATTTTGAATCTGCCATCCCCATCATGCTTTGTTATATTCTTAATCACTGCTAGTTAGAACTGCCTGCATTTTAAATAAAACGTTTAGGACGAAGTTAAATAAAAGTTACATATGTTCAAATAGTATTTAGAATCCTGCAAAAATAGCTAACTAACTCGAACTCTTGACTTCACTTTCTCCATGACTGTGTGTCACTCACCTGTGCTTCTTACACCGTGTCGACACAGGAGGTGTAGCCTGAGCAGCACGATAGCAGAGCAGCAGTTTCAGTTCTCTGTCTGTGTCTACACAGGATGCGTTCAGGCACAGTACTGAGTGTAGTTTACCTGCATTAAAATGATTAAAATAGAAATGTATCTGTTCCATCAGACTTGCGTGAGACAGACGATCGAAAAACGCAGCTGCAACATTTTCTGTGTTACAATAAGGCACAAGGTCAAGAAATAGTAAATGGTATATACATATGTAAATAGATAAATATATGGCAAAAGTATGTGAAAAAAGAAAAACAAAATAGAAAATGGGAAAGCACGTTCAAAAACTAGTCTTCAAGTCATTGTGTCAGATGGTGAGATATTGTCATTTAAAGATGCTCACTGCCTCTTCTCCCCGTATCTACAGGACCAATCTTTGTGGGCATGTCTTGCTGGTATGGCAATGGCAAACAGGGAGCTGACCACAGCGGAAATGGCCTATGCTGCCATTGGAGAGGTAAGCATTAGCTAATGGCTAATTCAGTCGAACAAAACATTTTTAGCCAGGTCTTCCAACACAAGTACACACACATCATTTAATTCATCAAAACAATGATTTTGACAGAAGTAAGTCAAAGAGACCAATTACAAGGTATCTCATTCACAGTCTCTTTTTTTCTCTCTGCATACCTCTCCCTTCTCTTCTTTCAGTTACCTAGGGTGCAGTACATCAACTTTATAAAGGAGCAGCCATCTAAGGAGTCGTCTTTGGCCCACATGCTGATGTTCAGTGGTCAGGTCCAGGAGGCTGAGGCCACTCTGTTACAAGCTGGTCTCATCTACCAGGCCATACGAGTCAACATTGACCTGTTCAGCTGGGAGAGGTACAACTCAGTGTTTGTGTGAATGTGTGTACGATGGTACAGCAGGAAGCAGAGGGACAGTATAAGTTATTTTGGAGGATGCTTTTTCTCAGCCTTGTAAGGATTATTTTTAGGTGGAGGTCTGAAATTAGGTTTGAGCGAGAAGGTGAAGCATGTTTGTCCATACAAGATGAATGTGTATCAACATCTTGTCATCTTGTGTCCAGGGCACTGGAACTGGCAGTCAAACACAAGACCCATGTAGACACTGTGCTGGCCTATAGGCAGAGGTTCCTGCAGTCATTTGGCAGGAAGGAAACCAATAAGAGATTCCTGCAGTACGCTGAAGGGGTAAGTTAGGACAGCCTGTCTGCTGCACTGCATTAATTGATTTGGGCAGCGATCACACTGGACGCCTTTTTATCAGTGAAGGGTGTCTTTTTCTAATTGTTTCCCACGGGAAACTCTCGCTGCAAAAATGCCTCATTGGGATCAGGATCAGGAGGGGGAAAGCATTAAAACACGCCGCACTTTTCAGGCGTCCAGTGTGATCCCCGCCTTATCACGTAATGTGACCAATTTAGCTGCTTTGCGTTATCAATCCCGTACTGATCAAAGCAAAATGCAGTAGCTTGCCTAATCTCATTTCATCTCGTCTTTCTGTCTCTCTGCCAGGTTGAGGTGGACTGGGAGAAAATCCAGGCGAAGATAGAGATGGAGTTGTCTAAAGAGAGAGAGAAAGCTGCTAATGCCTCTGTGAGGAGCAGCGTGGCCTCACGACGTTAATGTTCAGGAGACCTTTCTCTAAAACATCAGCTTTGCAGAAATTGATTCCCATGTGTTTTTGACTTTTGGTGAATATTAGGTGGTTTGGCTCAGCCTCAGTAATAAAAATAGTTCTGTACTTGAGGTCCAGTGCCCATAGTTCTGTACTTGAGGTCCCAAGTACATTCAAGTTAAAACAAAAGGAACCATTTGGAGATGTGAAGATTTCTGTATTTCTCAGCAGCAACACCAATATGGCCTTCCTGTCATATCAGCTTCTCAGTGACTTCAGTGTGGCAGGTTCAAAGTTGATTATCTTTTTCCATTTGTCTAATTTAGCTTGGTATGCACAAATGTATTGCTTTGTTTTTTGTCAGTGATGTTTGACTTTGTGTTTTTATATGTATAGATATTTTTACATTTTATGTATTCAAAACTTTGCCTTCTGTAAACACTAAAAAGAATGTCAGTTAATAAAATAGATGGAAATGCTGTATATATTCAGCCAAGATATCCTCTTTTACCTTGCTTTCTCTATTTTTCGTATCCCCTCGATGTCTTGATGCTTCACTGGTTTTATACAAAGATCATAGAGTATGTTTGAGATGTTTTTTTAGCTTTGCACATTCACCCAGAAGGTATTTCTGGGTGCGTGTGTGTTTTAGAGACCAATATATCTACAGTATGTGCTTCTCTTTGAGTTATTCTTGTATTTCCTTTTCTGCTGAGGTGTGAAACCAACTGCTTGCCATGCAGCTCCACCCCCTGGTTGGCAGAAGGCCAGTACATCAGTGGACCATTATAGCCTATCCATCTCCTCTAGTGGCCCAGGAGGGATCAATGAGGGAGATCTGTCTCAGGGCTCTCCAAAAAACAACTGCTTGACCATATCACAATGATGTGGACAGATATGGTAGAAAGTGATCGGCATAATCCCTGAAACTGTGAGTGGCCACAGATGCTGAAACATCAGAGAAAACAGTAGATGTAGAAAAATCTATCAATGGGTTCTTTCTCTCTTGGTGTTGCTTTTCTTTTCTCAGCACCCTGCACTTTTAGCCGCTTCTAGCTTAAGTCTCTCTATGACTCACTGTCTTTCTCTTATTTTACTCCCTCCATCCGCTTTCTTTCAAAGACTACTCACTGTGTGCTAAACCATAGTCATCCAGACCAAACACCATTAATCTATGAAGAGACTTATCAGCAAGGAGTCAGGTTTCACATGCATTACCACTGAGAGCGGCCACACACAGTGAAAAATGGAATTGAAATGAATTATGTTTTGTATTCATATTTCCACTTAGACAATTCATACTGTACCCAATCTTAGTAATGTGACTAGGATTCTTTGCATATTGGTAATGAAAAGTAATTAATTGGGCAATTTATTTATTAAACCTATATTGTGTGTTCTTACCCTATTCTGCACTTTACACTAGACATTTTGAGCCTCATCTGTAGATTAAGAATAGAAAAGTCACGTTTAGACTGCCAGTCTTTAGATGTTTTACTCTCCTCCGTAAGTATTTCATATTTTTTAAACTACACAACACACAATATCACATAGATTTTGTGCTTTTATTAAACCACAGCTGAATTCCCGTATTCAATGACTAGCAAGTTCTCATATATTAGATTGATGGAACAATGCAGCTCCCCCAAAAATACACTTACCGGATATAATTTAGAATTTATGAGGATGATAATGCTCATTGATTTGACTTTTATAGTTGATCTGTTCATTGGTCCAGTGAGCAATAGAATGACTGGATCGTGGCGCAGATTCTAATGTTGCTTACAACAAATCCATTTTGTGTGAGTGTGTGTGTACTCTGTAGTCATCCCTATGTTTATTTGTGTGCATGTCTGCTTTTTTCTGTCTGTGTCTCTGTATATGTTTGGGCACATACAGTATATGTTTGGTAATATATGTATTTGAGGAGAAGAAAACCAACTACATCACTGTCCTCTCCCCTACCAGGGGATGTCCCAACTTTCCATTATCTGATTTAAAGTTTCATGCTAGGAACTGCAGAAGACTGTGTATGCCCTCTGCTCCCAAACCCACTGTTTGGGAGCTGGTTCACAATGAACTGCAATGCCTATGAAGGAGAGAGTGAAACGCAACATTCACACATCTTATGGTCGGAGTAGCACTAATACATGGTTTTGTGCATCCTAGGGTCACTCCACCTCATCTACCCATCAGTGGGTTTTAAGCATGGATTTAATGCTTTTAAGTGTAAACTCCACCCACCCACAAATTTCCCTTTGGAAAGGAAAGCCATCAGTGTTCACCATTGGCTCTGCCATCATGGTCTGCTAGTATTGGATTACACAAGCCACTGCAATCACACTCAGACTTTTAGTGTCAGGAGCATTAGAGGAGCTCAAGGTCTCTGATTGTAAAGTCTAGGTTTGCGGATACAGATGCTTTAGCAGCAGCTTCTTCTTCTATGTTTGAATAGCTAAACATTTGACAGAAATTTAAGTTTCACTTATTGTAGTGACTAAGAATGCTTTGATATACTTATTACACTGTCCAAACGAGTATGCATTGGTCTTTCTGATGGCAGATAACCACCCTGGAGCTTCTCAGATAGATCAGTTGAGTTGATTTAATAAGGTGAGAGGGTCAGTGGGTGCTTTAGATCTGCTGATGCACAATTAAAATAACCATTAAAGAAAGGATAGGTAAATAAAGCTGCACAGTTAACAACACTTTCCCATTCAGGGCAGGTAAATAAATTGGTCTATTTGTTTGCCATGGTTAGAGAGATTTGTTTGATGTAATGGAGGTTAGAGCTGAAACGATTAGTTAATTATTCGATTAGTGGATTGACAGAAAATTAATTGGCAGCTATTTTGATAATCTATTCAAGGTTGAGAATTGATTGTTTTAAGTATTTTTTTAAGCAATTTTTTAAGCAAAAATTCAGTAAACTAAACATCATTGTGTTTTGGACTGTTGGTCAGACAAAACAAGCCATTTCAAGACTTCATCTTGGGCTCTGAGAACCTATGATGGACATTTTTCACTATTCTGTGTAATTTTTACAATGATAAGTCAATTAATTGTGATAATAATTGGAAGGTTATTAGATAATGAAAGTACAGCCCTGATGTAGATTCTCTTTGCAATTTACTTCTCTTTTGGCCTTGGACTAATGGTCCAGGTGGAGAGAGAATAAGGCAAGTGTGACTGTTTACCCCGCGCCCAGTTAATGTCAAAGTAAAGTAATGACTAGAGCCTTTTCAGTGCTATAACATAATGAGACATTTTAATGGGCAGTTCATGGCAAATACACCTATAGCTTTAATCCAGGTAAACAGTCCATTAAGCCTGATGTAATGAGGTGAGTGTAGTGTCAGCTTGTTTTTCAGTTTGTAGCAGCAAAAAAAGAGACAATTTTTGTCTCATATTAGTCAGAAATACAAATTAGCAGGGGACAGTTACACACTTAGAAGTAGCTCTGAAGGTATCATCAGTCTGCATCTTCAGACTACTCTGCCAGAACAAAGAAATGACTGCCTCCTGTCTCTGCCTCACCCTTGTTTCCTGTTAGATGTCCCTTTGTCTTTTCCTTTGCTTGGTCTGAGCTGTACAGTGTTAGTTCTGCTTGGGGCAGCAGTTGTGGTCTTGTCTGACATCTTATCATCAAAATACAACTTTGTTTCTTGGCATCTTACACCCTATCAGTATGCCAGCTGTAATCTCTGCCATTGTTTTTCCTGAATTCAAAACCTGGGAGACGCTGATACACGTATCCTCCGGCAGCAAGGTTCCCAGGATTAGAGCATTTTTAAAAACTGCACTTCTCTGCTGTGGCTTCAGCTATTTGCAGTAGGCATATCAGACATGGCTCAGGTCACTGATAAAATGCTCATCTGTCAGCCCCCAGTGATGCTTGTATATGTGCATGTGTTTGAGTCAGTTTGAGAGAATATTGCTTTCATGCTGATAAGTTATACATTAACTGGCTCTAAAGCTGGCTGATAAAAATGTGTGCCTCAGAAAGTTTTAAAATTGATATTCCTCCCTACACTCCCCTTTCAGGTTACTGAGAAAAAATCTAAATATTCCACCTTTTGTATGCAAATTCAATAAAGAATAAATAAAAGAAAGGGAGGTCTTTCAGGTCCAGCAGAATATTTAGCATTGAGACTAAGGACGAGAATTTGATAGAAAAAAAAAACAGTTTCACGGTGCCACTTAAAATTGAGGCGCTGAAGTAAAACTTAATGCGATTGTACCGGAGCCAAATTAGCTGTCCCCATCACAAAGAGCGTCCATTTCAGCCGCCTTCGCTTAGGCTACTTTATAATCTCCTTTACTTAACCCAAGCGGTCATTTGCATACAAAAGGCGAGTAATCTTACAAAACACGTACATTTTCTCAGCCTCCACCTTTATTCTTAACGTTCATGATTATAACTGCACTTGAGTTTAATCTCTGCAAGATAAGTACCCTGATTATATTAAAATAAGAATACTTTTTTGTCTCTTGAGCGTTGCCCAATCTCTGTTCTCCGTCAGACAGAGTTCCGAGATGTCCTTGGGCTGTGTTGCGGTCCTGACACCTCCAGGACATCCCGTCTCTGGTCTCCAGCTCTCGGTCCCGCCGCTCTCACCCTGCCCTGACCGCCCCTCTCGTTTTCCGATAGCAAGTTATCATCGGACCGGTCTCTGTGCATCTCCTGCATGCTTTCCTCATACGTGGGCAAATATTTGACCTCGTCGTAGGCTGGCAGGTTTGGAGAGGCGAAGTCCCCAAGGCTGTACTCGGGGTATCGGTCCAGCAGAGAGTCCTGGGACGCCGATGCGTGCCCGTGAAAGAGGGAGGGCTCCTCGCTGCGGTCATTGTGCGGATGCCTGCGGGGCCGCGGGCAAATGATCCGCTGTATGAAGTAGCCCATGGCAAAGAGCAGTAACAGGATCAGGATGCCCGACAGCTTCCGCGTAAACCAGCCTACGTTGTCGAAGAATATGTGGATGGGGAGCTTGCAGCAGCGCACCGTGGAGCTGGCACTGCCGTTCCCGGTGACGATGGGCGGACAGCACTGCTGACCATCGCCGCACTGGACCTCCCCGCAGCTCCGGAGGGCTTGACAAGTAGAGACCAGACATGCCGACAAAAAGGTGCCAGTTGTCCCGCACGTTGTACTGCCGCCGCCCGGCAGACGGGGCATAATTTCTGGATCTCCCGGGATGGAAAGCAATGCGCGTGTTGCGTCTCCCGTGCGTGCGATGTTGTAATGTTAAAGTCCCTTCAGGTGTTACAGGTCTGCCTTTCTTCCCAGCTGTGCTCTAATCATGTGCTCTCATCCGCTCTCACAGCCACTACAGCGCGGAGCGGGACAGCAGGTGCCCCCCCGCCGAGAACGACCTGTCTGCTGTAGTATGGGAGATAGGAGTGGAGAAATCTGGAGGGAGCAGTGATGAGAATCATGAATAATCTTACATCATTATTACGTGAAGACATTTTATCAGTTCCCTAGCATGTCCTTATACCAGTGCAACACACAGACACAACTGTCCTGCCCAAGAGACTTGTGACCCAAACTATTTCATCAACAACCCCCTCTCAGATAAGTGCAATGTTTGCTGCAGAGACCCATGATTTATGTTAAGATTCAGTAGGGAATCCTGTACATGTAGGAGGGGTGACCACCACAGATGGGAGAGTGAGAAATCCTCATACTGTGCTTGGATAGCCTGCGAAACTAAACTAGTCCTCATTCTGCAGTGGGGGAGGAAGTATTGAGATCCTCTACATAAGCAAAAGCAGCAATACTGCAATACAGAAATACTTAAATCCAAGTAAATGTCATGCATTGAAAATGTCACTTAAGTAAAAGTATGTAAGTATTATTAGCAAAATGCACTTATAGTATCAAAAGTTCTCCTAGTGCAGGAAAATAGTCCCTGTGAGTGTTAAAAAATGTAGGCTATATTATTAGATTAGAATTATTGATCCATTAACGTGTAAATAGCATTTTACTGTTGTAGTTTGTTGACGTGGAGCTAACTATGAACTACCAACAGTGCCTCATATTTTTCATCATATGTTTTGTATGTAAAATCTCAACCTGTAAAGTTGCCTAACTAATAACTAAAGCTGTCAAATAAATGTAGTGGAGTAAAAAGTCCGATATTTACTTGTAAGTAAAGTACAAGTACCTCAAATTTGTACTTGAGTAAATCCAATCAATCCACCACTGGGGGCCACTGGGGATCCCTGCTAGTCCCCAGACCCCACTGCATGATCCATCACCCCAAAAGGCTGAACCATACCCTTATTGAATCCTGCATGGCCAGATGCAACTAGTAAGGGTGAATGCCCCTGATATAAGGCGCCAACAGATCTACCCCTCTCATAAAAAATGAATAGTTCTTGCAGTGTGGGCTGTAATGGCCCCCCATTAGAAGAGTGTCTGAATTCACATTAGTCCAGCATCACCCTAGAGGACAATGTGTCTGCAGCATTGAAGAACATAACCATAAAACTAAATCTCCAGTTTAAACGACAGTCTCCTCACCCAACGTGTTAATATACAGTAAAGATTTCCCTTTGGATAACATCCAAGAATGACAGACGGCTCAGTAAGCTGCTCTACAAGTACTGAATATTAACTGATTAATTAAACCAGCCTGCATACTTAGTTGAATTGCAATGAAACAGTGACTGTATGAATAATTTTCTACAGTGGCTGTATAGAGTGACCAAGGTCACTTTCAAAGCCTTATGCCCTTATTGAATTTGAAAGGATTATTGCCTCTTTTCGTCAGAGAATAGGATTTATGATATCAAGACAGAACAACAAAGATGATAGCCTGTTACTATAATTTAAATAAAGGGGATCTTAGTGATGAGACAGTCTTTTGTCAAGTTTTCATGGTGTAAATCATGTAGCGAATCCTTTTTAAATTACAGGAACATTTCACCCCCTCCTGTCTTCATGTTACTCTTTGTCACTAATAGCCAGTCTGTATTCCTTTCTTTCCTAAACAAGGCCTAATGCACAATACACCAAATCTAATTACTGGAGCATTATGACGTGAAATTCAGTAGAAGGGTAACATCATGCAACCTAATTTATGCATCGTATTTCTTTCTGTAATCTGCCTCGATTAGGGAAACATGATCGCTGGCCTCCCTTCTAACCAAATAAACAAATACACAATCAATAGCCTGTGGACAGTGCCTCTGAGAGAAACCCTTTTCAGTTCCTTTGTTTCAATGGCTTTCCCAGCACTTCTGCTATTCTGCTACCCAGTAGGCTCTTATTGACATGTACAGGGAACAACTGCTATTTTTGATCACAGCCTTTCACTCTCTGGAAAGTAGAAAAATGCTGCTATCTCCACAGTATAGAGGGACATTTTAATCACACCCAAATCAAACTCATGTAAGCAAGATAAGAAATAAGATAATAAAGAACTTTATTCACCCTGAAGAAAATTGAAAGTATAAATGAAAGTACATATTGTTAAGTAATATTTTCCATTTTTAAAGTTTTTGTTTTTCACTGATCTCAAGGGTTCGATGATAATATATAAAATTATAATCCCTTCCTTTTCCTCTCTTGTGTGTCTTCTTTCTCTGACTATTTCTCCTGCTCAAGTCTGTTTCTAACCCACCACATCCTGTCTCTTTTTCCCTCTTTCCCTGAAATCCACCACAAAGTGCTGTTCTTGTGTAAGATTGATTGAATAAATTCTCTTTTTTATCTCTTTCCCCTCTCTATCTTGTTGCCCGTCCATCTAGGAGCAGCTTTCAGCAAACACATCAAACTAGTTGGAGACCAACTACATGCCACAGGAAACCGAAAAGGACAAGTGTTTGGTTTTTTTTCTCATTATGCATAGTATATTTACAGAAAGCAGAGTTTCTGTGCTCTAACAGATGTCATGAGACTCGTGAGTGACGCACACAGAGGCAGAAACTGAGATACTGGTAGATAGATGTAGAATGTGAAAAGATCAATTGAGATGAAATGGTGAGAAGTATATACACAACAAATCTGTTAACACTAGCAACACAAAGGCAACTTTGCTCCTGTTGCATTAACTGACACAATAATTTGAACTGCAGCCTCCTGTATGGCTAACAATTAAAGTGAAAACACACTGACTATACTATGTCACTGTGATAAATGTGCTATGCTGTATACTTCCATTAATCTGGCACAAAGGTCTCTTTTGTTGTGGTTAATAATTCAGCCTTATGGGGTCCATTAGCCCTGCGTAATGATGAATGGCAGCGTTCATTTTCATGTTTGAGAGACGTTGATGTACGGACTGCCCAACTGTCAGTGTCACGGTTATCACGTTTGTATTAATTATGAAACAAAGAAAGCCTTGTCAGGCCTCGGGCTTTGTTAATGGACCCACTGATGGTTCTGGGTTTCGCTTTGTTTGCTCCAGAGCAGAAGTCACAACCTTAGGGTTACTGCCCTGAGACCAACTTCACCCTCTGTAGCTTCTTTACTTACTGTATTTAAGGAAACAATCTGACTTTTACATGACGTGATTGTGATCAAGCGTATAATATCACAGCACCGTTTAGTGTCCACACATACATTATATAAAGAATCTCTTGCTGTGTAAGCATGTGTAAGAATAGTTAAGGCTGAATCTGAATTTGACTATGGAGGATGAATGCACAAGTTTTGGCTTGTTTAATGTGTGTGTGTGTGTGTGTGTGTGTGTGTGTGTGTGTGTGTGTGTGTGTGTGTGTGTGTGTGTAATACTGTATCTGTGCAGTTCTTAGCCCAGAATTTCAAGATACATGTGTGGGTGTCATCAGCGCCTGTGAATTCCCATCAGCTTGAACTCTAATAAAAAGCAGGGCCTGCAGTCAGTGTAGATTGTGTGAATCCAGAAAGTCCCACACCACAGCTATTTCACACCCACGTACTTCCTCTAATCTTATCGCTCTGCCGGCTCAGAGGTCTTTAAGTGTACAGGATTGTGTGTGTGTGTTGAGAGTATGGGGCAACTATATTTATGTTTTAGTTCGTTTGTGTGGGCGTCTTTGTAAAGTTTCAAGCATTTTCTCCCCTTTTTTTGCGTCACTGGACAACGTGGTTGAGAGGGACATGGCAAATGGAAGCAGGAAGGGATGACGTGACACAGGTCACGGGACAGACTTCATTTAAAACACTGCGTGGTATAAACTTTGTGCTTTTCCTCAGAACTCAACTGAACAAGTGTGTGGATGTGGTCACTTCTAGCAAACATGTTTGAAAGAAAGTGTGCGTCTATTACCTTTGTGTGGCTTTTTCTCCCAGCGTTGCGTAGTTTCTGGCTTGGAGTAGAATCAGAATCCTGACTTCCTTTGAGGAGAAAACCTGCTCTTAAAGAAGAGAGAGGGGTAAAATTCCCTCTCTGTCTCAGGGGAATTACTCTCAGTGCTCTTAATAAATCTGATGAGTTGGGTGGTTTATGCTGAGCTGGGCTTTTTGACTTTACAGTGAATAACCATAAGGTTTCCCTTATGATGATCTTAGGCCATAATACATTGCTATAATTTAGACAGGTTTGATGGGTAATGGAACTAAGTGATTTGACTCAGCATTGTTGCTTTCTTTTCAAATTTGAACATCATGCTCCTAGGAAAGATTTATATAGATATACAGTATATCAACCACTGTCGTTTTACCTTTTGGGAATACTGCCCTTCCACACAAACCTGACTAATGTTACTCTTTGTGTAAGAAATTATGTATTAACTAACTATTAATTAAGGAAGGATGTTTTACTCCTCACAAGGAGGAGAGCTGTTTTTCTGTTGCATTAAACTTTGTGATATTATGCAGCTGACCGCGCAGGATGGAATTAGATTTACAGTGTGCATACACAAATATTATCAACAGACACTTTTTATTCTCTTGCCTCTTTTCTCAGAGTTTTATTCTCTGCATTTCACACAAATCTAATGTACACACACTCAAACCTCAGATAGATTTAATGGGGAAAGTTCTCATCAGAGGGAGGTGAGTGTGGAGCATTAGGGGGCATACTCACAGCTTTTCCTAGACTGCTAAAAGCACCCAACCAACCCCCAAGAACAAGGGCCACCTCCTTTTCCCCTATAAGATAACCCGTCTACCAACATCCAGCTGCTGATGACTCAGTTACTGAGACTCACACACATACATACACACACACAAACCAGACAGACACCTGGAGGTTGAATATAGGATAAAGTTTTCCCATTCCCACATGTTTTAAGTGGAGGCGGAGGGCAGGGGATTTTTGACCCCCTGCCTCCGCACTACTGCGCTGAGTCACTCTTAAAGGGAGGGGGGTCTGCGTCTCAGAAGGTGACTAGACTACGGCCTTCAGTCATGTCCCTCCTACCAAACGCCCACGTTATATCCCAGGATTCGTCCCTCTGTGGCCCCTGAATGCACAGATTTCCCTGAGGGCTCTGAAATAAGAAATCAGCAACACAGAGAGAAAGCGGGAAAGATAAAAACAGAAAGAGGCCATGACACAACACACTTTACACAGAAATGCTGACAGGCTTAGTATAATACAGAGCAATAAGTGGAGGGAAGACTGAGAGGGGTATTCAACTCAGAAACCCACAACCAAGTTTGCCAGAGACCATTCAGACACTAACCTCTCTTTATCCAACTTGTTGCCTAAATTAAGGCCTCCATTCCTCTGTTTCTTCCCTTCATCCAGTTTTATGGATGTCCAGAGACAGGACATCCGTTGTCATGTGAAAATGCACAACAACTAAAGCCAATCTGCATTAGTGAAAGGGGGAACAATGAAAGAGTCCCAAGACCTTAGTAAGAATGTGTAGGTGTTAAATCCAAACACTAACAACATCAAAGACAGATGTGCCTAACATCTTAGAAAACACAGTTTACACGTGATACAAAACTTAAAGATGCTTTTGGGACCAACTCTGATGTCTTTCACAAAGAACCCATACCACTACATTGTAAGGCTTAACTTCTTCAACTCCATGTACCCTTTGGTAGGTTCATCATTACAAACCTATGTTGTGCAAAGAGAGAATGCTCAAACTCACAAACCTTTACTTTAGGGTTTACCAGGGTTGCCAAAAATATCAAATACCACCAAATACAGGGAAATGTGTATAAAATGATGTACAGTTTTCCACTCAATATAACAATGCATCTAGAAAATGGAAACTTGGATTTGAATATTTATCTATAAGTGTTATATAAAAAAAAGTGGTGGAACAAGCAGATAGAGAATATAGACATATATAGTGTGATACTGTCAAACAATGTTGACAAATAGTTTATTTGACTTGGAAGCTTCTTTTTAAAGTGTGTATTGGGATCACTGAGGTTTGAGTGGTTAAACTTTGTTTTTAGTCACGCTAGCTGCACGGCTCTAGGGATGGCAATGTCGGTCCACCACTTTGGTCCAGACTGAAATATCTCAACTATTCGATGGATTGCTATAAAATTTGTACAGACATTCATGATTCCCAGATGATGAATCCTACTGACTTTGGTGAACCCCTGATGTTTCCTTTAGCACCACCATGAGTTTGACATTTGTGGTTTTGCGTGAAATGTTTCGACAACTATTGGATGTATTGCCATGAAATTTTGTTTATTCGTGTCCCCTTTTAGGATGATTTGTAACAGCTTTGGTGAGCCTTTAACGTTTAATCTAGCGCCATCATCAGGTCAAATTTTACTGAGACCAGAATTATTCTGCAAATATATATATATACAAATATCTCATCACAGATCACATTCCCATCTGCCTTGGTTGTACTTTGTGTTTAATGCTAATTAACAAATGTTACCACGCTAACACACTAAACTAAGATGATGATAAACATTATACTGCCAAACATCAGCATGTTAGAATTGTCATTGTTAGCGTGTTAGCATGCTGACGTTAGCATTTAGCGCAAAGCACCATTTTGCCTAAGCGTGGCAGTAGACTCTTAGTCTTGTTCTTTGATCACACGATTCGTTTCATCATACTACTGTCTATAACACTGTACTGCAAAGACTTTGAATTTCTATATTTTTACACATCAACAGTTGAAATAACGGGGCATAATGTCAACAGCTTTCCAGATACCAGAGAAAACTCTGTTGCTGTTATAACACATTTTGAGAAATGTGACAAAAACATCGTCTAAATCACAGCACACTGAAAACAGAGAACAAAAGAAGTGTAAAGTGTGTGGGTGAGATGAAAAAAACCCCAAGGCACTCATAAAACATCTCAACCCAAGAGGGAAAAAACAGACGACGGCAACAGCAAACAGAGGTGACTATTGAAAAACAAAAAAATGTATAAAAACAAAGAACAAACAAATATAGGCCTTAGATTATGATAAATGAAATCAAAGGGGGTGTTTGGTAGTGAGTGAAGTCACTAGCATTTGAATCCAAGTCCACTTCTATTAAATCAACTTACACTTTATGAAACATTTTTCTCATGTTGATTCAAACCCCTGTATCTGAGAACAACAACACTGCTGTTTTTGTGCTGTTGTGCTCTCATATAGGGAGTTTATCCTATTGATTGCACAGGGAAGAATTTTAGAGAACTGCCAACTCTTAGGCCCATGCATTATACATTATACTGTTGTACGGGATTGAATGAGGTTGCCTCTGAAACCTCTTGTGGCTGGATGATCTCCAGAGCCTCTCTCCCACTTTCTCTATGCAAAGGTGTTGCTCTTTGTGCCTGTTCACTTCTCTCCAGCTTCTTTATGCAGGCACTGTTCTTTTGTTAGTATGCATCTTTCCAGTGATAACTCAGCCCTGATGGCAAAATGGCCCATTGAAATTAAAAGGATATAGTGTTCCTCATCTTCAGAGTAAGAGGACACCTTTTGTGCATCTGCGTGTGTGAATCCATGTATGTTATAAAGGGAATGTTTGAGAACAGAGGTATGGGTTTTCTTCCTGCCCAACTACGTATCCTTATATTTGAGTGAGTGTGTGTTTCTGTGTGTTATTTTGAGTATGTGTGTGTCTATGTGATAGATAATGACTCTGCACAATGAGGGCTCATATTAACCCTCTAGGGTGTGTGACATAACCGTTTCCAAACAGGTTGGTCGATTTGTAAAAAAAAGAAAGGAAAAAAAAAGCCCTGTCATAATACACACACACACACACACACACACACACATACACACAAAATGAAACACTGTTTTAACAGCCACATTGGAGGGAAAGATTATGTCAGTTGTTTCTTTTGATAAATACCTTTCTCACTACCTGCTTTTTAAAATATATCTCAGTTCAGCTTTTTATGATTACGCCACAGTGGAGAAATATATAATTTCCAGGGTGGTTTTTAAGTTTTTTGGATTAAGTCCAAGTCAAAAAGCAAGTCTTTCCAGTCTATCAATGCTTACACTAATAACAATAGTACAATAGCCAAAATCCTAAGAAATACTTCTTTTTTTAAAATGGAAACAGTGCATTAAACGTCCAGTTGCAAACAATGAACCAAAGCATCTCTACATGAGTGAAATGCACAACAGTGCGACATTTTTAGTCACAATAGTGGCACAGATCTATAGATGACAATGTCGGTCGGTCAGTAAGTCCACCACTTTTGTCCAGAGTGAAAAATCTCAACAACTATTGGATGGATTCAGATTACATTTTGTACAGGCATTCATGATCTCTAGAGGATGAATCCTGATGACTTTGGTGATCCCCTGACTTTTCCTCTAGTGCCACCAGCAGGTCAAAATTGTCACTTATCCAATGAAATGTCTCAACATCTCCTAGATGGATTGGCACAAAACCTGGTACAAATATTCATGGTTCCTGGAGGATGAATCCAAATGACTTCGATGAGCCACTGACTTTTCTGGTAGCGCCACCATGAGGTTCACATTTGTGGTTTTGAGTAAAATGTCTCCACAACCCATAGATGGATTGCCATGGATTTTTTTTTCAGACATTCATGTTACCCTTACAATGAACTGTAATACCTGTTGTGATCCATTAACTCTTCCTGTATCATCAGGTCAAAATTCCAATTTGTCCAATACTTTGGTCTATTACCAAATATCTGCAAAACAAATTAAATTCCCGTGAACCTAATTTGTACTTCACATTTAGTGCCGATCAGCAAATGTGAGAAGACTTACATGGTAAACTAAGACATGTGAGCATTTAGCTCAAAGCACCACCGTGTCTTAGTACAGCCCCACAGAGCTGCTTGAGTGGCTGTAGTCATAGTCTTGTTAAACATTTATTGATCTGAGGTTAAGTCTCATCAGCTTTTTCTCTAAAGTCAAGTCAAATCTTTAGGCAGTCAAGTCTCAAGGCAGACGATTCCAAGTTGAGTCACAAGTCCTCATTTTTGCGACTGAAGTCCAAATGGAGTCCAAGTTTCAAGTTTTAAACTCTGATCATTTCATGCTCAAAGTGACTTGAATGACTCCTTCCCTTTTTCTTTTCTCTGGGCTAATCTTTTCTCTCACTTCCTCTCCTCTCATCTCCTTTCCTCCTGACCTTCCCTGTCCTCGCCTCTATTTCCCCTTTCCTCCACTTCTATTGCTTTATCTCTAATTTCCTGAGGTATTGGGGGTATCGTCTCGCCACTGAGTCTGATGTTGTGCTGTCTCTTCCTGCACCGAGGAGCTGATCTCTCCCTTTAGACTTTGAGACTTGGATAATGTCCCTGTTGGTCGGCGGCATCTCTCTCTCTCTCCTCCCTGCTGCAAACTACACCTCCATCCGTGAAAGTTAGACAGATGGATGGAAAGAGGAGAAAAGGAAAAGATCAATGAGTGGAAGATCAATAGGAAAGCCCTTGGTCCTTCACTCATTCCTCCCACTGGACATCTCAGATGCTCACAGAGAGCTCTCTCTGATGGACAGTGAGCTTATGCCACAGATGGATACTTTGATTCCTTACACGTTTCATTTGAACTACTTGCTAGGTTGACACTTGTGTCAAATACATGAATCTAGTTTGAATTTGTCTTCTGGTGCAAGGCATATTTTGCTGCTGTGTTGTACTTGTTTTGTTGTCTGATGTGACATCTGGTGGTGTCTTTCCGGTAATGCAGGCTGCTCTGCAATCTGATGTGCACATTTTCCCGCTCAATGTGACCTAGTTGCACTGTGGAGTGCTGGCTGCTCCTTTTATGTGTGGGAGAAAATGTGCAACTAACAAATATGTCCCAGATGAATGCAGACATCTTATTTTGGGAGCTGGGTAAACAGAATAACGTTTTGCTATTTACTCTGTACTTTACTGGAATAGCTGCTTGTAGAATAAACTGTTGGGTATGTGAAGTAATGCAAAAAAGGTGAGTACGTATGGGGACTACAAATGTCACAAATATTAATTGGTTTCACTTTATTTTCTGTTGTCATTCCACAAACAACAGGGTCAGACATGCAGCTGATTTCAGTCGTGTATAATGTGTCACAGCAAAAATCTCCTCACTAATCCTAATACATTCTTGATATTTACAGAAGTGGTAAAAATCCGGCTGTAAATCATCAACTAGACTTCACAAAGCCCATGCAGCAGAAGGCGGGATGCTGCACCCCGCCCACATGTGGCGTTCATTGGTGTGCTTTCACGCACTGCGCCGCAACTGCGCAGCACCGCCGATCCTGAAAGCAGCGCCTGCTGCTGTGTGCAGCGCCGCATTGAACAACATGATGTGAAGATCGGTTTTTATTTATTGCTTGCACACAAGCACAGTGTTTGTGAAAGGAAACAAAATATCCATGTACACTGCCGAACGGCTGGCTGGCTGACTGTTTTCTTTTGTGTTTTTTTTGGAAACTATGAACGCCTTTATTTGGGGGGTCAAATCCAGATGTTTTGTTTGCTGAAGAAAAGATGCTGCGGGGCAAGAAATTGTTCGGCCACGAGGGCTCCGATGGCCATTATTGCGCCAATTACTGCCTAGCGCTTTAACGAGACACTGATAGCCGATGATAGGGTCATATCGCCTTTCAGGTGCTTTAATGCGCAGGTGCTGACCTAACAGAAAGTATAACGGGGTTTGGTTACAGAGAGAGGATGGTGGCGGAGATGGCGAGCTGCGGAGCGGCTTGTCACCTGGAGGACGGGTAAGACCCGTTGTTGTTACCACGAAGAAAACAGATAATTGTTGAACCTCCGGCTTTATATGAGTGTTTGTGTTTCAACATGTGCAGTTTGGACAACATGCCTGCAGTGGATGCAGCGCTAAAATCGCTTCGCGTCAACACAGGAAGTGGTGTCTTTTGTTGCTGTCGGTTACGGGCTCGTCTGTTTTTTTTGCAATTTAAGTGAAGGAAACAAATACACAACGATTGCTTCTTTGTCACAAATGCGTATAGCTGAACGTAGATACAAAGAAAGAGAAAGTAAGAATAGAGTGCTAGTCTCTTTGTTGTCCGCGCTGCACGCTGCTGTTGTGTTGTTACATTGTGATGACTCACTGACAATGTAACATCACACTGCTTGGAGAGACAACTGTAGGCGAGTAGCGTGCTTGATAACGACAGATGAAAGCAATTCTTAATAAAGTTATATACTAAATGCTGGTTAATAAACACAAAGATCCGTATAGGAGAATACTATAAATAAATAAAAGACTACAGGGGAGAAAATAACCTTAGGCTATACGTTAATGTCAATGTACCTCATACAGTGGACCACAAACAAGCACTAAAATGTAACTTCCTGCTTACAGTTTTTCATTATGTTTGACGATGCTCTGAACATTTAAAAACTGAGGATAATCCTCATCTGATTCACACCAGTCTCTTTAATAGTTATACAGTATTTGTTATCAGTTGTATTGTGAGCCACAGACAGGTGAGGTGAAACTGATGACTCACTGTCCTCTGAATGCTACTGTGTTGTTGCCAGTGATAAGGGCAGGAAACGTCCCTGAATGAACAATACCACACAGGGTTTTATTATAACCACTGTACTACAACATACACTTTATAGCAGTAGTAGCACAACATTAGCTTTTTTATGTTTATGAACCACTGTAAATATCATAGTGAAAACAGTGAGGTATAGTATTAATGACTGAAGGTAGCTAAGGTCAACAGTTTTTTTTGTACTCCTGTGCAGTAGATGCAGACCAACTGACAGTTGTTTATCTACACCCATATGTTTTCTCTCTTCATCGTGTTTATGGGAAGTTGTTGGAAGCATGTAAATGTTGTGGCCTTTATCTTTCGGCCAGATACAGACCAACACCCTCATAGAGGATTTTGTTATTATATTTTGTAGGAGGAGGACAGAAACAAGTGAGAGCGCAGAAAGTCTGAGAACTCATGCAGGGAGTTTATTCATTGTCTGAAAACATTTGAGTGATGGAAAAAGCAACCTTTTCTCAAAGGAAGAGACGATTACCATGGCAACAAATGAGCCTTGGTGTTGTTGTGGTGTGACTATCTGGCAGAGCAGCGAACAGGTTGATCTTGCAGAGAAGAAAAGCGTTTCTGTTTCCTGAACAGATGTTTGAAAACAAAGGAAACCACAGTGCCTTATCAGGATTAACAGACTCCAAATAAAAGACCACAATTTGGTCAGGTTTAATAATCCTAATTTCCTGATACATCATTTTGCTTTTGATCACCCAGTTCGGCATTCTTAGGAAAAGATGGAAGGGCGGGATATGACCTACTTTTTCACGCCTGCTGGTGGTGAACTCGTTCTTCTTCTTTTCTCCCTGACAGATCTCAGGCGTGTTGTCTCTTGTTGAAGCTCAGACTGCATCAACAAGTTGCTCTAGTCCTCTGTTTAGACACAACATCTGAACTATTGCACTTGGACTTGGCTCATTGTTTATTGGGTATACTACATTCCTGGACAGTCAAGCACATATCAAAAGATTTAGAGAGCTAAAAAATCAGGAGGCAATATGGTTGAAATTAATGTTACGTTAATCATAAGAATTTGTTTTGATACTGAAATATGTCACAATATGGCAGATGTATGTAAAATCACATGCAAAATAATCAAAATGATGATCAGTCCAATGAAGTGCGTTCTTCTGTTACCCTTTACGTGCTTTCACATGTGTAGAACAAAGCTTTCAATTACTCATTTTGTTAGTTTTCAGTTACAGTGTGCTTGGAATCAATAATTTGGACAGCAGACTAACACCATATGATCTTATCATCACAATATTGTACCACTGAAAGTAAATAACTGATTAAATTGGAATATGAATCGTCCAGCCCCACTACTGTGTCTAAAACAGAATGCAGAAATAAGTGTCCGTATGAATCTGACTACTTTTGTTTAATGGCAAAAGTACTCGGCCAGTATCTCTCCACGGCCGGTTTCCTGTACCATCAACACTGCCCTGAAAGCAGATCAGAGTGGGAGTTCGGGTAAGAAGGTGAATCTATCATTGGACAGGATGGGTTGGTGTCAGATGTGCGAAAAAGTGAGGTGAAGCGGCTTGTACACATTTCCTGTTTTTCTATAAAAAAGCGGAAGTGGTTTACTACAAGAGCCTGCAGCTGCACAATTTTAAGAGCCATCACTTTCAACCTCTAAATTCTTCCGTAATTGTCATCACGCATCCCAAACGGCCATCACATGGCTCCTGGCGAAGCATGTGTAATTTAAAGTTGTCTGAACGTCATCTCCTCTGCCCTACAGAGACGGAGATGTCCCTGCGCCTGAACACAAAGGTAAACATCAACCCATTTTCACCCCCACCCACTGTTGGCTTCTCTTTCTCCTTTTCACTTTCTCACAAAGAACATGTTGGGCTACATGTGTCTGTGTTGTTTTTTATATACAGTGATTGTGTTATGTCTCTTCCCTGATTCCTTTTTAATATTTAAAAGGCGAGCATCCCCATCTATTATTCGTCACTACTTTTGTTTTCCTTCCTTCCTTTCTTTATCCCTTCCCACCTTTCCCTGTTCTCACTGTTTGGCCTCCCAAGATTTATGCAGAGTCATATGATCACTTGTGTCCCCAGTTCTGCATTTGCTATTTTTAATACTGCACTCCAGTATGCAAAATTCTACTTCTTTTTTCAGACGTTGCTCTAATATTGTCCTTGTGGTTACCAGATTCAGGCCTAAAAAAAATATTTAAATTAAATGCCAAAAAAAAACCCACTCTGTAGTTGACCTGATAACAATAGACATATGCAACTGGTGATGATAAGGAATGCAGTGATCTGACTTTTTCTGTCCTGATATTGATTGCAATACATCGGCTCAAGGTACTGCCAATACAGATTACAGATCCAATGTGAGTGCTCTATTTTTCCCAAATTTTATACCTTTATACCACACTGTGTGGAACTCATTAGGATAATTTTTATGTAAGGTAAATAAGTAAGTAAGTAAAGCTTTATTTGTATAGCACTTTTTAAAACACACAGTTACAAAGTGCTTCACACATACACGGAAAATATAAATGAAAAGATAAATAAAGATATATTACAAAACAAAAACATAGTCCAAGTATTCAGCAAATCTGATAGTTTGTGGAAAATGTTTCTAGAGGGTTGGGGCTAAAACAGCGAAGGCACGATCACCTTTTGTTTTGAGGTTAGAGCAGAGGATGGATAAAAGGCAGAGATTTGAGGATCTGAGTGGTCGAGATGTGGAATGAGGAACGAGGAGATCAGTAATGTAACTGGGGGCAAGTTCATGCAGAGCCTTATATGTAATCAACAAAATCTTGTAGTTTCTTCAGAATTTTACAGGAAACCAATGTAGGGATGCAACATGAGGCAAGAGATTGCTGTGGTGCTAAGAACTATGTCGGTGGCCCGCTGTGTCTTAATGAATATAACAGATAGCGGAAACACTTGACATTGACCAAGAAACTGTATTTATTGTGGATCAGTGCATCGCTTGTGACGATAGGTCACAAGCAGACATTGCTTCTTTTTCAGGAGTCACAGGCCAAAAAGGTTAACAACCACTGCTGTACACCACACATCAACCTTTTTATGCCCTTGGTTTTGCTTTTTCTTTTTTGACCAGCAGATGGCAGGCAACACCCATGAAACTATCCAAACCTTTGAAGCTGTAAGCAAGTGTGCGTCCTTGTGTATGCACGTACATGTGTGTGTCTGTGCGGGTGTTTGCTCCCCACCTTGTTTGTCAGTCTGATGAAGGGAAGCGGCCATGCCAGAGTGAAGAGGGATGCCTGCTGGCCCAGATGAGGCAGCAGCAGCAGGGTGAGATTGGCCATAGGAGGCATATGAAGACAAGCAGAGAGAAATGGAGGACAGAGAGTGCAGAGGGAGGTGAAGCAGACAGATCGAGCGGAGTGGAGGAGAGAGATTGATGAGGGAGGTGCTGCGAATAAAGCAGCGATGGCAGCATCTGCTTGTTAGTCTAAGATAAAACTCTGCGGCCCAGAGAGGATGGGCTCCATCCATTAGTCGGCCAGGCACTCAGCCAGATGGTCCGGCCCACGGACATTCACTGCTGCTGGGAAGAGAGCAGAAGCAGCTCCTCTGTACCCATATGTATAAATGTGCCAGAATGTTAATGCATGGCACTTATCACAGGCTTCTTCACAGGGAGCCACAGTTCAGCTGCTAAGGAATGATGGATATGTAAAAGCTGGTGGTGTAAGTCAGACATGCTGAGGGATTTTTTGATGACTAAAATGGATGAAGACTGTTTTGAAAAAAACACAGTACAAAAACAGAGGTAAACTAAAAGTAGAGGTCTCTCACTATTATCTATTCTTTACTCCATTTATTATTACTTTCCTTACGTAAGGAAAGTTTTAAACAGCGTGAGTGTGGAGATGAGTTTAGCAACAGAGCATGTGGCCGCACCTGAGGTTTTCTCTGCTTTTTTGTTGCATGAGAAAGTAAAGAAGCAGTCTGAATATTTAGACACAGATATTTAGTACATTGGTTTGTAGAAAATGACTAATGATAGATACAAGCTTCACATATTATTGGGTGCTGTTTGTTTCTGTTTTTACTGCAGAGTTAGGGTTTCTGTTGAGGTTAAATTAACCTATAGCTGGTAACGCATTAACTGCTGGGCAATATAATAACCACAAAAATGGGTTGATGATGAGATCAAACTTTTTAAAAGTGGTGAAGTTCCCATAAAGATGATGATGATATGGTTAACAACAAATATTAATAATGATCTAGTAATAGTAATGACTAATAAGGATGGAAATGTACAAGGACTTTTTCTTACATTTTGACATTATTGCATCAGTTTTTACTGACCAAACAGCACTAACCTCAAAACAATTACTAATTTATTACAGATAATCTGACAGAAAGTGACAGCAGTAGTTCAGGTAAGCACAAATATCACACCAAACACTTGTTCTTTCCACATAACTAATACAAAAACTTCATCTGCAGAAAATCTAATTTGTTCTGATATTTAATTCTTTTCTTTTTCTCATAACATTTCACCTTAATGGCATCCCTTTTACGCATCATTCATTGAAAATTCAATGCAAAGTTTTCAGCTCTCTCACACGTCCTTTGCATATTGACTTATCGAACAGAGAACGCAGGAACATCCACTGAGGACAGCTCAGAGGAGGAAGAGGAGGATGAAGAGGAGGAGGAAGAGGATCCTGGTGAGAGAGACACTTTAAACTGCTCCATCTCACCTCACACTTTTTTTAAAGGAATAGTTTCACATTTTGTGAAATTTGCTTATTTGCTTTCTTGCCGAGAGTTAGGTGAGTAGATTGAGACCCCTCTCATGTTTGTGCGTTAAATATGAAGCTATAGCCAGTAGAATCTTAGCTTAGCTTAGCATAAAAACTGGAAATGTGAGGAAACAGCTAGCCTGGCTCTGTCCTAGGTAACAAAATCTGCCTACCAGCACCACCAAAGCTCACCAATTAACAGGTTTATCTCGTATAATTCATTTTTACAAAAACCAAAGTGTAAAAATGACAATTTGTACTGACTTCCTGGAGTCTTGTTATCACCCAGAGGTTGCCAGGCAACCACCAGAGGCTTCAGGACCAAACGAGAGATAACGTGTTAATTAGGCTTGCTGTTTCCCCCTGTTTCCAGTCTTTATGCTAAGCTAAGCTAACTGGCTGCTGGTGGTAGCTTCATATTTACCATAACGACATGAGAGAGTGGTATTGGTCTACTCATCAAACTCAATAAGAAATAAATAAGAATAAGAATAAATGTCAAACTACTGTATTCCATTAAATTCTCTGTTTCTCACCCTCCCTTCTTTCTCATGTTTTGACTTTCACCAGAAGGCTGTGCTAGGAAGGATGGAGGAGAGGAAGGTCAGATCAAGATCCTATTATCGATCCTATTATCAGTCCTGGAAAATCTTTGTAACTCAAGGATTTAACAAGATAAAGAATGAATGGTGTTAGAACGGTTTAACTTGATCTCCTTCATGTTCTTTGCAGACAATGAGGCCGATGCAGAGGAGTCTAGAAATGGTACGACACTTCATGAAACAACATTGTGTCTACAAAATATCAATAGCTGCCTTGTCAGACTAAGCAACTGGTGTGCTTGTTTGTTGTTTACATCCAGGCCGCCATGTCAGCTTGTTGTCATAGTTGCCATGACTTTAGTGGTAACTCAGTGGACTATAGCCACAACCGCATCTTAATGGCAGCCATACTTCATAATTATGCCACAAAATGTCGGACTCTGCTGGCTTTTTTGGAACACAGAATTCGATTGGACATGTAATTGAGCGTGCTCCACCCTCGCTTGCATCCAAAAAACTGGGCCACAATCTGACAAGTTTGTCTAGGGTGTCTGCCAGAGGCTTAACACAGGATTTCAGCCTCTGACATATGAATTTCATATAATATTATTGGACTTTTTTACCCTCTAGAGTCAGTCCCTGGACCTGAAGCAGGGGTTTCAAATGGAAAAGGTAAGCAGATCATAACTGATGTTACAACACAACGAAGGTTCTGGAGATAGCATCACGTGTCTTGTAAATAACATCCTGCTTTTTGTCATACATCCTGACAGATGAGAGACACTTCAACTTAAGCTGTGAAAAATGCAAAGCTATCCAGCAGGTGAGCTCAGAAACCCGATGTTTATCTGACAAAATGTGGTGATTTTAAGTGTCTTGTCTACCTGATTACTATTATTAATTATATTTGACATTCTTCTGATATTGGGGAGGACCTTGTATAAGTTTTTTAAAAATGTTTTTACTATGATGTTATAATTGTTCAAACAAATAAATAATAACTATGTGGGTTTGTTTGACAGAGCCATGGCTATGAGCTTGTTACCCCGAGGAGGATCACTAAGGGACGATTACAGTGAGTACGACAGTACGTCTCTGCCACTGATCTGGTCTTTGTAAATTTATATTGATTCTGTATGTACAGCATCACTGACTCTGTGTGTGTTGTAGGGTGCAGCTGGAAGGAGAGGGCACGTATGAGTGTTCGGTCACCGGCCTGGTGTTTGAAGCATCGGAGCGGGTTCTCGTGCGGTACTCTGTCTTGTCCTGGTCCAAGTTCGGCACATTCCTCCGGGACTCCTGGAAATTTGCTGGACCCATCTTTAATGTGGACACAGTCAATAAGGACGCGTCTGTCCTCAAGTCCATCCAGTTCCCTCACTCCGTCTGCCTTGCCGGTGAGAATGGATATCAGGGCTGTCTCACTCCTGTGTGTCTTCTATGTTTAATATGTAATTCATAATTATGATCTTGGCTTCCTGTGGTCACTCAATGGCCCATAAGGAAATGTTATGAACATCAATTATCTCCAACAAAGATGTTGCCTGGAGGTTGTCTTTAATTTAGTTGATGTCTGTGAATGTGAGATAGAATTCTTAATTATTATTTAAGATTATGACCCATCTTAAGGCCTTTACAGAAAATAGTTAATTTTAGTGAGTATCATAATCTTTTATATATAAGTAATTTAAAGCTGCTCCAGGTGAAACATAAAACCTTCTCTTTCCCTATTATCTTCTATTATAGATCCAGAAAATGAGATGACATTCAGCGTCCTGCACATAAAGGACAACCGTCCGCTCATCGAGCCGACAGTGGACCACTCAGGTAGCCATGTGAAGTGGAATGTGACGTCCCTGTCACCTGTGGGTCCCATCATTCAGACGAGCCAATCTGTAGAGCACCACGGGGTGGTCCTGGTCTACAAGCAGCTGGGAGGTGACAACAACAACAACAACTACAGCTTCCACATCTACCTGGCCACCAACAGTTCATCTGACATCAAGGTAAGCGTTGGTGAATACTATGCGTGTCTTTTTGTTACAAAGTCATCCCAGACATGGAAATTGATTCATTTGTTATAAAAATGTAATTTCAAGTAGGATCTACAATAAATGATTGACACTTTTCCTACTCCTTACTTGACAAGTGCAACACTGTCTGGGGCTGTCATTGGTCTTTACTTGCATTTTTAAAACTGTTAAAAACATGACAGCTGTTTTGGAAATGTGGTCAAATTTCTCCAAAACCTCCTGTTGTTGCAGGATGCTGTTTAATTTTGCCACACCCAGTTAGTGGAAGCCACTTTCAAACAGACACTTTAATCTGTAAATGTTACATGTCTGGCAATTTCATATGTCAGTGTCATGAGTGAAAAGAGAACCTAAAAGTTGCTTCACCATCTGCCTACTCAGGACCCAGGAACATTTCGGTATCTGTTCCTGTGGTGATGAAATACTGCAGTTACATTACTGGATACACGCAAGGTTATGGACTGAATGTCTGAATACATACACCCATGCTTATTAAATGGACATCTTATGCCTAGCTTCTTAAAGCAACTACAAAGAACTTTCATTTTGTGTTGATTCTGGCGGCCTCTGTGGACAAAAGCGGTAGTGTTTCCACCGCCTCCTGTCGTAAAGATCTTGATCTGGCTAGCACGTGCATTTGCTTTGGAAGCAAGTGAAAGAAAGACGCAACTTATTTTTAATACTTTTTTTTTTAAACACAGCTGTTTGTAAGATGCATTGCAATAAGGTAATGTATCTATTTGTGGCTATGTAAGATTAATAACTGTAATATGATGAGGGTGAAACAAAGCAAACTTTGTTTTAGTACGTTCATACACCTAGGTTTCATGTAAGCCTACAACTAAGATAGCAAGATAAAGCTCGGTAGCAAGGCCAACATAAAATGTGACGTTACATGCCAGTTGTATTACAGCAATGTTCACCATGACCTATACCTCCAAGGACTGTACGCAGCCAAATAAAATAGATTTATTACATACCTGTCTGGAAGAGGGCCAGTTCAGGGTCGGTTTTGAATCCTTTCAAATCCTGCAGTTCTCTCCATCTGTTGAATGACCGACCAAGGTCGACTAGTGTTTTCGCCCGTGCTCTATCACTGTCCCTTTTAGCATTGTTTTTTGTTCTTCCGTCAGTTCTTTTCTTTTTCTCTTTGCTGATCCTGCCCCAGCATCAGCTATAACCACAAAATGTAACATCCAAAATAAAATTGTCTAAAGAAAAATCTCCTCCTGCTTCCTTTTAACTAGCTAACATACTACTCACTGGAAAACTTTGCCTGGGAAAAAGTAAACAGCTCTTCCGGTCTGTGTGGCGGTACCGTAAATGGTTTCGTCCGATTTTACGGGTAATCGGACCCGGTGACATTTCAAATCTTCTCGCTGATGGTCTTGTTTGCTTATGTAGGTCATATAGAGGCATCAGTATTAAATTGAGACTGTTTCATAACCAGTTAAAAACTCCTTGTAGTTGCTTTAAGACAGTAATATATTTCACATGTAATTACCATTTCTTATGCATATACAAATAAAACCGTTAACGATTCACTTTTAAAATAATGTGAGTCAGCCAAAGTCAAAGTGACAACCTTCTTGTGATTTTTCACTGCAAGGCCCATTTTGTGTTTAAGTGAGGAATTTTCCCCTTGACTTACCAGCAAAAAAGAACATGAAAAACCCTTCCTTACATGCACAGCACAAAGAAATATTCCATTCATGAGACACCACCTGAGTCTACCTAAATTTTTCAACCTTTCAGTCATGCCAACTGCTTGCTGGATAAAACTCCAGTGAAATGCCTATGAAAGCTGTGAAATCGTGTGTGAAAAATAAGAACAGAATTAGAGGCAAAACGTAACTTTCACTTCTTGTTCATTTTTGCAACTGCACAAGACTTTTTAGAATAGGCATCAGATTTCCAGGTTTGTGTAATACACCAAAGCTGTAAGATGTAACAGAAAGTTGTTGTGATGGAGTTATTCAGTATATTACAATGCAAAACACTATGATGTACTATTATATTGTTGCTAAGCAGAAATGTGAGCATCTGGTTAAGTGATCATTGACTAGCATTAGTGACCTTATCAAACACCATCTGAGATATATTATAGTCATTTTGTGCTTTTAAAAAAATTACCTTTATGGTCAAGTAGTTAATGTCAGCGGTATGTGTCGGAATGGTATTGATGCCGTTGGTGTGTGTATTACTGTAGGTGAACCACGTTATTCTGACAGCTGTATGACAATAATGCTGAGTCATTTTGCTGCGCTGCTGAGGTCACTCAGGAAGTGTTTGTGGTTGCGTGAGCATGTGTGTTTGAGAGGATGCAGCTAGTGAATAATCATAGTATATTTATTGTAACCGGGAAAAATGTAGTAATTAGTGTTTCCCCATCTGATGAATTTTTCCGTCACTGTGTACATTATGTTTCTCTGTCCAGCAGTCACTGACCAGGGCTGAACTTGAATGGTTTGTTCTTGTGAGACATGGCCGCCTTCAGTTTTTCCACTCCGAAATGAATGTTAATCACCGTTCAGCCTGCTCATCATCTGCAAGGAACTGACTTATCTTCTGCCTCATCTTGTCTTCCTGCTGTCCTTATGTAAACCAGGATATAGCCAAACAGGTGCGGGGCTACAAGAATCGTTACATTCGGATAGAGAAGCCTCCCACATGTAAACTGGACGAGGGGACGTATCGTCTCATGAGCGAGCCAGAGGGAGACATCAAACCTCAGGTGTATCTCTTTGCATATGCATGTCTGCTCACATGAAAGCATTTATGTTGCAACTTATGAAACACAAAAATATATAGTGCATTATGTTTTGACTGTCAGGTGCAACGGCATTATTATCGTCATCACGTTTGCATTTGTTATGCATTGACTACACAATTACATAATTTTAAATTCTGTTTATGTGTCTTTGTGCAGGATTTGAAATTCACCCTAGCGGTGACTAAGATGAAAGGCTACTTTGAAGCTTTCTTTGAGCAGCCTCCTCCCTTTAAATTGTCTCTCATAGACATTAACACTGAGGAGACTGTATGGTCCGCCACCATCAGAGAAGGTACCAGTGCATTTAGTTCCACTGAACACATTTGGGGATTTGCAGGTGAAAAGAAACATCTAGGTGCTGAGGCTAAAATCAGGCTATATTTGTTTGAAAAGTCAAAGCTTTTTCACATGTTTCTATGTTTATTGAACAGCTGACAGTAATAGGAAACAGATCTTTTTTAATCTGCAAATTAACCAAAAAGTGTTCACTGGGCCCCACATGTTTGTGTTTTTAGAGTTTGTGTGCATGTGTGTAATTTGGTTTCTACTCCAGGGTGGTGATGACTATTTTTTTTCCTCTACTCTTAGGTGATTGTGTGGATACCACAGAAAAGAAGCCAAGGAAAAGGACAAACAGTAAGCTGCTTGTTTTATATCAGATTTTCCCATCACAACATGCTTTCAGCTTCTACAGCTTGAATCACATCATATCTGTCTCTCTCATAGGCAGACAGAGGAGCAGCAGCCCCTCAGAAGAAGAAACAGCCTGTAAAAGACCTCGATGGCAGGATGAGTCAGGTGATTTTCCACGTCTTTCACTAACTACTGATTTCAGAGAAACTTTAGGCACAACATTGTTTTGTCCCAATCAAGTAAACGAAAACCAGTCCACACCTGAACTATTTCCAGATGCACTTGTCTGTCTAAAATTATACTGAAATGAAGTACCTGTGTGTGTGTGCGTGTGTGTGTGTGTGTCTCTTTCCAGATGGAGTGAAAACAGTGATGACTCTGGGCCAGGACATGTCCGAGAAGCAGCTACTGCAGGTGGCCAAGCGGCTCGGGAAGGAGTGGAAGCAGGTGGCCATCTATCTAGGCCTGAACTCCAGGGAGCTGGACGACATCCAGGTAGCGGAGAAAGATGTGACCATGCAGAAGTTGAAGATGCTGGTGGAGTGGAAGAGCAGGAGGAGGCTGGGAGAGGCCACGGCGTATGACCTGTGGAAAAGTGTGGAGGAACTGGATGACTTGCCAAATGAGGTCCATCAGACACTGCGAGGTAATAAACTGCAGACATTAATATAAACACCATCTAATAGATGTAATAATGATGGATAAGCATAAACACCAGAGCTAATATGATAAGTTGATTAATCTCTTAAGTCAAATGACAATTGGCCATAATTTTGGTTACTGATAAATCATTCCAGCCATTAAAAAAAACCCCAAACCACTGCGCTGGACGAGGTGTCTCTTCTCATAGCAATCCACGCACAAGAACACAAAGTTTCACAGCCTCTCTGGCTGTCGGCTGTAGTCCGTGTGTGTGGTGGTCTTCAGGTATAATACAGGGTGGTCGACTCCCTGTACCTGCTGGCACAAAATGGCCGCCACCCCTCTGTTCGACGCATCAGTCTGCGGGACAAAAGGGAGAGAGAAGTCACGTGTGTGGGGGAGAGGCTCCCCACAAAGGGCTCGTTTCACCCTCTTGAACGCCAGTTGGCACTGCTCCGTCCACTGGACCGGATCTGAGGCACCTTTTTGGGTGAGATCGGTCAGGGGGCTGGTCAGCTCAGCAAAGTTGGGAATGAACTGCCGGTAATAGCCGGCCAGCCCCAAGAACCGTCTCACCTCTTTTTTGGACTCGGGCCTCAGGCAGGCAGCAATCGCTGCTGTTTTATCTACCTGGGGGCGCACATACCCTCTGCCCAAGTGGTACCCCAGATACTGTACCTCCCTCCATCCAACTGCATACTTCTTCAGGGTTGGCAGTGAGCCCGGTCTGCCTCAGGGAGTCCAGCACCGCGACCACCCACCGCCACTCCGCCCAGCTCTTGCTGTGGATGATAACATCATCCAAGTAGGTGTCAGCATATGCAGCGTGTGGACGTAGCACCTGGTCCACGAGGTGTTCAAAGGTGGCCAAGGCCCCGAACAACCCGAACGGAAGTGTAACAAATTGGTACAAACTGTATGGAGTGGAGAAGGCTGCTTTTTCCTTAGACTCTGGAGATAAGGGAATCTGCCAGTAGCCCTTGGTCAAATCCAGTGTTCTCATGCACAAATTTACAGATCATGGACTTCAAGGTTTTGTTCAGATCTTTTGTGGATCTTTTTCGTCTATTATGCCAAGGCACGTTGGGCGCCAGTTGTAGCCTTGGCTTAAAGACAGACGACGTGGTATGTTTTATAGGTAACGTATTTAATTTAAACAACTGCTCACACACAATTTTCCACAAACAACAAGGAACACTCAATTCGTGCCTCTGGCTTGTTGTGCTGGATGAGGTGTCTCTTCTTCCCATAGCAAGCCACATACAAGAACACAAAGTTTCACAGCCTCTCTGACTGTGTGTGTGGCCGTCCTCAGCTCCAGCACGCTACTGCATATAAATAGAGAGCATAATTAGCCAACGAGACACAGCTCAGACAATTAGCTCTCCCTGGCACTGCTCACCTGAGCCAGTCCCCCACCTCTCCCTCTTTGCAGCTAACCGTGCCCAACTCCACAATAACCATGAGGCTGTGATCCATAGTACACCGTCCTGGATCAGGGCTAATTGATAACTTGTAATAGACACTTTTCAATCTGTTTGTATTTTTATAAACTAAACTATTTATTGGTTTGAAAAATCCATAGATTCATCATAGTTCTAATGGACACACGTACACAATGGCCAGACAAGTTATTGTGTTTTGTTTTTGTTGTGTCTTTTTTTTCAGACATGATAGAAAATCGAGCAGCTAAGTGAAAGGAATTTGACTTAAATTGACTGGTGGATATCTGCTGCTCCACCATCAGGAAGGAAACAAAATCTCAGGAATACAACAAAGCAGAGTTGACCTATGGACCAAACATCAGCGCTTCTCTCAGTTTGTGTTTCTCTTTTGAATGTTGTCTGGACATGAGTTTGATTAGTTTCTGTATTGCCGCATTTCATGAAAAGGGCCACTGTCTTATCTGTGGATGGGCATTTTCCCTAATTTTGATTCTGTAATGAATACAGAATAGACAAGCTGTACCTAAAGCTTCATTTGTGTAGCCAGAATTTGATGCTTAGCATTATCAGGTTCAAAAATGACCAGTAGATGTAGAAGTGTAGCAGTCATTGAGATATTTAGTGGCTAATTATGTAGCCAGTAACATGTAAATGTAGGTGCTGCAGTGTTGAAACTGCAAAAAATGGGAAAAATCCAACCTGTGTATCTTGTTTCACTTTTAAATGTTATGTTTGTGGGACTTTTTATAAAACAATTAAGGATTACATCACATGCACATGCTTGTGACTGTCCAAACCATTCGGACTGAATTATATTTTTATATTTGTGCACACTATGTCCTGTACATATCTTTTTTTTACCAACTTTTTCAAACCTGTGATCTATTTTTTAAGTCTGTTTTGTCTGTTTATGCCTGTTTTGAGTAGCCTAATTATGTTATTTTGTTTAACAAATTATGAATCCATTCCTGCCCTCCTTTGACTAGAACGCACATCAATGTTTGTTGAATATAAATGTTGTTTGTGTGTATTACAAAAGTGTACACTGTGGAAAAAACAAATCCCAAGCATTTGGATTCAGGGATGAATTTAAGTATTCTACCTGTGTGAGTGCAGCTACAGCCTGGCAACATTCATATATTTTTATGAGTCATCTTTTCAAGGCTTATTTCATAGCTGTAGAGCTTAGAACACTTAAATTCTGAAAAACAAAATATACTGTAAGCTGCCTTTGGAAATATTTAAAATGTTCTCAACATTGCTGCATTAGTCACAGCACAGCTTTGCTTCTGTTTTACCTATTTTCAAATGACACTGTTTCCAGACATCTCAACACTATTTGGGAAAAGCTGCAGACATGGTTTCTGGAGTGTCGAATCTTTTAGGGTCTTCCATGCTGATATTTTGCAGTAGTGTTTACATTCAGAGAACAGGGTTGCTTCCTTAAACAAATTACCCCCAACAATCCAGTCCGTCCTTTTTGCACTTGTTTCTATCATGTCAGTTTCCTTTTGAATTATTGTAAAGAAGCAAATGTTGACTGAATTAAACAAAAGAAGGTCTCCTGGTTGTTTCCTTTTACTTCATTTCTTCAGTAGTGTTATCTGTAATTGTGTCATCAGTTCCATTTTCATTTGCAGCCAGTTTCATTCAAAAATCACTTCCACTTCAGCAATTGATACCCAAAAATACTTTATTATAAATAACAATAAATAACACCACAGGCCATCAAATAAATAAATAAATAGATGTAATAAATAGATCTCAAATAAATAGATAAATAAATAGATACATTCACCAAAATATTGGAATACATTCATACATTTAAATGGGCCAACATGGCCTTCACTGCTAACCTTAGCAATAGTTTGACTGTCATTCAGCAATCACTGAGTGAAGAGGTTGGAGTCCGGCCATCTAGCTTATGCCTGAGCAGTAATCATGCAGACAGTTGTGCAGTGTAAAACACTACTTGGTCAGTAGTTGTAAATGATGGTAGTGAATGATCAGGAAGGCTTGTTCACTTGTAATAAATTAAAGGAGAAAAGATATTGTGGTATTAATTGGTGATGACGAGGATGAGGTTGCAGAATGTTTACTTCCTGTGGTCTCCTGAGGAGATGTAGCCAATAGCTCGGTTGATGGTGATGGTTCGGAGATGGAAGCCCCTCATCATCTTACACATCTCCTGCCTGTTACTGAAGGTGTCATTTCCCCACATCTGGGCAGCATCCTCCTAAAAGACAATATAGAAGGAAACAACATGAATACATAATAATCACCTGCCAGTTTCTCTCTCTCTCTCTCTCTCTCTCTCTCTCTCTCTCTCTCACACACACACACACACACACACACACACACAAATCCCATAAGTTTTCCTCTAAAAGACTGAAAGATGGAGGAGTAAATAGGGAACAAACAAAAAAGAAGGAATAGAAGAATACCTCTGTAGAGTCATTCTCTCCATTCGGCATCAGGGAGCAGTTCTGTATAAAGCAAGGAAGATTCTGTCAGGCACCTTACAAATGTTATTTCCCAGGAGATTCTTTCTCACTGCTTTAAATCATGACTCTGTGTTTTTTTTTTTTTTTACCCCTCCCACACATGTATAATAAACACACCTTCCTCAGGCTCTGTATTATTCCCAGAGTTGGGCTGAGAAGTGCAGTTTCTTCCTCAGGACTTCTGAGTGGGGAGTTAAGGTAGGACTGAATAGCAGCATCATAATGGGCCAAGTCCTTCATGATGTTCCTCAGACATTCACTCTGTCAAGCCAAAAGGAAAAATTAGTCAGTCATCTGTGCATTATAAAAAAAATTGAAAATGAGAAGAATAAGTGTATAATGTAAAATGTCCTAATTCTGATGTGTAGAATAGCAGACTAACAACAAATGTAAAGCTTTATTTAAGTAAAATAGATACTGGATTTATAATTTATAATTTTGCATAGCATACAGTATGTCTGATAATCCTGAAAAGCATTTAAAAAGAAATAATAACTAAAGCATACCTCACTGAAGGATGAATTTCTTTGCATCATGCAACCTGAGTTCTGTGGGGTTAAAAACATTTTAAACATGAGTTGTTTGTTGGAGAATTTGTTTCACCAGGTGCCCAAAAGCATCTATAGACCATACACTTGATTCATGATATATGGACCAAGTAAAAGTTAGTGAAAGCTGAGCTGAAATAATGAGGCTGTTTCCATAAATATGTCCAGAACAATTGTATCCTCATTTGGAAAATGTAAAAACATGCACAAAAGAATCATCAGGATTTATATTTTCCTTACACAAAAAGTAAAGAGAATTCAAAGCTGAGCTAGTCTTAACTTTTAATAATAACTTGACAATTAATAATTTATATCACTGATAAATCAACAAGTGTCACCTGAGTCAGAGTGGGTGCGCAGGCCAGCGCTGTCTCAGCTTTGCTCCTCACCACCATTGTATCAGAGGTGATGCCAAAACACAAAACATCCTGTAAGACAAAATAAGGGTATTAATTATTAACAAACTACAGAGGTGTGTAACGGAGTAAAAGAAAGAAATCTAAAAAAAAAAAATCTAATATAGTATTGCAATATAAACATGCTACAGTGAATTGTACTCACACTGCCAAGAAGCCCCGTGATATTCAGCAGGAGGCTCTTGAAGAGCGATGGGCAGTCTCCGCACTTTTCTGTGCGCACCGGGAGTCCTGTGGATGTGCGCCAGCTCAGGGTCAGCAGCAGCACACAGCTGGCGAAGTCTGCATGGCAAGAGAATAACAACCATCAACACGTGCGTCTTATGGGTCTACACAATACCACTGGTGCTCAACTTGCATGAAATAACACAATAGAACCATATGGAAAAAATAACAGTAGTAGGCCTAGTACTTATATCTCAGTCTATGTTTCGGGCTCGCTGACTTACAGAAATTAAAGATTGCCATCTTTCTGATCAGATAGATATCTCTGGTCGAGCCTGGTAAATCAACAACACTGTGTTGCTGCCTTCTTATCTGATGGATTTATATGTAGGCCATCCTCGGGGGAATCCCTCAGCCGGCCTGCAGGCCAGCAAAAAGAAAACTAAAACGTCATTATGTAATTTCCTCGTAGATCTTAAACCCATTGCTTGAACGAAAAACGGGAAGCCGCAATGTTTTTCATATTTTGAGAGAAAGCAACTAACTACGGGGAAATAAGTAAACTCAAAGTGTGATGCAACAGCGTTGAACTTAGATAGAAATTTAGATACAAGGTCTTTTTTTGACATCTTACATTTTGCATGCGTGTACTGACTTGAGTTGCTTAAAATAGGGGTGATAATAGATGTAAATGGACTGTACTTGTATAGCGCCTTTCTAGTCTTTCCGACTACTCAAAGCGCTTCAGACGACATATCGCATTTACCCCATTGACACACTGATGCTTATCAGTTCAAAGAAGTAACTAACCATTCACACACACTCACACACCAAAGGCACAGCCCTCAGGAGCAATTTGGGGTTCAGTGGCTCTGTTCAGCCGCCCGTGATGAGTAGGCCTGTAACCTATAGGCTATATAACTCCACATGGGTGCATACTAACTATTGAGATCACTTTCTTTTGCATTTGCCCAAAGAAAAAATTGATTCAGTTGACTGCTAAGATCAGTGCAGATTTGCAAGGAAGCAAGCAGCTGTGAGGTGCAAACAGCACCAACATGAATGATAAGTAGCCTATATGATGATAAGCATCTGGTCCTGTCAGCAGCAGCATCACATGGGAACTGGTAGCATTTTATATACAGTCACTGGCATTGACCACGCCATACCAAAACCCACGGGATCTATACCTTCCGTCAGTAGGCTACAGCATGTGCACCAAACACACCAAAATAAAAACAAGACACATAGGCCTAAAATGGAGCATCTCAACGAAAGAGATTCCACCTCAGCAACTGCAGTTAATTTTTAACATTTAAAAATAGATTATTGTGCATGTAAATCTATGCAATGTGCTCCAATCCAGGGAGAGTTTTTTATGCAGTAGGCTACTATATGAATGACATCAGCTTCACAATGATGCAATGGAAATTTTGCCATGTGAGGAGTTAATGGTTAGAGAAGCCATTCCGACTTTGTTAATTAGGATAACTGATGGTAAATGAATCATAGGGCTAATAAAATAAAGCTCCGCTTGGGGCTGTAGCGGTAAATTAAAGGGACATCATGGGGACCTGCCAGTGTATGTGGGCCCCTTACTCACTTGTGGTGTTATTTTCAGATGACTGTTGATTGATGCAGCACGTTTCAGACAGACTCTGCCGGATGTCCATCCTGTCTGACTACCTCTGTCCCATGTCTGTCTGACCCACGGAGTCAAGTCCAGTCTGCGTCAGTGCAGAGGAGGGTGTTTGGGTTTTCCCTCTGTCCAGTACGGGTGGGCGGTGGGTTTATCACTGCTCTGTTCTCACGCAAAGATACCAAGATCACGCAGGGAAGAAAACAAGCAATCCCAAAATGTCCTAGAGAGAAGTGTGACTCTGTGCTCAAGAGCTGTGCTTAAGTAGGCTAATGTAACTGTTAAGCCAACATTGATGACAAGTCCATAAAATGCTCAGTAAAAATTATTTTTTATTTGCTGAGGAAGATCGTGTGACATGATTGAAAGCTCCAGAACAGCTACTAATGAGCCTTATGGTGCGATTATTTTGCCAACTTCTGTTTCCAAGGTCAAGAATGATGATGATGAATTTAAATGTAAAGTACAGTTTTTTTTAGGCTGTTACAGTTTGTGAAACGTTCGTTAATCAGTATCTGAGAAGTGCACAAGTCTAAAAATTAATAATGTGAGGTACATAAAGCATGACTTCATCCTCTCCTTACACCCTCCAATCCCAGTTTCCAGAACCTGTTCAATTCACTTCAGTTTTATTTATATAGCGCCAATTCATAACAGAAGTTATCTCATTGCACTTTTCCTATAGAGCAGGTGTAGACCGTACTCTTTATAATAATATTTACAGAGACCCAACAAATCCCACCATGAGCAAGCACTTGGCAACAGTGCCAAGGAAAACCTTTACTTTTAAGAGGCAGAAACCAGATTCAATGGTGGGCGGCTATCCACCGCTGCAGGTTGGGTTGAGAGAGAGAGAGAGAGGGGTGGGGGTGGGGGATCTATTTGTTGTGTTAAACACACTTTTGAAAGGAAGTGCTCTCTCTGAAACTGCAGTGGTCAGTCAGTGAGTGGTTGACAGGAGTTTCCTGGCCTTTCTCTGGCTTCACTGCAGCATATCATAGAGTGAAACTTACCATCACTCTTTAAAGACAGTATATGATCAGACAGATGACCCACCGAGGTGAGGGTAGGGGGGACTTCCTCAGAGACACATTTATCATATTTTACATGAAAAATAACATCATAATCATTACCAAACCTTCCAGTCATTTAGAATAATTTCTGAACATTTATACCTTGACCCACAAGTGACCATTCATAATATATTTGAGAGTCCACAAGCTGTCATTTTTCACTTGAAAGAGAAATTCCTAATTGTGAGTTTACAGGAGTTGTCCAAATTAATATGGAGTCCCTTTAGGAGCAGTACACCAACCATAATGAGAAAGTGAGAGACAAACAGTGTCATGATGAGGCAAGATAGATACAGACGTAGTTGAGTCATCCTACGTGTAATGTGGTGATGTTTCATATTCTCACTGCAGTTGCGACCAATGATAACACTTCCTACTTTCATTAAAAAGAGGAAGCTCATTTGAAAGAGCAAAATTATCCAGCTGACTTGCAGCAACATGCAGCCGTACAAATTCAACAAACTGCACAACAAACCAACATATATGAAACAAAGTTTATTCTTTATTTTACATATCTGTACATAAACATTTCTTCCCTCAAATAAAGTTTCTGATTACAATAGGATGAAAACGATATTAACACACTTATTCATTTAAAATGACTTGTGTCAGAAAATCAACATTCACAAAATGTTGAAGAGCAATTAGAGTGAACGTATTACCAAAAGCTACGACTCCACTACAAGGCAGGCATGTTTCCTTTACACTCTTTTAGCACCTTCAAATAAACATTTCTCAGTTGAAAACTACCATTTGTGCAGAATAAAAACTGGTCGACTTTGAAATACTTTAAAATTACTGTCCAACTTAAAATGGTCTGAAGAAGTTAGTTTCCATTGTTTTTTTATACAATGTTGTTTCTTTTTTCTCATGACTGACTTTCTACTAAATTTTTCACTATTATTTTATTTTTTCCCCACAATTTTTGCATTTGACAGTTATAATTTAGTGGCGAATGTAGAAAGTTAAACAAAAAAATCGCAAAGCAAGGCCGATCACTGCACAGGAAGCTGGGGACAGAATCCATGACAACACACAATCAGTTTCCTCTTCTCCCAGGAAGCAGGAAGTGCTTCTCTGTCCTTAGCACTGGGAGAAAACCACAGAAGCAAAAGAAACAGGGTGGCCTTCTTCTGTGCTGCTGCTACCACTGGAGTCAGTGGGTTGGACAGGAGGGTAGACATGGGGAGACGGGGAAGCAGCGAGGAGCAAAATACTTGGGACAAGCGGGCAGGATTTGGATCGACATGGGGCAGAGGTGGAATGGGTAGAGGGGAAAAGTCTGGTTTGGAGCGGGAGCTTAGCTTGGCAGATGGGAGCATGGTGGAGCAGGGACGGGCATCTTATTTAGATAGGGTCCTCTCAGCCAAATGTTTCTGCTGGCTCTCAGCATGCCTGAAAAGGAACATAAAATCACTTAAAGGATAAGTCTGGTGATATTTTATGATTTTCTTGATGTCAACAAATCCCAAGAAAAGACCAAAACCAACAATGAATTGATCCTACTAACAAGTATTGTCTGTGTAGCTGGAGCTTAGTGAAGCTTATTTCTTTGTGCCATAGACCTCCATTGTTATCCGAAAACTATCAAACATTAAATTATAAAAGAAAATAAAATGAGTGTGCAACAATGTTGTATTGGGTGACATGTGACATGTTATTTTGAGTCTATCTCAAATACACCGTCTTGCTGCCCTAAGTGCTCACAAGCACACTAAATCTGTGGCTGAAAATAGTCCCTAACAAATGCTCTATATAGTCCTGTTTGAGTAATGTTTGTTAAAGGGGAACTCCACCGATTTTACACATCAAAGTCTGTTTACAGATCTTGGGGAGTACTACTGCACATGTGAAAAAGGTTGTTTAAAGCCGTTTGTGGCTCCAGAGGGAGCTGCTCAAAGTCTGGTAAATTGCCTCAGCTGATGTCAGCGTTGGTTGTGGCCGAAGACTACAAATTTGAAAATGAAAATAATCTGGGAATGTGGAGTTAGAAAGAAGTGAGTTTACCAGACCTCTGCAGCCCACTCCTCATCTCTGCTTGAGGCTAGCAGCTCGAGGCTACTTTAGCTGCTACTAGCATAACACACCCATAACAACATCTCTGATCGAACTGTTGGTACTGAAGTAGCATTTTGGGTAGGTGTAAGGTTTTGATTAGGAAAAAAAATGTGTGGAACAAGATTGTTTTCAATCGTGAGTTTGACAATGTTATAGGAGTGCAATGCTAAATATATTTGGTACTTATTCCTAAATATTTACATCTTCAGTAGGAACAAATGGGCTTGAGGCTGAGAGCCACAAACAGGGTATTGCCAGAGAGTATTGAGGGATGGACTAACACATTGTTGGTTTTGGTCTTTTTCATGAGATTTCTTGACAATATCTCTTTCCGACCTTATTCTTTAAATGAAGGACATTTTTCTCTAATACACCAGATGAGTAAAAAAATAATGGTAAATGCTGTTGAATAAGTTCCTCATTAAGTGCCTCTGACCTGGTGAGGTCCTCTATGTCAACCAGCATGGCATCTTGCTCCATGTGTAGTTCATCCCGAATAAGCAGCAACTGTACAAGCTCCTCATTCAGACCTGGAGTGGTAGATAATATGAGGAAGAATATAAAAATGATATTTTACTATGACAAAGCAGGAATTTGCCCACATCATATTATGATTCCCCAATGACCACGTTTAACCATAACACATATTGTATTGTGACTCTCATCAATAGATGGACATTAAATCTACTTGAAATTCTGTACACTATGTGACAATCTAAAATCTCCCACTATGGCTTAATAAAATGACCTCACAAAGTCATTGAAAACTTTATGAGCACTGACAGTCAGACCCCACATCAGTGGTAGTTGTTTTGTTTAGTTTTTTTACATCACATGTTTCAGCTATTGTTCCTTCAGCTTTGAGCTTTGCCAGACAATATGAAGCACTGACAAAAGAGATTTTGAGGGGAATGTCTTTTTTTCAAGTAAAACTAGCTCATGATTTTGGACTCAAGGGGATTTTTGGAGCTGCTTTATGTAAAATCACAGATTATTCATTCAGGATCAATGATCTGTACAGTGCAGTAACAGTAAATGCTCAGGGGAAGCTGTTAACTGGCACAGTTCTTTGAACTGACTAACATATATAAAAGTACTTTCACATCCACTGAAAAGGATAGGGGTCAGTATGCATGTGCATGTTTTTCCCCATTTGCTCTCTTGCTCATTTCTGCAATTGAAAGTAGAGGTCAGTGAGTCTGTGTATGTGTGTATGTACTGTGTGTGTGGTCAACTCACTCTCAATCTGGGAGTGCAGGTCATTGACTATAACCTGGAGCTGTCCCAGAGTCATGTCTCTCAAGTCGGTGGGCTTCAGGCTTCTCTTCATTAGACACTCACTGATGTGAGGCATGTGTGGAAGCTAAAACACACACACACACACACACACACACACACACACACACACACACACACACACACACACACACACACACACACACACGGGTACATGAGAAAAACATGTTAGACATTGTGCTTTCTCTATCTGAGGGGCTGAAACCTGAGAGTCATGAGATGGATGAAAACAAGGTTCAGCTACAAATATTCTTTCCTGCTGTAGGATTAGTTTTTCAGATATTTATGCAATTCACTTAAAGACATTTGTGTCAAACGATTCAATTTCTGCAACAAAAATATACTGTATACTATTGTTAACTCATGGACCTATAATCATTATAATCTGAAATCCATCTATGTCATTAAATAAATAAGAATCAGAATCAAAATCAGAGTGAAATGAAGTCAGAAATGTCTTTCACTGCATCGACATTATGTACAAAATAATGGCAGCGGTGGAGTTCTGAGACAATTAGTCATCGATTGACAGCAAAACTGCCAAACATTTACTGGTGGTTGAATCTCATACGTGGTGTGTTTCTGATTTTCTCTCTCTAAGAAGAGGCAATTGGCATTTTTCTCTATTTTCTATATATTTTCTCTATATATCTATATTTTATACTAAACAATTGATGTATTCACTGAAAAAGAATAATGAGCAGGTAATGAATATAAGTGCTAGTTGTAGCCCTAAATTTGCCGAAATCTGGTCAAAAGCCACAACAACATGAATTATCAGCATGAAAAGAGCAGGCAAATTGAATCGAATCAGTAACCGGAAGAGTCCGCTGTTTTGATTGACTAACAGTATGTGCAACTTCAGTCTTCTGCCTGAGGTGATGTGATTAGTTGCCTTTTTATTTGTTGCTCTTTCTGTGAGAAACGGCTGCTTTTCAGTCTTTTTGCTTCTTCTGACAAGGCCCCTGATGAAACAAAAGGGAATATCACTCTTTGAGGTGCCACCTCTGCGTAGGGGGACTGTAAAGTTGGGGGATTCCAACTAGAATTCCATTGCTGTTTGGTCACAAACAGGTTTTATACAAATAAACAGCAGATGAACTCAGTGACTGAAGTTTTAACTGTCCAGCAGAGGCCAGCAGTGATACTACTGAGCCCACTGAGTGCTTTTACCCCACAATGTACACTACAGACTGGAGCAACCTGGTTCATTTTTACTTCATAGATCATCTTACATTTACAATTTGATTTCTCTTTTCATGGGAATTTTAAAAAATCCCTAGTCTTATCATTTAGCACAAACTCCCACTCATCCACAGCAATGAAAACATTTGTTATGTAATCACAGACAAAGGTGGCGTGACAATAAAGGGTGAGAAATTACACATTATTTCCCTGAGTGAAAATGAAAGTCTTCCATATAATGCAGTGTCCTGGAAGTTTTGGAGTTGTATTTGTGCATTGTATGACCATGTATTATTGTATTGACTAGTAACTGAACAAATATGGCTCCAAAGAGTGCTTTTATTTTTCAGTATTACCTTGAATGTGTTCTTAAAAACCAAATTATAATTTCTTCAATGCTTCTGCTGGCTTTGTGTACTGTATGTGTTAATGAGTGTAGCCACAACATGCAATAAAATCACAAAGCATCACGTGCGCTTTCTCAGTCAGATCATTTGCTTTTTGTTTACCAGACTCTCCCTCTGTCAACATTCCCATCCAACCAGTCTACATTCTTTCTCTTTTCCTCCAACACCAATTTTCTCTCTCCCTCCCACTTCATCTCCAGTCTTGACAAACAGTAGGTGAGAAGCGCGCATGTGCCACACTTGTGTTTGCATGCGTTGGCGTCTGGTTGGCTTTTCTTTCTAGTTTATCACCCCTCTTTCACTTTCACATTGGCACTGATGCAACTGTACTTGAGGCTGGCATGTGTCAGTTTCAGTTTCGAGTGACTGGACGTGCAGAAGGCGGCGACTGAAGAGTGACATAGAGGGATATGTGATGTCAAAGTTAGTGGGTGATGGGAAAGGCTCAAGATTGGTGTTAGTCCTGACTCAACGCAGTAGTCTTCTGATTGTGGTGTGAGTTTCTACTAAATACAAATTACTGTTCAATACCAGCAAATGAACCTCCAGCAATGACTCGATATCAGATTGAGGAACTACACTCTTCTCTGAATGAAGTTTGTTGAGAATTGAGGTTTTAAATCTGTCCCCCTGTTTTCTCTTGCGGACTTTCTTGTTTTCTATAGAGAAAACAAACATCTGTTTGTACAGATTTAGGAAAAACCCACACTCCCAGTTCACAGACAGATCCATTCTTGACAAGCAGGTAAGACAATCTGGTTTAGTTGGAACTGAATTAAACTGGCAGCAGTATGACAGCAGAAGGATTATTCTAGGACCTTTTTGTTTGACGTAACCCCCAACCTCTTTATCAGATGAGCTCAAGTACCCCTTCATTGACACTACCGTTATGTTCCAAATGTGTTCGTTTTAATTTATTTGAATGTTCAAAAATACTACATAAAGTGGATTGTTTCAATCTTTTTTTTGTCATACAATAGAATTGTCAGTGTTTAGAAGCTGGATCTTTAAACCATTTAGCCATCACTTACAGCTAATTATATAAACTTATGCATTACTTTTAACGAATTAATTAAATAGTTTATCCATTACTTTTAGCTAACTATTTCAACCATTTATTCATTACTTTTAACTAATTATTTCACCTTTTTATCCATTCATTTTAGGTAATTATTTCCATTACTTTTAGCTATTTATTTCACCTGTTTAACCTCTCTTAGCTGACTTTTTAAACCTTTCATCCATTACTTTTTGCTAACTATTTAGACTTTGCACTTGCCAACTAGTTTTCATGCAATTTCTGTGGCAATGCGTCGCTTTAAGGTCTTACAACTGACTCAGGTTGGTGGAAGGTGAAGACAGACATCACACCAATTTGTATTCTTATTTGGATGGGTATATTTTTTTCAATCAAATCCCAATTTCTATTTTTTCAAGTTAGTTGAGCTACTCCACAATCCTTCCATGTACCCCAGGCAACTGCAGGAGAACCCCCTTGTTAGGAATTACTGTTCTAGGGAAGCATTTAGCACATGTAAATTCTGTTTAATAGCTCTCTGGTGTTGTGGACGTGGCAGGCGGCTGTAGTCTTAATACATCTTAATATTCAGTGTGCGTTCGGTCCGGATGTGACAGTGATGTCTTCTGACTGCTGAGCACTGCTACATCCCTAAACACTGAAGTCAATGCTTTCCAGCGTATGAATTATAGATGGACCCGGCCGAGCTGCCCTTCTCTTTCTGAATAAGTAAAGCGGTTCTGCCTGCAAGTCCGGGTGGAAATGTAGTGCGTGTAAGTCTGAGGGTGTGTGAGTATGCTAGTGTGTGTGCTCCTGAAGAGGCAGTGAAGCAGATAAAAACTGATAAAATAATGATGAGCAGGGTCATCATCACCTTCCTTCCTCTAAATGAGGGCAGAGGAACAGAGGGGACAGAGGAGGGGTGGGGGGAAGCTTCCTGTGACATCACCACAATATGTATATGACCTGGTCAGCTCCCATATAATACTCATATGTTACTGAAACACAACCCACCCATCTATTCTCACGTACTTTGACTAATGGACCTTGTTAAAAGGGCAATGTGGAGAAAAATTTAATGTCACATGACACAAGTCTAACATTTTGTTCTAAAACCTTAAAAAGCAAATGATAAAAAGTTATATTGGATATATTGTTACACATTATATCTGGTGGCTCTCTGCTCCAATTAGCTATCTTACCCATCTTTATGGTGAAAATGTGACTTTATGATTTGTTTCCATTACAGGCCAGTGTAAGCCATGTCAGAAAAATGTCAATGTAATGTACTGCCTTGTCATTGATAGAAAGAAGTGGTTATTTCTGTTGCAATCGTCTTCCTGTATCTTCCAGTGTAGTTACTACAACAAAAGGAGGCATACTTGCTGTTTTAAGCATTTGGTTATGCTTTAAAACTGTGACATCATCAGCGTAATTGATGCAACTGAGCAATCAGCTGGCACACCTGATATATTGTTCATGATGATGGTTTTAAACCAGCAATAACTTATTTTTTGGCCACCTGGGGGGCAGCAGAAACAAGCTGTAAACAAAACACTAACACATTTTCACCTTTTAATTAATATGGCGAACTTGTTAGCAAGCAGTTCCCGATTTACACATCAAGCAGATATGGAGCAACATTAGCATTCATTTGGAGTCGTGTTTCTGGGCATTAGGCAAATGTAAATGTAATGCAAAAATGACACTCCTCTCCACCAACTCCTGAGAAAAATCTCTGTCTCTTTAGCTGCTAAATGTTTTATTTCCACACCAGCTAGTCGCTAACTTTGTCTGTTTGCTGTTTGATTCTGGGCAGGTAGCTTACAGCAGATTTTTTAGTGTTTTTGATGAAAACATCTGCTTGTCTGCCAAAAACTACACTGATGAGAGCGATGAGAGTGAACCAAAACTGTAAAATTGTGGGCCGGGAAACCTAAACAATGAGCTGAAAGATGCTATATAGCTCTGCAGAGCTGAGGGGAACAGCAGAGTCGAGTGATAATTCTCTGTGTGTTCATCACTACAAGAAACCCCTTTCACATCCAAGTAGTCATGTGATCCATTTGTTAATATAAAAGTAAAACCAAAAACTTGAAACTGCAAATATGCCTTTTTTTTTGGAGTAACTCTACTCTTACATGTTCTATAAATCAGTGGATCTCTTGGTTCCAGTGGATCAATTTTGTGTTGCATTTGCATGCTAACCTTATCTGTATAAAACTACATAACTTGAACCAGGCCATTCCATTTACATGATTTTGAAATGTCAAGGAATATTGAATTCATAGAAAATTAGCCAGGTGTTTCCCCTTTTTAAAAATTGTCCTTATTGATGTAAAACTTCCCGGTCAAAGACAGCATTACTGTGTAATTCTGGTACTGACCAGGTCGGCCACCGGTGATTTCTTGCGATTCTGTTTCTCCACCTCCACCTGCATCTTGGCCATGGGCTTGGCCATAGCCAGGGCCAGCTTCGCCTCCGCCTGCAGCTTCTTCTGTCGACTCAGGAAGTCCATGTCCTCCAGAGACTCAGAGTCGTCCTCTGTGGTGTCCCTGTCCGAGTAAGACGAACTCTGCTTGGACTGCAGGGAGGATGTGGTGGAAGGAGGAAGAGGGAAAAAAAGACAAGTGTGGCAAGGTGGAATAAAATATGGAGAAAGTGAACAGAATAAGAAATGAGGGAGAAGAATGTGTAGTAAAGGTGGGAGAAAGGAGGGTAATAATGGAGGAAGGACAGAGGGAAATATAAGAAAGACTAGGTCAGATGATTAATGTTTATGTATTCTTGGCATTTTGGTATGTAGGTTTTTCACACTGACAGGAACGTCAGTATACATCAAATGGGCTGTGAGGAGAGCAAGGATGAACATGTAAAGAGATGATAATTCTCTCTTTTTGTTAAATGTGTCTGAGGCTGACAGGAGGTTAATGTGGCCAGTCATCCATGGCCACGGCGAGCGTATTCCAATTCACCTCTCGTTTGCTGCCCATGAATTGATTAACAGGCCAGAAAACGTGAGCATGGACATTCATAGCGCTACGAAACTGCCAGCTATCTCTGTGATTCGTAATGAATATCTTCCCCGTTTCACTGCTTTCATTCTTGTTCTGTCTCAATCTCGCTTTTACACAGTCAAATGTTTACACTTGACACTTTCACACCATCAACCCTGTATCTCATAATACACATTTTGTAGTGATTTCAAGATTTAAGTAGTTTTCTTTCATTCTTGAGAAATCTTATAATAACTCTTTGTGGGTTTTAAAGTGCACACGTGTGTACCATCGGGGACAGAGGTGTGTCCAGACTGGTCTCTGTCTTGCTGTCATCTGCATCACTGTCCTTGTCGCTGCCGCTGTCATTGACAAAACAGATCTGTAGGTTCATCCCACTCTGCAGCCTGCAGGAAGAGACAGAGATAGAGATAGATTCAAACAGAAGGAGACATGTTAATATTAGCATAAATGCAGATAAGAGTCAAGTCAGTTCAATGTTGACTCTTTCTGCAGTAATTGACTCTGACCAGGGCCAAAACAGACAGCACAGTCAACAGCACTGCTGCTAATACAAATGACCATTGATGAGTTCAAAAAAGTCCTTTGCCTCAATAAAGGATTTAGAGTGCTGTGAATATGCACACTGTACTGTGTGCACTACGCCATGTGTTAAAGAGAGAAAGAGTGCAAAAAAATTAAGACAAATGCAAAGAAAATCCTAACAGATGCTAGTTGCCTTCATCAACAGAGCAAAGTGCCGGCTGAGGACAGAATTAAGGAGGGCTTATGATTTTAATCATCTCCCCTCTTGACTTCAATATGGATTGATCCAGAATGCCTCTGGTAGGTGTGATCCGATATACCTGGGACCAGCGGGGGTGTTTTTGTGCCATGGAGGAGCAGAATATCACTACATCCAGCCCACTGTGGATCAATAATCTGCTTATTCAATGCAGCAATTACAAACAGAGCTGATTGGTTACACAGCATAGATCCAATCAGTCCAGATTAAAATAGGACCTGAGTGGTCGATTGTTCTTTTCGGGAGAGGCAGCATCAAAAACCTCCCTGTAACTCGAATTTAATAGATTGTGGGAGCGTTTACTAACTTTTCTGACGACTAGCAGCTGATATAGTGTGATGCCTCTACAGTGTAAAGCCTGACTGATATATCTGCAGACATGAGCTTATTGCATATATATTAGCATTATTACTGGTGAATATGTCAGCTGATAAGTAACAAGAAACTGCAGTACAGAAATCTCAAATATATGTTTGAATGTCACCATTACATAGTTTGAGAGATGAGAGAGCACTGACAAGTTTATCTTTTAAATATAAAGTGTCACTCAGTACATATCTTGGTCACAATTATTTACAACTGAAGGGGTGTAATTATACGCACATCACATAGGTGCGAGACTATTCGAAAAGCAGCGCATGCACACACACTCCAAGCCGCAAAATTGCAGTCACAAAATACACACAGGCTATTGGTGTGTGTGTGTGTGTGTGTGTGTCTGTGTGTGCGTGCGTGCGTGCGTGTATATATATATGGGTGTGGAAACCATTCCTTCCAACATTTTTACCTGATGAAGATCTGACTTGGATCGAAACATTGTCTTTTTGAATACATTTTGTGGCTTGGAGTCAGTGTGCAGGCATTACTTTTCCTACAATACCTTAAAAAAGAAATTTAAGGGATCCTTATAAAAACATGTTCCATGTTTAAAAAAAAAAAGAATATTGATCGATATGTTGTAATCTGATTCTTCAATTCTCAAATATTGATAACGGTATCAGCCTCAAAAATCCATTGGGCTCCAATACAGTGTGTCTATGACTTTGCCACCCCAGACAAGTTTATTATATTTTCACACAGTACTGTCATCTTATTATTTCCATGTAATCATTAATGGGGCATTAAGCATCACAACCAGTCATTAATCTGTTGCAGCAATATTGAGAAATCCTTGTGATTCAAACCACATGAATACAAAGATCACTGTTTACAGAACATCTAGTTCCAGTAAGGTACAGTGTAGGAGGTGATAGTAGTGTGTATATGTGCACATGTAGGTGTCTTTTGGGAAGTGAGAGCCACAAAGGCTGACTGTGTGTGGCTCATTCACGCTATACAGATCCTCTCTGCTTCCTTCTTTCATTCTCTTCCTCCCTGTTTGTCCTTTCTTTATTGGTACCCATGACAGTAAATCTAGACTTTCAGATTTATACCCTTCTGTTTTTTTTTTTTACCTTTGTATACAGCTGACATTTATGTTACTACTGCTCTCATCTTCTTTCAGTACACTCTTCTTTAGAGAATTATGAGACCCCAAAAAGTACTAGAAAAAAACAATCTTGTGTTTTCCAAGTACCAGTCACATATGAATTAATTAAGCATGAATAAATATGACAGTGGTCAGAGGTCTTACCGTGAAGATAGGCTGGGTTTGCCGCTCTTGCTGCAGCTGGTGTAGATGCCTGGCCCATCGTCAAAGAAACTGCCCAGGGCCAACTTCTGCCTAATAGACTCCCTCTCATTCTTTTGGGCCTGCAACAGGAGATTAACAAGATTAGGTTACCTTTTTTGTGATCTTATTTTGTAGTTTCACAATGATGTCAGAGGCCAGGGATGGCATGGTAGGGATTAAGTGTCTTCCCCAAAGACTCTTCAGAAGGGTGGATGCTTGCTGTCATGGCACCTCAAACCCAGGTACTTATATATAGCTTTCTGGCATGCTACATTGCCCTAACACCCTTTCCCCCCCACATGACTAGCTGTATGCACAAATAGAAGCGCTGTTACCCCGAGCACTTTCTGACAGTCCAAACCATGGGTGCAAGTATATTAATAGCAGCAGCTTCCTCTTACTTTGTAGTAAGAGGTTCGGTGTCATCCTAACAAGCTCTGATACAAAGTGTGGAGTCAGCTGAAGTACTAAAAAAAATGTGTAAAAATATCTAAGTAGGGATCATTACAAGTTGACATTACCAGTATTCACAGGTAGGTGGTGCTGTTGTCTCAGAGAACAACCAGTGAGTGCTCCAATACTCGCACACACAAATTAGATCTTTTAATACAGGATTTACACAGGTTTAAGTTTATGTATGGTAAACTCCAGAGGAAGAACAGTAATAGCCCTTTCATACATGCTTAAATCTGTAAGAATCCCAACATTACACAGTTCCAGAGTCACTCTCACTTGGCCTCTTCCCAATCCTGAATTCCTAACTCAGCACAGCTTCAGCTTTGGCAGCACTTCACACACGCTCACACACACCAGTCCCCATAGGACGTCTCGTCTGTGCTGATAGCAGGTAAACACATCCAACTGAGGTGCAAACAACTAATGAGCGACTCAGACTGTTTCTAATCAAATGGGAAGAGTTCCATTCTCTGTAGCACTTTTCGCACATGCTGCTGTTGCACACAAGCATTAGAGCCCAGATTTTTGCCATGGCACTACGACTTAGGAAGGACTTTCCATGGTCATTATGACCCTCTCTGAAAAAAGTTTCTGTCTGTCAAACACTAAACACTGCAGTGCTCCTGCCCTTCTTTCAAACAGAAATCAGTAGGCCTGAAGGACAGGAGGAATGTAAAGACTCAGAAAATAAAGTTTTACATTATGTGAGCTATAAGAAAGTTTAGAGGTTTAAATCACTGGTTCTCAACCTTTTGGGCTCGTGAATCTTTATAGCCAAGCAATGCATGATGCCATGTCCACGTCATATGGGATGCTTTGTAGAGATGGGAGAGACTCCCATGTTTACAACTTGCGAGTGTTCATGTCATCGGACAACTTAAGACAATTGTATGACTACTAGAGTTGGTTGTGTGGAGGTTAAAAATACTGTGCATTGACAACATTACGCTATATCCATTACATTTGGGTTTAATCACCTTGAACGATAAACTTTGGGTGACATGAGGCATCCAAGTTTCTTTGGTTATTGGGCATTTCTGTATTATTAAGCGCCAAGCCAGAAAAAATAAATATAATTTTATGTATCAAAATGTTTTTTCTACTTCTTTCTTAACTTGTTAATCATTTTGCAATCTCTAACATTATCTTGTGACACCTTGGAGGGCCCTTGGGAACTACTGGTTTAAATATTTTAGGTTTGAAAAGATTATAAGGGGCGTCTGATGGCCTAATGGTTAAGACGTATACCATCTAACCGCAACATCCCTGGTTCAGTTCTGGCCAGAAACCAGATACTTCTCTCTCAGTATCTCTACTTTCACCATACAATAAAGGCAAAATGACAGAGGGGAAAAAGATTATGAGAATAAATCCACTTGGTACTTCACACTTATTTTATACTTATACCCACCTGGTACTTAATTTATTTTCTGACCTGTTTTTATAGTGTATTGTATTATATTTTTTGCTAGTACTTTCTCCTGTGTGCACTGATGTAAAGGCGAGCTGCTGTAACAAAGAGTTTCCCTTCGGGGATCAATAAAGTATTTCTGATTCTGATTCTGAATCAAGGTGGTGAAGCAAGAAAGAGATGCCTGGAGTGTAAACTCTATCCCTTCCTTTTTGGATCTGTCTCTTTCCCATTTTTTCCCCTTTCGACTCTTCCACCTCTCCTCTACACATCTTCCACCTTTCTCATCTATCACTGTTCATCACAATCCCACCTGATTCAGCCTCACAAGTCGTTTGTCTTGCTCTCTATTCCTCATTATCCCCAATTCCACTCATCTCCTTCCATCTCCACTTCTCTCCATCAGCCTCAGGCCTCTCCTATTCTTCCACCAAGATGTCTCTATGCTGTTCATTCTGTTCTTCCCTCTCCAAATTGCTTATCACAGCTTCACCTCTCTCCCACTCTTTTTCTCAACTCCTTCGCTGCCTCCTTTCCTCTCTCTCTGTCTGTCTCTCCTGACAATTGTGTGAAGGCGTTGGTGAGAGTGCTTCCACCAAGGACAAATTAACATAATCCCACTCCACACAAGAGCCCGCAAGACGCACTTGGCACTGCCAGCACACACTCTGGCATGTAGATTACTGGACCTGGCACTGCTCCTTTGTGTGTGTATGTTTGAAAGATAGCCTGGGGGAGTCAAGATGAACACACTTGAGAGTTTCAATTCATTGCTTCAAAGGCGCAATAGCAGCCTGTGTGGTACAGTGCAGGCACACATGTATGTACACGCACATCTCTCATACAAGCCTGACTACAACACAGCCGACATACTGTCAGTCAAGTTACTCCACAGAACAGCTGCTCCGAACAAAGACAAAAACCAGAAGCAGCAGGTTCACTGAGCATTGTTAACTGTTTGCTCCCCTCATGAGGCGAGGGCTGAGAAAAAACAAAAATGGGGGGCTGTGCTGAGGTCCAGGTGGAATGGAAGTGTGACACATTCAGGAAGGCTCAGGGGACATTTTGCATCAGAATACTGAGTAATCAAACAGCATCACCATAAACTTTACAGCTCAGTTGGAAAACAGTTTGCAAATGTAAGGCCACACACTCTCTGCTAGAGGGTTGTGCGTACAGTGGTTTAACTTGCCAAACTCCCTCCAAATAAAAAAGTCAATTCCCACACAGGAAGAGCCTCTGGTAATTGAACGTAGAGATGGGTTAACTTGGAAATAATCAGGTTACATCTTCAGCCAGTGATCATAACTTTTTGATCTGAACAGATGACTAGTTTCACTAGCTCACTAAAAAATTTAATAAGAGCATATGCTGCTGCAATGAGTTAAAACAAAAAACATTTCATACACTGCCACTGGCAAGATCATCAGCCCTCAAGGACAAACATCTAACTTTCTTTTGATAATATTTGTGATTTATATAAACATGGACACAATTTTGCACAAGGCTACTGATGACATGCAGTCATACGAGCAATGTTTTAAAACAGCTAAATATACATTTTACTATTTATGCTTGTTATACCTTTGCATAATGTGAGCTGTGAGAAAGTCAGGTTGAAATACATTACTTCTTCTATCATTGATCGGTAATTGGTCAATCACACTAGGGCTGCAACTAACAATTATTTTCATTATCGACTAATCTGCTGATTATTTTATTATTTAGCCTATAAAATGTCAGAAATCAGTTTATCTCCCCTTTTGTTTTGTGCGGACCAACATCCAAAAACCAAAGATATTCAGTTTACAATTATATAAAACAGAGAAAAGCAGCAAATCCTCACATTAAACAAGCTGGAACCTGTTTGGTGTTTTTGATTGAAAAATGACTGAAACTATTACCCTTACAAACTTAGTAACTGGAATTGACTGCAGGCATAGTCAGGATGTACAGTCACAGGTGAATTCAACTGTAGCACATTACATTCTCATAATAAGTGGGGAAAAAACTCTCAAAGCACCACTAGTCAAAAGTTATCACTGGTCTGCAGCTGGATTAGCATGCAGGAGGTCACCTCTGCATCCCACACCTGCCTGACAACACAATTTAACATAATCTGTTATACAGCATGTTTGTGTTGTGTGCTCTTGTGTGTGTCTGGGTGGGCTGTGTGTGGTAAAACAGTCATCACAGAAGCCCCATAAACCATTTACAAATGTGTGGAATTCGCCACTGAGAGGTGGAGGTGTGAAATGGGCAGGAAATACATGCTCCTGCCTCTCCTTCCTTTTCTACACAATTCTTTTACCAAGAGCTCATCTTGTACTTTATCTTGTCTTTTTAAATATTATGTGCTATCATATTACTTCCTTCATTGTAAGTAATTTGATTCATTTTCAGGGTCTCTTTAATGCAGGAAGCAATCAAATTGTGTCAAGTTCACAGTTTCCATGTTTGCTTATTGCTCCTCTTCCAGGTGTGACTTTTCAATTTTTAGTTTTGAGTGAATGAAATGCAAACCTTGCATGTCATGGCTGGAAACACACAAACTTTCTGCCCTTTTGATTAGCTCACTCACTTATATTGTCATGAATATGACGTTATAGTAACCTGTTGTGCGCTTTACTGGGTAATTTTCCCACTAGAGCTTCCTATAAAATCTTGAGATGGCAAATTATCCAAACGCCTGTTTCCACATGATGATGACATGGAAAATTGCCTAATCCATTACATTAACATTTTAAGATGCATGGGGGAAAGGGAGTAGAAAGAGAGAGAGAGAGAGAGAGAGAGAGAAAGCGCAACAGAGAGCAAAAGAGAGAGAAAGAGAGCGAGTGACAGTCCTATCCACCTCCCTCATTTCCTGGCCTTGAGCACCAGAGTCGTCACTGTCCAAATTAAATTGGGAGGAACACAACTGGGCTAATTTGTGTTTTTCCTCAAATTCACCAAGCAATTTCCTCTGCTGAATTGACAAAGACATTTTCTCCTCCACTCTGCACTACAACCATTTATCCGCAGACCTAGAGGGTGATTTAGCCCTGGCCCTGGACGACAGGGTGCTTGTTTTGAGCCTTCAAATCTTCCCTGGAAATCTATATTAGAGGAGGGAGATGAATTTAATTATCTGTGCTAACAAAGAGCATCCTACTTCTCCCTTCCCCAAATTGCTGGCTCTTGTGGCCAGAAATTGTTTAGTGGTTAAGATCTGAGATGTGTTTAAATGTGGATGTGTGTGTGTGTGTGTGTGTGTGTGTGTGTATATCTCTGCATGCCTACGGTTTCTGTCCTTTGCTTTACTCTGATTCCATTCTCCCTTTTTGTCTCCCTACTGTATCTAAATTGGACAAATATATGCTAGAAGGACAGGTTCTTTAAAATGTATCTCCTCTTCATTTACTAATAGTTCTTTCTCCTTTCTTCTCTTTACCTCCATTCCTCAATAATTGCTCTCCCTTTTTTGCACAATGGTGGCTTTTCACTGGCCGATACCTCACTCCCTGGTTGGAGACAAGAACCCACTGTTCACACACACACACACACACACACACACACACACACACACACACACACACACACACACACACACACACACACACACACACACACACACACACACACACACACACAAATAACAGGTCTTGTGAGTACAGGCTGCGTTTCTATTTAAGTGAAGCAACAGTGTTGACATTTGTGTTTGGAAGAATTGGGACAGCTTCAGTATGATATGTATTCCAGTCCTGACAGTGAGCTGCTGCTGAGCTCACAGCTCTACAAACAGATACAAGGTCACTGTGTCTTCTGTGTGTGAGTGTTTTGACTGTGCTGCATAGCTTCACTGTTGTTGCAGGCATAGATTTGACTACAACTGCATCTACTTGTACATATTAAATATAAATATAGTCTAAAATCAATGTATATTCCATTTAAAGGTATAGTCTGACATTTTGGAAAATACACATATTTGTTACATTGATACCACTTTCATGTTTGTATGCTAAATATGTAGCTACAGCCAGCAGCAGGTGAGCTTAGCTTGGCATAACAAATGGTAACAAATCCACCTACCGGCACCTCTAAATCTCAGCAATAAACACATGATATCTTGTTAGTTTAATCTGTAAAAGCGTATATCCCAAAATGTCTAACTAGTCAACTAGTCCTTAAAGTATACACACTTAAAGTCTACATCCTGTCTTTGGAGGCTAAAAATGTATGTGTGCGTAAGACCATCTTCTGTTTTCATGTTATCTGAGACCTGTCTGTCTAGGCAGTGCAGCATTCCATCCCAGATAAGGGACCTGACTTCTGACCCCTCATAGAGTTCAGCCTCAGGTCAGCGCAAGGCTGCTCCTGTCACTCAGATTGGAAAAGAACAACTCAGCAAGTGGTAGAGGGCTATACATGAGTGTGTGCGTGGTGGTAAAAGAAACGGGGGAGGGTTATGGTGGGATAAAGGGAAAAAAGAAAAAGGGGGAGAATGATAAAGGGAGGGAGGAGAGATGGAGAGCATGAAGTGGGTTTAGACAGGACAATAGGTCTCCAAGTGACATTTGAGCTTTTTCTCTGTGAGAAGGCCACACTATGGATTTGTGGGAAAAGATTCAGTGGAGGAATCAGTTTTTTCTCCCAAAGAATGAAGCAGATTTAAGGATAAAAGCCTGGTTACTCACACCATTATGTCATAGCTTTGCCCCAAAAATCTAAGCACTTTAATAACCAAACTTCAAGCATTACGTCAGCTTCAGTCTTGGGCTGTATCACATAGCTGCAGACAACACATGAAACCCCTATTAAGGAGAAATTTAGAAATACGCTCATTTGCTTTCTTGCCGAGAGTTAGATGAGAAGATTGATCTCATATCTGTCTATTCAGTATACAGCTGGAGCCAGCAGCTGGTTAGCTTAGCATAAAGACTGGGAACCGGGGGAACAGCTAGCCTGGCTCTGCCCAAAGGAAACAAAATCTGCCTACCAGCTCTTTTAAACTTTAACTAATTAACATGTTATATTTTGTTTGTTAAATCTGTACAAAACCAAAGTGTAAAAATAACAAGTTGCGGTGTTAAGGTGGGTAATGTGCTGGACTGGCTGGAAGCAGTCACTTCCTGAAAGCTTGTTGTCACCGTGAGGTTGTTAGTCACTGCTTCTGGCCAAGAAATAGTCCAACACATAACCCACTGCAACTTTTTACACTTATGGATTGGACAAACAAGATATAACGTATTAATCAGTGAACTTTAGAGGTACCAGTAGATTAATTTGTTGTCCTTGGACAGAGCCAAACTAGCTGTTTCCCCCTGCTTTGTGCTAAGCTACGCTAAACTGCTGCTGGCTGTAGGTTCATACTGAAGGGACAGATACGACAGTGGTATTGATCTTCTCATCTAACTCTCGGCAAGAAACAGAATAAGTGTATTCCCTAAAATGTGGAACTATTCCTTTAACAGTACAAAGCAAAAGTAGCTGTCTATGTGTGTGTTCGAATACTTGGCAGACACAGAGAAGAGCAAACCATCAAAGTAAACATAGCCACATGTATCGCCTAAAATATTTCACAGCTATTGACCACACAGATTTTTCCAGTAGCCCTCAGCATGCATTGTTTCAATTAACTACTGATTAAACTTGACACAATAAGACACATGCAAACTTGACATGATCCTTTACCTCTTTGTAGTCATCACTGAGGTAGAGGCTGGATGTTTGCCTGATGATATCATCCACTCCACCACATCCATCCATATTATCCAGTGCCTCCTTCATCCTTCCTTCCCTCCTTGTTCTCTATCTATCTTTTCCTCTCTACTCCCCAGTCAGTAGGTTAGTCCAGACCGACTTCTGAGGTTGAGTCCAGTCAGTACACATCATATTCCCAGCCAATTCACCCCTGCCATGGTCTGACATAAAAACTACTCCTCTACTTGTAGATTCTCCTTGTCTTTCTCTTACATGTTGTGACACTGTTTCTCTTTCTCTTCCCTACACTTTCTAACTACTCCACTCTCTCCTCTGTCGTTCTGCCTCTCCCACAGTACTGTGAAAGCACAACGGTCAGAGGTAAGGCCCCTTTAGACCCTCCCTACCTTCCACCCTCTGGTCAGGGCGGCCTCTCACAGCCAGAGAGAGCAAAAGACAGGGAGAGGGAGAAACACACTGGTGTTTTTTTTTTCCATTTTCACGCCCTGACGTGAGGACAGCAGCTGCTTGCAACCGGTTTTGAAAGAGACACCTCAGCCATGGGATAGCCACAGTGTGTGTGTGTTTATGGCAATGTGCTTGTGTTGTGTGTGCCCGTGTGTGTGTGTTTAGTCGACTCCTGGTGTGTCTGGAACCTCTCCTGGACACCATCTCTCACTTTCTATATTTGTTCTCCCTCTGTTACACGCAGGACTCCTTTCTGAATTTTTCCTTTTAAGCTTCCTAACCCTCTTATCTAGAATGGCTTACAATTTTGTGTATGTTTGTGAAAGAGATTAACTTAAAATGTAGATTAGCCTACATATTCTTGAGGCAAAATGAACGTCAAAGTGTGTGTGTTTATGTAACAGAGGAGGCAGTGTGCTCTCTTCCTGCTAAGGTAAAAATAGTGCCCTGTCTGGACTCCAAAGCCAGCAGCCCCACAGCCGCGGCCAGCTAAATAAACCTTGACAGAGCACGATGGACCATTAGTCTGGCACACAAACACACATACACACACAAAGTCACTCACTACATACTAATACAGAGATGGCTTGTGCCTTGTATCAGCGACTTACATTTTCAATCTGAGCTCTCCACGGTGTGTAATGAGCTCATCTTAGCGAGACGTTATTGACCCGTGACTCATATATTTGTCATAGCCACCCAGACAGAAAATTGTGTTCACATACGGCTGCAGAATCACACTGCAGGGGAACATGCCTTCACACAAACCATCAACTGGTTACACAGAAAAATGGTAGGTATGACAAGGAATTGGAAGACCATTACTATGTTCAAGTAGAAATAATTCATATGCATCAAAACAGGGGATCACATACATTTTTACTATGTAATGATTAAATGGAATGCACATTAGTGTCAGATTGCAATTAATGATTATTTTTCTTGATTGATTAATCAGTTGATTATTTTTTGGTTAATTGTTTAATTGTCTAAGAAATGTTTTGTCTGGCCTCTGTACTTTTTGCTTATGTCTCAGTAGCACAGAGTACCAAAAACTGTCATCAAAAGTTGGCATAGAATGCCTGATCAGAATCGTAATCTTGTTTACTTATTCTTTGATCAGATTTTTCCTGATTTAAAGCATAATTTTGCTGATTTTAGACTTTTTATTTAGGCAATTCTTATATAAGTTTGGTTTATTTTGTTGAATGGAAAAAAAGGTTTGGCAGAAAAGTATTTTTAGATTCATAAAAGTAAGGTATTCAGAAAGTATTGTTTTGGTATTGGTATTAAAACTGAGGTTTTATATTGGCACCGGTATTGAGAAATTTCAAACAACTAGCATTGCAGATTTATCCCTTGTTATCCCCAGTTAAAGGCTACATTTAGTCAATGCACACACACATACGACATGCTGCAGGGTTGGAATGAAAAATATATGTGTAAATGGAAATATATAAATATATAGTGTATATAAATAATACTACACTAAACTGAAACAGTAACACTCTTATAAGCCTTTAACCCTGACCTTAAGCAGAGTGAAAGCTTTTTAAAAGTTCTATACTCTTTCTTTGAAACATCAAACCTCCAGCCTGCAGACTGATTCAGGGGATAAAACATAGTAAACAGTCAGCGATCTAACGGGACGACAGGGATATCAGATAAGAAATAAAACAGCCAGCCAAGGACAAAGGGGTATACAAGAGAGATGAGAGGTGAAAGACAAGAGGGAAGAGAACGCCAGCTGATACTGATGAACATGAGTCACCTTCATCTGTTACTTTGCTAAAGGAGATGGAGAAAGAATGAAGACGAGAATAACATGAGAAAAAAGAATCAGAGATGAAGACAGTCGGGGAATAATGCATTTGCATGATAACATCAAAGGGCATTTGAACACACACACACACACACACACACACACACACACACACACACACACACACACACACACACACACACACACACACAGAGGGGTTAAATGAAAAAATAGGAAGTGGGTTTGATTCAGTGTTGATCCCTAAGGATTATGGGTAGAGCAGCAAATTGTCTGGCTGTCTCCTGAATCCAGCCACACTGGACTGCTGCTGCTGCTGGGGACATTACAGACGACACACACACACACACACTTATACACACATACACAGGGCAATAAAACTGGTGTTAGTTGTGAGCGAGAGTGGCCTGTTTGGGGCTGAAGGGTGGGGCAGAGTCTGCCCCGCTGGTTCTCTGCTTCATTACTGAGGCTGACTTCATAGTAAAGGTGAAGTCATTGCTGATTCAAATGGGATAGGCGGTCGAGAAGGAAGGGTTACCTGGGTTACCTATGAACGAGGATGGGAATCTACAACCACCCACAAACACACGTACAAGTGTGCACAGAAGCATTGCCTCAATCACAGCTCAAGGGCAAAGACTGGGGATACTTTCAGCTGCATATTTGAGATATACACACAGGTTAATTCCTCTGATGCTTGATTGTCAGGTCAGCTGAGAGAGCAAGCAAACGAGAGGGAGAGACAGTGAGAGAGAGAGAGAGACATACACAGAATGGCTTATTGTTCCAAGTGAACAGAGGGTGACTGTGGGAGAGAGGGTTCCTGGCACCTCCTGTAAGCCTGGGATCCAAGGCCAATGGTGCTGTGTGTGTGTGTGTGTGTGTGTGTGTGTGAGCATGCATATGTCTGGTACGAATGAACCTACACTCGTGATGCACTCGCTCTTTTTTATCAGCCTCACTCAATATTTGCTTACAAGTTTCTGTATCTGCAAACGGGCACACTGCTCCATAATGTCTATGTGTATGCTTGTGTGATATTATAACTCCAGATCACATTTACTGACACATATGAAAGGAACGCTACAGACTCTGATTTGGTCTTATTTTGGAAAGCAGGAGGAAAAGAACGGGGGCTGCTGCCATAGCAACGCGGTGAGAATTTCTCCATGGCTATGCTCTGTGTTCCAAACAAATTGGGCTGCGAAAGGAGCACGGGGGGCCCATCGGGAAGTCTGCTAACTCACACAGTGGCCAGTGTTTGAAAGAGTTTTGACAAATTGTATAATACTAGGACAAAGTATACTCTTGTCTTAAAGGAAAAAGAAGCTTGCTGCACAGCAAAGGTGTGATATACAGTAGGGGGCCCAAATCATGTGATCACAAGTTCTACACAAAGTCAAAATCACATTACACACACAGTCGTACAACTTAAAAATTACAATTAATACAGAAACTTCTAAACTTCTAAAACTTTGCTTTATCTGTGTATATACTAGGGCAAGAAATGCTAATTTTTTTCCCATCCAATGTTCCCATCTGTATAGGTTAACAGAGCTGGACAATATGACCTAAAGTCTATACCATGATAAGTTCTCACATTTACTTTGATAACATTAGATGTAACTATTCATTATTTGCTTTATATATTAGTTCATGATATTTCCTTGTGTTGGCTCTGTTCCGATACGTTTGTCCTGATTAATTACAGTATGACCAGTTAAACGAATTGTTTGGGAGCTGGAGATGGGACATGTTTAGCTAAGATTTGCATAGTGACTAGGACAGGGAAACACCTAGCTTGGCTCTGTGAAAAAATATGCCTTCACTATGGTGCATTCTGTTTAATTTGTACATAAAGAGAAGTGTAAAAATGACAATTTGTGGTTTTAGGGGGAGTTAGGTGCTATAACTACTTCCTGGCAAACTAGAATAATATGTTTATTATTGATCAACTCTGTCAATCTAGCATGATCCATCAGTGGTATCTACTGTACTGCTAGTCCTCATTTATAATTCATCAGGCCACACCTCATATACTGTTACACTGACACTGGAGCTCTCCTTCGCCCCTCTCCAGTCAAGCATAAAAACTGCATGAGCTTGTAGACACATATGCATAACATAAATACACATAAATCCTCACACACTGACACACAGACACTGTGTGTGACAGGATTCAACATTCAATCAGAGTTCCTGGGGCCTTGGCAAGCTGACAGTATTCCTACGGCCCGGGATGACACACTGTGGCCAAGCTGATAAATCTCACCATCACCCTTTAACCTGCTGGTACTGCTGCTGCAGCACACAGCAATATGGCACTGCCAGATTTATAGATTTACACGAGAATCTGAAAACAGGATGACATATTGAAACCTCAGCCTCTAGTAAACACTTGAGGAACAGCGTGCTTTTAGCTCACTTAAGCACTTAATAAAATGAAGAGCAGCATCAAGATGTAGGGGATGGCTGCAGTAGATGTTGGCTATTCTTGTGATCTAATGATGAACATTTTTCGCTCTTTTTGGCCCCATGGTTTATTTGCAAAATTGACATGGCTTAAATCGACAGATGATTTTGGTTGACTATGGGTCGAATGGTCGCTTTATTGGTTCTCCCAGGGTCAGCCTGTGACTTAATTGGCTAATGGTTTCTGACATTAAGTGGGAGCTTGCCACAAACATTATGGGGTGAACAGTCAGGGAAGGACAGATGCTTTCCATGTTTCTTTTCCTTCCCTTCCACTGTCTTTTCTCTCCTCTTTGCCTTTAACCACCAACAGTCAAAGACAGAAAGACGAGGACCACACCTTAATTAAAGCAGAGGAAAACAATGACGCTGATAACCACAACAGAGATCTCCCCGAGACATGGACTGTCCCAGGAGACAATCAGAAATACAGGGACAACACCTACTCCCATCTTTTTCCACTTTATCTGTTTACTCCTTGTCCATTTTATTCCCTCATTAACCCCCTCACCTGTTCCCACTCCTCCTCTTTTCCTCTGTTCTTTTCGCCATAGCACTTTGCTTCATTCCACCCCTTGGCGTGCATGTGTGCTGTATGTGTGTGAGGGGCACTGTCTGTGTGTGAGGGGCGCTGTCTGCCTGCTGGTTGCCAGGTTACCAGTTTAATTGAGGGGCCTCTAGAGAGTCGCTGTTATCAGAGCCTGAACCCTCTGTTCTGCTTACTCTCCTCATTCTTTCTCGTATTCGCTCTCTCTCTCTTTTCTAGTACATCCCTTATATTAAAGCCACCTCAGCTTCCTTCACTTCCATCAATAAACTTTTTTCAACATCTCCTATACATAAACATCTTTTATAAATGTTGATAATGCCACATAGGTGAACATTTACAATTGTTAGCTCCCAGCTTGAAGCCCTTCAACTAAGCTGAAACTGTAAGACTAGATGAAAAACAGCAGCACAGATCAATCACATTATTTCCAATGTATACACCAAAAATGCTACTCCATTTAAACCCAAAGGAAAAGTTGGAGGAGAGAATTTGAACTCTCAAATTTCATGTTGCATGTTGATAAAACACTTAATGTACACCCACAAGGCCCATTTCTCTCTCCCTATGTTTCCTTCTCATCACTTCCTCTGCAGCTTTTCGTGCATCGCTCCCTGCTTCTACACTTGCTTCTCCCCATCAAAGAATCTTTCCTCCTCAATGCCTCCCCTGGCATACTCAGCTCAAATCTTTTGCCTTTCATCTACCTCTCTGCTTGTTCCCACTGCATTGCAGACTTTCTTCCCTCGCAGAGCTGGTTATAGAAAAGCGGATGTACATCTGTGATGTACTCGTGTTCCTTTAATCACTGCTTCATTCCTTCCAATTCCTCGTTAGATAAAGTGGGACACTGCTGTCACATGTCCCACCAGAATCACACACAGTCATAAACATACATGGACACATATACACAACCCTCCAAGCAACCATTCACATTTCAATTCTCTCTATCACTATGTTGTCTGCACCATACACTGAATTACATGCATCCTCTGCATGAAACTCACGGCACAGAATATATTTGCACACACACAGAGTTCAGTCATGACACTATAAACTTGCAGTTACATGCACACCTCATGCCTCCTTGACATGGATTGATGAGGCTGGATGAGGAGGAGGTGGAGGGGAGGTAGGACATTATTCCCTTGAGTCAAGTGCTCTCTTAGCAACCAGCCAGCCCTCAGATTCACAACACAATCACGTAACCACAAAAGACAGAGAAATACTCCTACACAGTTCTGAGTCTCCGCAATGACACACAAGTCCTACACATGTGCAACAATGTCCTAGTTTCAATTTGACATTCAAGGATTTTACAATAATTATATGCACAATCAGCGAAGCAAACAACAACAAATTCAACATCAGCTTGTGTCTGTCAAAATAGCAAAAAATTGCCAATTAAATTAAATTAATGCATGCATTAATGTCTCATGTAATTCTGAGAACTACCTGGTGAGAACAGTTTTCCTGGTGGACCATCCTTCACAGCATCCTAGAATGGAGCTGGCTGAGCTGGGGGAACAGAAGTAGGACTGGGATAAGATTCCCAGCCCTGGCAGTGGTATTCCAGCAGAGAGGAGAGGAGACGAGAGGAGAGAGGAGAGGAGAGGAGAAGAGGGATCCCACCCAGTCCTTGATCCAAACTAAAAAATCAAATTCTCCTGCTTGTCTCTCCTTGCCAGTCAGTTCAGCCGTCTCCCTCTGCTTTCTATGTCTGTTTTCTGATTATTTTCTGGTCTGTCTGTTTGTTAAGAGAGAAGGGCAGGGTCTGATCGCTGCTTCACCAAAGCCGAAAGAGGGAGGGGAGTGAGAGACTGGAGGAGGGGTGTGAGAATGGGAGGGAGAGAAAAAGAGGGAGGGGAGCAGTGAAGCAGAGTACACTCCCAGTCGCCTTTCTCTGTCTGGTTCGGACTGAAAAGGGGGAGGAGCTGTTGGTGCTGAGTGTATGCAGAGTTGGCCAGTGGGGAGAGGGGATGGTGGAAAAGAGAGGGAGGGTGAGGTTGGTCTGGGTCAGGGTCGGAATGTCATTCTGCTGTTTCATATGGAGTCATGCCAGACAGAGAGACCGAGAGAGAGGAAGAGAAGGGGAAAGGAGTGACTGTCTTCCTTAACATTTATCTTAATCCCTGCCTGTGCTGCATGAATGGTCAACAAAGACAGAATGCTGCAGTACTTTAAAACTCAAACTAAAGCAGTGTTTTTAGCACCAAGTATGCGAAAATGTCAAGTACCAAAAGATGGCATTGAATGTCTGGTCAGATTTGTAATCTTCCATTTATTATTTGATCGGACAGTTCCTGACTTGAACCAACATTTTATTTAATTTACAGTTTCAACAGTTATATTCAGGCAAAGATGTGTCACTCACTGATATGTGAGTTTGTGAGTGATTTTTGCTTCACTGTGAAAAAGTATACATAGTGCGTGGGCATTGCATGGCATGTACATCTTCCGCTCATTCTCTGTTTGTCTCTTTGTAGGATTAAAATCCCATAGTGGCAGATGGTCGGCCTATAATCCACATTCAGGCCAACCCACTCAGATAATCTCTCCCTTCTCCATCTCTTCATCCATTCCTCTATCCTGACCTCTACCCATTACTGTTATAAATCCATCTCTTTTTTTCTGGTTTGCCCATAGTTTTTGATCTCACTGAGATGTAAACACGTGTCCTGCTTCTTGAAATTTTTGCTACATGCTTTAATGTTTAATCACTTATCAATTAAAAGATGAATCACTTATGAAAATTGTCTTCAATTTCTATTGTTAGACTAATTGGATAATCAACTAATCATTTCAGCATAAACTCTTTTATAGTTTGTTTGGTTTTATCCAGAACTGTAAGCGCTGCCTTTATTTTCCTCCGCTATCAACAGTCCCATTAAAGCAGTGGAACAGCTTTGCACCAGAATGTGGGGAATGTGACATCATGATGCAATTAAATCATACATCTGTTTCAGCTTTAATTTTTGTCTTTTTTGGCAAGGTAGCTAGCTACACACACCTCCTGTTATCTCATCCCTCCTCTCAGGCCAGATCTCTCTATCTGATATTGATCTCTTTTGGGTGACGCTGCTTTTCCCAGATAAGACCACTCTTGGGTTTAATGACCTGGAAGTGGATCGATGAGCTCCCTGCTCTGATCTCTCGGCTCAAGCCTGCACATCACTGGCCCAGCTGGGGCAGACAGGAACAGTGCCCATCGTATCACACTAACCTTGGATATAATTATCTGTAGATGACATTGACCTGTGGTAACCCTGTTTTTCTTACAGTGAAAGCTACCAAATGGGCCTCGTAAAAACACTCTTAAGCTTATCCTGAGTTTACAGGAAAACAGCAAGTAGGGGGAAAACAGTAAAGCCAAGCGAGAAATGGCAGAGATTAAAAAGTGGCTGGTGAATAGAGTCAAACAGATATATATGCAATAATCGGTCAGGTGTGCAGAGGCGAGAAAGTCAACAGGGTTTGAACACTCAATCTCCCTTTTTTCATTCACCACACAACTATTGCACAAGTACAAACAAGTGCAGCACCAAAAAAGCCATGGAGGAGAGATTTTCCAAAAGTGTGTGCAGTTATGACCATTTGTATGATTCATTGCATCTCACCGCTCTATGTCAGCAGGCTTTTCACTCCACTTTTGAGTGGGGCCATTGGGAACAGATATAATCACTTTTCCCTTTAAGACGACAATTTGTGCAAACTAGTTTGTTTTAGCCATACCCCGGCCTTTAGTGGGTCTATAAACTTAAAGAGTGAATGACATCAAAATGGAAGCCAATTCCCTGTAGTAATGAGTCAGTGATGTCATATACTAGCTTACAGCTTCCGACGCATTAAAGCCTGATGCTTCTTCCTTTTGAATACAAAGGCATAGTACTGATTACTCTTTCTGATGCATGTGCACACTAAGGCAAGTGCACTCATACACAGGAGAAAAAACTTTGATGTCCAACATCTGTGAGCCATGCTTTGATACAAGAAGCCACAGCAACCCCCTTTCTCTCCTCTATCACCATGGCAGCAGTCACTCCGAAGACACCCCCCCCCCGCTAACCTTCACACGGTTGTCAAGGTTACAATCTGAGTCATAGCACAGGTGGAGACAGAGACAGCACCTCCGTACCCACACTAGAAAAGAAAACAATATCTGACACTACCCAGACTGTGTAATGTGTAGCCGCTGATATTAGCCACCTTAAATAACAAAATAATATGTTCCAAAAACAGAGACAGCAAACAAACTCTGTGGTTACAACTGTGGTTATGTAAGTGGCCTAAATCAGCACAAAGAAGATTCAGAACAAAGATTATTAACTGGAGACAGGAGGAGACAACAGGCAGACAGACCGCAGTTTAGCCTCCCACACACTGGCCACATTATGAGATGTTCGTCTGGGTGGTGTAAATCTAAGAACTAAAAGACAAGTGGATTTTTGCTAAATCTGCTAAAATATAGCTGTATGCTGATTCTAATACCAAACTTCAACAGTAGTGCATCATTATGCCTGCACAGAGCAGGAGAAATTGCTGTTATGTGTGTCAGTCTCGCTGTGGAGGGTGTGTTGTAGTGTACACTGAGCATTGGAGTAGCTCGTCTCATCCTCGCTTTCCTCCTCTCATCCCCGCACATCAGAACACCACTCATGTGGGGCTCTGTGTATTTAACTCTGCTATGTGGGCATATTTATAGATGCAAACAGAAATAACGAATACCTAATCATGTCGCTGATAACAGAGTGAATAACAAGGTGGTTCTCTATACTGTACTCTACTAGTGGGATAAAGATAGAGCTGGAATTATACTGTAGGTGGTAAATAGTGTCCCGTAACACTCTGTACAGCTCATGGACAAAAACAGGATTCTCAGTCATGCTGCGACACCTCCTTGCCTCCTTGCCTCCTTGCCTCCTTGCCTCCTTGCCTCCTTGCCATCTACCCCTCCCTCTTCTCTCTCTGGCCTTTCAGTGTAGCTACATTTGCTTTCTTTTCATCACTTTTCTCCATCTTCCTCTTCCCTTCCCTCTCTTTCTCTTCCTCTGCCTGCCTCTCCTTCTCAGCAGGAAGAGGGGAGCACAGATGCTTTTAGCGAGCTGACATTTTGTGCCAGTGTAAAAACTCTGCATAGCAAAGCAGGTTGGCTCAGTGTGAGGGCCAGATTCTGGCGGTAATGAGCTCGCTCTGACAGGGAGGAACTGATGTGGAAGGCCAGGGAGTGCATGTGTGTGTGCATGTGTGTGTGCGCTCAGTCTTATGATCAGCCACCAGAGGTTGTTCTAATGAGGACTGTCTACAGTTGGTGGTGGAAAGACTGATCATGCTGTGACCACCAGACTGTGTTAATATTTGTTTCACATTTTTAAATGCATCAACAAATTCGTATACCAACTAAGTAAATGTCTAACTGACCACCAATTACACTTGCGCAATGACAAAGTCCATTAAGAAGCAGGAGTTGTGCGTCACAGTTAATAATAAGCAGCTGAGACAGACTAGATGTTTTATGTGCTTCTTGAAATCACAAACATGTGGAAAAGAACTGACTTTAGGCTACAGCTGAAACAATTAGTCAATAGTTTGAATGATTAGTTTATGTTGTTGTATTATTGTACTAATGTTTTGCTGTTGCTCTGCATGGCTTGTGCACTTGTCTTGTCACTGTGTCTTGAGAATGCTTATTTTGTTGCTGTTGCTGTCTTTATGGCATCTTGTTGTCTTCTGTATGTACATTTCAACCATATCCTTATTAGTTTCAAAACATCTTGTCAAAGGACAGCATTAATCCTTTAAGTCATTTCACAAGCAAAAATCCCAAAGATTCCCTAGTTCCAGCTTCTCAAATGTGGCGATTTGCTGCCTTTGTTTGTCTTATGTGATAGTTGATTGAATATTTTGGGGTTTTGGACTGTTGGTTGGACAAAACAAGCAATATGAAGATGTCATCTCAAGCTTAAGGAAATTGAAACAGGCATTTTTCACTATTTTCTGACATTTTACAGACTAAGCAGTTAATTGATTAAGAAAGTAATCATTAGCTGCAGCCCTACTTTAGTCTGATGGAATGATTATTCTTGTGTTTTGGGTATGTGAGGAGATAAAAGTGCTCTGTTCTCTACAGCAACAGATGAAGCTCTCTGCATGACCTGGCACAAAGTCTCTCTCTCTCTCTCTGTCTCACACACACACACCCACCAAAACACACACACACACACACACACACACACACACACACACACACACACACACACACACACACACACACACACTATAATTAGGAGCAGAGAAGACCAGTGTTTCATGTTTCAGCTCCACCCAAATGAGCACACATGTCCACGCATGCACACACACACTCACCACAAACACAGGCCACTGTGTGTGTCTGACTCAACTCTTTATTCCTCTGACAAGAGACAGGAGAGGTGATGGATTTTAAAAGTTTAAAATCCTTCGCTGCTGCTGGAAAACATAAACCCTCTTTCCAGCTCTCACTCTCTTTTTGTTGCCTTCTTGCAATAAACCTTGTTTTTTTTATCTCCTTCGGCCCCGTTCTGACTTAAAAAGTCAGCACGTGTGCCAGTGTGTGTTTGTATGTGTGTATTCGGCTCTGCTTTGTAGTGATTGTGCAGTATGAGGACTGACACAAAGTTATAACATTAGAGGCCGTCTCCTCACTGCTATATAAATCCCCATTTCCACCACAGCACGCTCTGCCACTCACAGCCTGCGCCCCTCTTTGATAGTTTTCATAGGGGGGAAAGGGGGAGCCAGGCGGAGGGGAGAAAATGGTCTCCTGCTGTATTATGGCTGTGTGAGAACATTAGGCCATAATGCTTCCTGACAGCTTGAGGAAGAGGACAATTAGCAGGGAACAGGAGTGGGAATGGTAGTGAAGGACAGGGGATGTTTGAAAGAAAGAAAGAAAGAAAGAAAGAAGAAAATAAAAGAAGAAGAAGGTGGAGATTTGCATCTGTGTAGTAAAATGAGTTTGAGACTTGGTATGAGCCTATAACACATGTTAAAGAGGGGTTTGACTCTCAGACCTTGGTGAATCATGGTTGAATGAATCAGAGGAAGGGTGTGTTTGTGTGAGTCTTTGTGTATCAGTCAAAATTATCAACCAGACAAACAGTGGTGGAATGTGTTGCCATAGGCTATGCCTTTCCACCTAAAACATTATTATTTTATCTCCAATCATAGCAGCATCTCTATCTGATTCACCCACAATGCAGCTGGCTTTCCTCCTTTTTCCATTTCGTGCTTGTTTACCTGTGCAGATGAGGAGAGATTATCAGGCAGCTGATTCAACTGTACTTTGACACCAGATAAGAACAGATTAGACAGTACCACTCCTGTCTTGAACTTAAAAACACGTAGGATTTTCTTGGACATTTGTGTTTCCCCTGGTTACACTTGTATGTAGAGTTTGCAAGAAGAACGTTTTGACACAGCCCTGTTTCCTAGGAATTACGTTTATATACTAATTTGAAACAGCAAATATGCTTTGAAGGAAACGTAATGCTGACCGAATTACGCTTTCTATTAACATAATGAGGAAATGGCAATTAATGTATGTGGCAAGTTGCAAAAATGTTGATACTGAATGTATCAGTAAACTGTTCACTGACAACATGTTTAATTTGTTTTCCGCCAAAATAGGCAATCTTGCAATACAATATCCATTCGTTGTGACTACAGTATTATTCAACTTCATTATGGTTATGTTATTGATATTTAACCGAAATCACAATCTTTCCCTAACCTTAATCAAAGTGCTTTTGTTGCCTAAACTTAACCACAGGAGTCTGGATGCGAACCCAGGGTTCTGGTGTCACAGTCCTGGACTTTATATGCGTACATAAATGTACTGTTTCATTCACCAAAAGAAACATAATCCAGGCGGTGATTACGTTGCCACCACAACGTAATTAGGAAAACAATTTAGTAATATACAAACGTAATTTCTAGGTGTCAGGGTTGTTTTGACAATACCCACAAGCCAGCAGGTCAATCTAAAAAGCAAAAGTTTTGATTTTACATGTATGTGTGCAGGTGCAGGAGCGTACTCCCTCCAGACAAAACATGGTATATCAAACCATCTGACTTGTCAAACTACTTCACTTTTCAACCACAGTTGAAGGCCATATGGTCAATGCTGGGCTTCTCAGTGATAAATACTCTTCAGCAACAAACACTACTATATATATTTGCCCCCTGACACACCAAGCAGACAGTTGGCCATCTGGCACATTTGGCCGATTGCGCATGTTGAATAGCCAGTGGTGAGAGCGCTAACTGATGAATCAGATTTTACCCATTTAAGGTAGTTTATTCTAATGTTTTGCTTCTGCTTTTCTTTTCTTCCTTCACAAGCAAAAGACCATAGGCCGACAAGGCCAGTGCAAAGAACAGTGGCAGCTGTGCTTCTCCAGCTGACTTACAACTCAAGTTGTATTCCAATTAAGAAGACCCTCTAAACATATTTACTGGTTTGTTTTGCTTGTCTTTCTGAAGTGTTTTTGGATTTGACAGCCTCCTTGTTTCCTCCATGCAGGTGCCCATGCAGAATGTATGTGTATGCATTTGCCAGTGAGTTGCAGTCTTCGTGGTGTGTGCAAGTGCAAAATTTTAACAGAAGACCCGAGGCAACACAAAAGTTTTGATCAGTTGGGTTTTGTTGCTGCTAGTTCTTTGAGCTCGGCTTGGTGTGTCACAAACTTTATCTGCACCTGAAGGTTCATTCAACATTCAAAACAGGTGTGTAGCACAAAGCTTTGCTTATTTAAAACAGGATTCAAATACTTGTGTACTGCATATTTCACGATATTCTTTCTTTGCCAGAAAGGAAAAAAATAGAGGGCTACCAAGTAGCAACCCACATATGGTCAGAGTCCTGCCAGCATGAACCTGCTCTTTGTTAATGGGTCAAACAGAACATAGTTCTGAGGAAACTGAGATGCGTGGATGGATGTGTAGCTGGCTCTACTTTATGTTCCATTCTCCACATGTTTAACTTCTCATACATACTTACATACAAACTCCAAAGACAACATGAAGAGCAGAGGAATGTAGTGCCCTAGGCTATAATTACATTTGGAGGCTTTTGCCAAACAATTTATCTAACTTTGAGTCTGAACTTTACTACATCCACATCACATGTAACATGTAAAAGGGTCTGACAAACCGCACAGAAAGCACACTTCTACAAATTTTTACAAGAGGTCAGAATCTGCTTTACCTGAGTTAAGTGCCCGACTTGCTGTGAGGAATCCAAGGTTAAGCTGAGTTGAAAAATACTCCACTGATAAAAAGAGACGGGGGAAAAAAAACTTCTACCCACACTGGCAGACTGTCAGGATACCATGAGAAGAAAAAGATATCCTTTGATTTAGTGAGGTGAGTGTGTGCGTGTGTGTGTGGACTAACAGAAAACTGCTTGACTCTAAAGCAGAGGCGGTGCAGTCAGTGTATGTGAGGAGTGTGTGTGTGTGTGTGTGTGTGTGAGCTGTGGTGTGCAGAGGGACGGGCGTGTTTCAGCTGGTACTGGCACCTATGCACTCACACACGTGGAACAGTAGCTAAGCCTAGGGGGCTGAACCAGGCCCCAGAGCCTCAGAGGGCTTTCTCCACACCTGGCAAAAGCCCTGCCCCCCATCTCCAAAGCCTCCTCCTACTTTCCACCCTTTTTGGCTCACTCAAACCATAACTCTAACCCCACAAACCTTCTCTCATCTCCCTCCTCCACAGGTTCTTTTTGATCCCACCTATCACTCTCTACCTCAAAAGTTTTGCTACTCTCCTAAATTCAGACTTCTCTGCGTTGTTTCCCCAAGTAGGACCTAACTCCTAGTGTGGCTACTTTACACTCATTGTTTGTGTCTATTTTTCTCCACTATAACTGTACTCAAGCCCTACAATTTCTTCCTTCTCCTGCCCTCGCCCTCTCTCCCTCTACGTAGCACAGTCTGAGTACTGGGTGAAGGTAGTATTTAGGTTGTTAGTGGAGGGTGGTGAGCACAATTTCAGCTGCTGAACTTGTACATAATCACAGAGCACAGAGTGGTGAGAGAGACACAGAGAAACCTCTCTCTGCCTTTGCTCTTTTCTCTAACCTCTCTCTGCTTTTTTTCCTCATCCTTTTATTTTCTACAGCCCTTGAGTGCTTTTCTGGGGCAACAGTTCAGTTCAGCTCATGGCCTTTTTACTGTTTATATGATATGGTGTGCTTGAGCTGGGCTTTCCTATTAAGTAGATGTGCATCGACCTGTTACTTCCTGGTTACAGCTGGAAACAGACAAAGGTAAATCGTCACATCTGTCCTCAGCACAGAGAAGAAGTTGTCCAACTTTCTACAAGGTAGATGGACTTTTGGCAATTTGCAATCTCACATGTAATATAAGTTATGTGGTACCTTTGTTATATGCCATTTCTAATTACATAATTTTGTATTACATTTACATACGGTTGGGAGACTTGCAAGAAACATAAAGTTGTTTTCATAGTAAATTGATCCAGATGTGTAAAATTGGTGGAGTTCACCTTTAAAACAATGACAATACTTGAGAGGACAGTCCTGCAGTGCAATACAAGATAGGAAGACTGTTGAGAAAATCACTGGTGATTGACATGCACAGGTGTTTTTTTTAAATGTATGAAGAGAACATGTATGCTTAATCTTTGCACTGTACTATATGAATATGCGAATTATGGATTTCACAGATGTCATGAGCCATTAGTGACTCAGTGTGTAAACCTATGCCTGAACAGTGTGACTGTATTTGAGTCTACCTGCTCTTTGACAAATTTGCTCAGTGCTTGATATGAAACTATGAACTCACATGTGCAGCTCTTACATGATTAGGAGAAGTTCAGCAGATGTGTGTGTGTGTGTGTGTCAGAGAGCGAGAGCTCTTCGCTGCACTTTTAAAGTAGGAGTGGTGCTGCAGGTCTCAGCACAGTCCCTATCTTTCTAACCACAGTTTGTCCATGGGGTGTTTTTAAATTGTGTGCGTAAGTCTGGGTGTGTGCAGACTTGTGCAGAGACTGAAAGAATAAGTAGCCTGTAGGCATGGATTTAATACTTTTCCAGTATGCACCTTAAACAACACACGTATATTTCTGAGTACGGATAGCCACACATGTAGACTGACCCCATCTCTGCTCTTTTCACCTCAAGACATGCTCGGAAGAATAATATTATTGTTTGCCTTTCAGGGTTGCGGAGCTAAATGGAGGGTTAGGGGTAGTGTTACCCCTAGTGTACTTGGGGTCCCCGTGGGCCCCTCTCTGCCATGCAACTTCAGAGTTCATTAGAGACAAATTACGAACAGGTCAGCGTGCCCCTCGTCCTCATGAATCCTGCTGACCCCACACCCACAGCCTGCAGGCATGCTGAGATTACAGAGGCCAGAAGCCAAACCCTAACTAAACACACCTGCACCAATCTGACTGGTTCATTAATACAAAAATGAAACAACATGCAGGATAAGTGAAGGTTTTTATGGCACAGACTAGTGCCATCACCAAAGTATTCTGTGTTAATCTAAGTAGACCTACAGCACATCAAGAAATCAGTGCAACCAGGTGTGTGTTTAACAATTTTAATCTTAAGGAATAGTTTGACATTTGGCTTATTTGTAAAAAAATGGACTTCAGTATACTGTGTGTCTGGTTTACAGCTCATTTTACCTGATCCATATCTAAAAATGTTCTTATATACAAGCAAACGTGTGTATGTTTTGTACCGTAGTTACTGAGTCTGATTGGAGACCAGCTAAACTGGTCTCCAGGCACTCAGCGACCACTACAGATTATTAGCTTTGAGCTTCACTGTGTCTTTCTAAAAGCACAGATGCTTTTGAAGCTCTACTGAAGCATGAATATCTCTGTCCCTCTGGACGCCATCAACATCCCAGACAGACAGACCCCTCCATAGATGAACACACGCACCATCTTGCTGGTGGGTCCCGCCTGAGTGGATGTCTAAATATTTAACATTTTAAAAGCCTCAGCCCCCATTTCCTCTAGGGTGTCTGCTAAAGTCTGCAGTACTGAGGGTCAATACTAGCATTGTCCTCTTTTGCCATATGTGGAAGCTCAGAGATAGGACTAAAGAAACTAAAATGTCAAATTACACATCAGAAGCTCAGTAATGAATTGAATTGATATGATGGGTATTCCTGTACAGAAGTAGCAACAGCACTTAAATGATTTTAAGAATGGTATTGTCTGGGATATGAGCTTGTGTCTCTCGTCTTTTCTGGTATATCTCTTCTGCTCCCTGCTCAGGTGGGATTACACAGCTAATTCCAAATTCTTATCTACTCAGGGCCATCAAAATCTGAGGCCTGGTTTTTCTGAGGGTGGGTTTTTCCTTGTGATAGAAGAGACAGTTGGAAGCTGTGGCACTTCAGGACCAGGCTATCTCTATGTACCACACCTGGCCTAGTCTATATTACCTGCATGTACACACATGTAAGACACCAACAGAGACCAAGAATGAGCCAGTGGTGAAGAGCATGTCTGTGAATGTGTGTGTTCAGAAGAAATGTTATCAGTTATATCACAGCCCACTGCCTGGGGAGAGAGAGAGAGAGAGAGAGAGAGCAAGAGAGAGAGAGTGAGAGAGAGAGAGACAGAGAGAGAGCAGACATTCCCCAGACTACAGCGAACCAGGAGATGACCTTCTCGTTTAAGATGGACAGCAGGTAATGAACATTGACACAAACACACAAGGCATGTGGCCCAGAACTGCCTGGTCCTAAAGATACCATCTTCCTGTGCTTTCCTCCCTCTTTCCTTCCTCTTATCCCCCACTTCTCCCGCTGCATTCCTGACATGCCTCAGGGAGACAGAGGGGGCCTCCAGGATGGACACACAAAGACACACAACACACTCACAATGGCACTGGGTGCAACCATTGTCTTTGTGCACTGAGGAAAATGTCTTGGTGCTTGCATACCAAAAGAGAACACCAATCCCTCCTTTCTCAAACACACATTTGCCCTCACTTAGTTTTAATCTCTTAGACATAAGAGCAAAGTGTCTGCACTGAAAATGTGGCTGTTGTAATTTTCTCCTGCTCCTCCGTAAGTATTTTTAAAGCTACACCCTTTTGGACCCACAGACTAACAATCAAACATAAAACTCGGGCTGGGACGGTGATTTAAACTGAGTGATGTCATGAGATTGTAAATGAATCATAACAGCCTCTAGTGCTGGAGCTGCTGGTGTGGCATGAAAGGCCTGCAGCAGTTCTCTGCAGAATGTAAATGCAACACTGACCTCTTCTGGTAGAAACAACACATGGCCACAACAAAGGACATCCAGATTTTTTAAAAATTAGGTTAAACAGATACAAGACTGTAAGGTCAGCAACAAATCTTTGCTGTATAAGTTATCTGTCCAAAGTCATCAAATAATAACAATTATTTATAGATATCACTTACTAATACAAATATGACATACCTACATTTCTGAGAGTAACTAAGTCCAGTTTGCTTGCACTGTTGGACAAAGGTTCCCTGAATCAGTGTACTTATGTAGCCCAGACTTCCATGATGGTCAGGTTAATAGCTGGGCCACATAGCTTAGAGCTACATTTGCCGACGAACCCCTCTTCCCTACTCCAGCTAACCTAACCTTGTGTTTCCAGGGTGCATCTGACATGGATAACTGCTGGATTACAGATGCCCACCAGAGCATGGGGAAACTAAGAAACATTATGTGTGAGATAACTTTTTAACACACATAAATCTTAAAATACCCACAGGAACATACAGAAACATGTAAAATCCTTAGACACTTACGGAGGTGTAGTTGGTCTTGCCCATGTTGTGGTTCTGGTTCTGGTTGAGGTTCTGGTTCTCCTGCTCTCGGCACTGAAGCCCAGCCAGGTGTCTCTCCAGGGCTGCCCAGTCCATGGTAGGCAGAGGCTCCTCCTCTACACCTTCCTCCTCTCTGTATCCTCCCATCCGTCCCCCCGTCCCTCCACTGCCTCCTCCTCCACCACCACCACCCCCGCCAGTGCTGCGGCTCCCCCTGCCCTGACTGGAGCTGCGGTGGCTGGGCTTGGGAGTCCCTGTGCCCCCCTGTGGTGTACTGGGGGAGTGGAGCCGGTTGCTCCTGGGCAAAATCAGATTGCCGTTCTGTTTCAGTTCGTCTGGAACGGCTGCAACTGAGGTGGCAGTATGTCCGCTGGGGGCCGGGAGGGGTGGGACGGTCTTCACATCCTGGAATTCTTCAGCGAGGCTGCGACTGTTCACTGTCTTCCTGTAGCCTTCGCCAAGGCCGTCAACCCCCACAACTCCTCCTCCGCCTTCCTCCTGACCAGGAGGCTGTGGAGAGGTGTAGTCCTCTCCATACTCGCTCTCCCACTCCTCTATCACCTTCTTCTTATACTCTTGGTAGTCCTCATCCTCCTCATAGTCCTCTAAGGTGACCAGGTCCAGAGAGGGGGAGGATTTGTAGTCCTCCAAAGTGGCTAGGTCAAGAGAAGGAGAGCAAGGTGTAACCTTGTTGGAGTTGGACTCTGAGCTGGAGCGACTGGATACATCACTCCCCAGGTCCATGCCATCCTCCCGGTAATCCTGCAATGACAAATAAAGAGAGAAAAAGCGTGAAACTGAGGAACACATACGTAGAAAGAACAAGAGTTTGAAAGAGTTGTACAGAGAAAAAGAAAAGAGAGGGAAGGAGGAAGGGGAAAACAAAAAGAGAATTTTGGGAAGTTGTGTAGACTTAGTCACACCAGTGTTGTGGTTTGAGACCGGCAACCACAATCACTTCCTGTCCTGCAGGAACTTCCTTTCTGCACATAATTTTGCAGTGACCGTCACTCTTGTACTTGTTGTCTCGCCTTGTGCTATACAACTGTACTGCTTTAAAGCTTCCCAGTCTTACTAGACTATATGATTATACATTCCTCTGTATTGGTGAATGTGTACGTGTGTGTGGGCTTGTGCAACACTTCACACACAGTGAAGGCAGAGTCCGTGTGGTTGGATGTGTCAGAATAATATCCCACCACCCACTGCTACATCTGCACAGCACCACAGGGACAAAACAGGGTATTATGAGGGGTGAGAGTGAGTGACACTGACATGTCAATACACAAAAAAACAAACTGTGACACGGACAGATGAGTCCAGAGTTGTTGTCTAACCTTGACTGTGTTGCTCCTGCAGTGCCCCAATCACCGCCTGACTGATTAGTTCACAGCTAATGAAAACGTCTGCGTTGTTTACAACCCTCCACAAATCTCCACCTGACCTGAGCCTTCTCTTGCAGAGTTATCAGTCTTTTCTCCACAGGAGCGCATTATCATAGTGCCTCATACCAGTTTTAAAAGTTAATAAAAAGCAAGGAGCAGCAAAATTTCTCTCAGGGCAAAGAAAAATTAACGACACATTCCTACGTGATCCACATTATGAGTTGTTCTGGAAAAGGAATTAATTATGAAGATTGTTGATTACTGGTTTAGATCACGAGGACGTACACAAGAGGGAGAAACTGCAATACCCTAATGATAATAAGCTTCCTTGAGTTATGGTTACTAGACCACACCTGTGCAGACACCGACTGTTGACGTCAAAGGACAATGCAGAAAATATCTGTTTGGCAAAGCAACATGACTCAGCATCTTGGAAACTGGATACACAAATTGCTGATGCGGTGTAGAGACATAAGTCACTTTATGCTGAGGAACTTGCATTTCTCCATGAAATGCTAACAGGTCAAATCGAATAGAGGGGAAGCTGCTGCAGGGATGAAGATGGCACTGGCTGCACAAATAGGACCACAAAAGCCACATTTTGCCTTGACATGATGGCAAGATGTCATTAGATAGTTAAAATATTGTTATTAAAAAAGGCTTTGGTAACATATTTCATTGCTACCAGGGTGTTGGGACCTCCAGGGGAGAGTTACATTTCAATACTGTTTTACTCACTCGTGAATTTGACCAGTGCCAGAATGTGGGCTACTGTTTTGCTTGTTACCCTTCAGTCTAGACAGGAATAACATGTAAAATCCCATAGGTTCCTTGGGATCATTTTCAACAGTATGTGGGTTCTTGACATGAAAAACTCCAGGAGCCCCTATAGATTTACAACTGAAGGGGGAAGACTTTAAGGGAACACAACATTACCAGCCTACTTATGGCCTAATACTCTGAAATCGCTGAGAGCCGGTATTTTACAGCAAAATGACCCCGGTTACGATTAAGCGAATTTGTAATTTAGTCTCGGAAATAGGTGCTCGGTAATTTATGGTAGCCTACAATATAGGTTATAAATGTATTAGTACAGCGGAGAAAAACCTTACCGACGTGCTCATCAAACGCGCTGGATCACTGCACTGTCACCAGTCCCTGCGGTGTGTGAACCAGCCTGTCATCTTGGCTTTGTCACCCTTTAAATGCTATAAAAATCCGGATTCAGGAACCAGGTGGGGTTTCCTCTCCAAAGTAGGAAGACCGCTAAAGTAGCCGTATGCAAGCTGCGATCGCGTTTCAAATCTCGGTCACCTATCCTTTTCTTGGAAGTGTTATGTCGATTTGTGCGACCTCCAAACGGCGCTTGGTTTCCAGATATTATCGCGTCAATACATGATGGTCACATGAGCCCGATTAAAATAATGTAATTATTTAAAGTGTCTGTGTATGAGAGAAAGCGAGAGAGAGGAAGGCGCTGCAAGACGGCAGGCTGGAGCAGTAAAGCTGATCCGCTGTGGGATTAACCGAAGCGCAGGCAGACCATACAGGCTGGATTTGGCCACAAAATACAAGCAAATTGACAGCTGCACCGATCCCCACCCCGCAGCCGGGCGGGTGTTAAGGGGGAGTTTAATTTATGTCAAAGACTACCCCTTCACAACTCTGCCCGTCGTTCCCTAGGCGGTTTGCAAGGGGACATCATCGCATACGCCCAGTCTTTGCGTGCATCGAGTGCACTGCAAGTGGCATTTCTGCACGCATGACAGTTGTATGATTACATCTGGCAATATAGGCTGTAATCTATTTTGAGGGGATTTGGATAATACTCGTGCGTTTCTTCAATTTGTCAGGCTACTCATGATGTAATGTTCCCAAAAAGTCCCGGGAGGAAACTGATATCCCCCCGGCAACAGCGGTGACAGAAACGCCCAATATCCCTATCACACGGAGGATGACACCCACTACAGCTGTGACCAGACTGACCCCCACTCGATACACTGTTATCGGTCAAAATTAAACTCACCGCCTGCATTAATAAAACCTACCACTAAAAGTAGCCTGGATGCAACATCAGTGCCATTTAAACGAGCAGATACTCACTGTCATCATCTCTGTAGCGTTCACGTCGCGTCTCAAGACATTGTTAAGTGTAAATCCCAGCTGTTAGACAACGGCGATGATGCTGACTTGTTTCACAGCTGCTTTATTTTAAGGGCGGGTGGTGGTGGTCGTGTTGGGGCTGGCTTCGCTGGAGAAATCACAGAGAGCCGGTGGATAATTCAGTACAGTCATCGCTCTGAGTGTGTTGTCTGTCCACAGATGAGCCAAAATGAGTCTAGAGTCCAGATTGAAAAAAACAACAAAAACGTAGATGTCTTAAAATCCCAGCAGGTCAACGCCGCTTCTGTCCTCTCCTCCCCGACACACAAGAGAGATGCCCAACCGACAGTTCAGCCTGCGCTGTCTCGCTCCCACGTCAGCTGGAAAATAAATAGGCTCTGGGTAAAGTGCGTCCCTTTATATTGTGGGCTTGCGCACGTTTCAGAGCTTTCACACAACCAGGCGGCCTTTATCACTCAGTTATTACCTAGAAACAAGACTTAAAACTAAGCGCAAAACAAGCATGCTGCTGCTCCCTGGCTGGCACAGGTTTTTTTATGTTTGTGGCGGCTCTCTCTATAAGCCGGCTCCCTGTCGCAGCCTGCAGCTCTGAGGAGAAAGTGACGACGACAGAACAGAACTAAAGCCCAACCTTCTGCACCCACTGACCTTGCAAATGGCAGGGAGAGAGAGAGAGGGAGAGAGAGAGATGGAGAGAGGAAACTAGCTAGGTGAATTATTAAACATACTTACTGGTGTTCTGAATTTAGAATATTTCCAGACCGATTTTCTATCTCATCTAAAAAACCTCAGGGATCTCAAGGACCCTGTTGTTATATCTACTCTTTGGCTTAAAAAAGGCAAAATGTTATTTTCAGTTCAGTGGTACATCTGTACAATCCAGTGTAATCTAGTGCAACAGCCCTGCAATAGATTCGGCCTTTGTGAAGGTTATATTGTTCAGTTTGGGTTGAGATTGTGTCCCACAGGAGTGGATTCAAATTATACTAAAAGTTGCTCCACAGCAGGTAGCCACAGAAAGCAGGTTCCAAACATGTTCTTCTATAAAATCAGCTAGATAAAGGGCAAGTTGATCATCAAACAACTATCCCAAACCCAAATATCCCATACTGTTTAGAGACTTCCATATTAGATTAACGGAGCTGTAGGAATCCTGTGCATGAGGAGCTCACACTCTCTCCAACAATCTATACACCATTAAAGGCCCTCAGCACTACTGACATCGCACTGCACATACTGCCTTTCTAGCTGATACTTTCTAGAGTTTTCTAATGTTTGAATATTAGACCTCTCTAATGCAACCCAGTACAACAACACCACTGACTACAGCCTTGTAAAATGACCATTATTAACACAGCTCGACACTTTGCCAACAAAAACTGAACATTATAACCTTCACAAAGACATAATAAATACAGTAGAATAATACTGAATTGCAGTTAACTGAATTGCAATTGATTAGTCAGTTGGCAGAAAATTCATCAGTTAATATTTTGATAATTGATTGATCGTTTCAGCTATTTTTCAAGCAAAAATGCCAAAAAACTGCTGGCTCCAGCTTCTCAAATGTGAAGATTTACTGCTTTTCCTTGTCATAAATAATAGTAAATTAATTATCTTTGGGTTTTGTACAGGTGGTCAGACAAAAAAAGCAATTTAAAGACATCACCTTGCACTCTGAGAAATTGTGAGAATTTTGACATTTAATAGGCTAAACGATTAAACGATTAATTAAGAAAGTAGACAGCAGATTTATTGTTAATATATAGTGTGTATATATATATATATATATATATATATATATATATATATATATATATATATCAATCTTCTTTTGACATTCTGTAGTGTCATTTGTTTTTATTTCATTTTATTTTGTCTTATGTGGGGATTGCTCTTGCTGGATGAAAACACTGTAGTAGACATGAGTTAACAAACACAAACGCACGGACACACACACACACACACACACACACACACACACACACACACACACACATGGCAGCTGCAGTGTCAGAGCTGAAAAGGGGTTAATACCAACATGGCATGATATCTTCATGTTGCATTCTGTTTCCTCTTGCAACAGCTGGCAATTTACATATTCAGAAATGGAGATCAAGTTAAATGTCAGTGATAAAGCAATGTACTCCAAAGTATTTGTATAACAAGTGTTATGATTAGGAACTGCATCTGCGTCTCTTGAGTGGTAAGTCAAACATTGGAAATACAAAAGCGCTGCATTGTACTCCAGTGATGTTGTTGGGAATCTCTCAGTGAGTCACAACTTTCTCCGCTCTGCACGGCCGGCATGGACGCAGCCTAGATTTGTCGTTGTTTGAAGGATAGGAGCTGTCTTCAGACATGGTGCGTCGCTTGTATAATAGCAGTACAAATGAGTTCTGTCCATGTAATAACAGAGCAGTACTTCAAAGACCCGTGGCTGAGCCTCTCCTTACACTACAGTAGGGACAGCACTAGTGGGGATCTCCCCAAAGAGGAGACAGCAGGAGTCCAGACTATTGCTACTACGCCACTCCCCACCGCTGCTTTCAACTCTCTTATCAGCCTTTCCACTCCTCCCCTCTGCTTTTCCTTCCCAATTCGCCAAACATTAATTGGTCACAGTGAAGTAAAGTGAAGAGTTGTAGAGTTAACTGAATGCCTTCAAGGAGGATAAGCTACTTCTGGGGTTTTTATCTTGGAGAGAATGTGAGGACTATAAGTTCATATGCTCACCAGGCAATTAACTTCATCATTAACTTGTCAACAGGAGGCCGATATTGTTTAGGGCACTCTTGCATACATACAGGCGCGCGCACAGTTTGCTTTCTTTGAAGTTTCCGTTTCCCTTTAGCATCAAAGCTTCTAAAAACAGTTTTGACATGGCATCCTTCCCCTCAGTGAATTGTTTCACAAAACAATAAAAGCAGCAACAAGCTCAAAGTCAGCATAGACCAGATTAAGATGTCCATAGTATGTCACATCAAAGCTCTCTGATGCATGTCTTCATCACACCTGGAAGAAGAAGATGACTTTTACTGTACTTTTGACTGAGGAGGTGGTCACAGAGAGTTCACCGTACAACACTTCAGGCACCTCGGAGCAACCACTCCTCTGTTTTAATCCCCCCCCCCCCTTCATAAGAAGTTGAGGTGTGGTGTCTATCAAACTGCCATTCAACGGGATTCACCAGTCACTGAGGGGCAGAAACATGTGGAAAAACAGCCAGGTCTAGATCTACAGTATCTGGGAAAGCTTTGCTCTATCTGCCTGCCTAACAGTCCATCCGTAGCAGCTATCTGGCAGGAATCACTGAAGGCCCATTTCTGACAGAGAGATAAGGCTGGAGAAAAGAATGCCCCTCAGATGATACGGAAAAGTCAGGGAACATCTTCCTCTGCTTATATCTGTCTCACAGGCGTTTAAAAAACAGGGAGCTCCTGACAGTCGGTGAGAAATTGAAACTGTCTCTGCCTTGTCAGGAACTCACCAACTCTAAGGGAGAGATGGCGAAAGTCACCTTTGAGGATTCTCCCTCTCACTTTTCAGGGACTAAAGTGGAAGAGCTCACCTTGGAATAAGACTCGGGCCGAACCAGACGATAGAAAATGAAGCGTCAGAAACATGACTGTGGTACAAGGCCACACCTGCAGATGGGAAATGTCCTGCTTGGTTATGAGAGACATGGGGGCCACGAGAGGCCGGAGAATAGACTCAACATCTAGGTATCTCACCATGTCATGTCTTTTTCAGATAAAGAACACCCAATCCTGGTTGCCATGAAAGAAATCTTTATATATCATCGTACTATCCTACCTTTTTAGTATCTTTTGGTATCCCTTTAAATACTTGTACCAATTAAATGACTCCCTTGTTTCTACACACACTCCTTACTATCTATTACCTAGTGCCAATTGATGCCTACATGTAAGGGTAAATGGAAAATTGTAAACATTTACCAGCCTATTACTGTCTGAGAAACTCTAGGTGTTTCTTCGTCTCTCTTCTTCAATCTTGTCTGTAGAGCATTTCTATAACAGACTAAAAAACCTGGCTCATTTTTCCTGATAATATTGTAGTCTTACATAGATAAATCTCTTGAGTATCACAGGGCTGCACTTTTTGAAGAAGTAATTTGGCCTCATTGTCGTCTACTGCTTATGTTAACTAGGAAATACACATTTTAGTTACCTTGCTGAGAAGTGTGCACATAGGAATTGGTATATCGGTATATGTAATGTTATATTGTGAAATCAATATATATTGTGATATAATGAAAATAATGTGGAAACTGTTTATAGAAGAAATAACCAGACAGGAATGTCTGTTTTGGCTAATTCAGCAAATTAACATTTGTGTTTTGTTGACATTGACTTTACTTCCACATTGTTTGTAAAAAAACACTGTATGTAACACTGTGTGAAACAAGGTTAAATACAAGTTGGAGTATCTGAGACTCATAACAGAAGTAATGTGTCATTTATTATAGTGAAACATATCATCAGTTCAAAAAATTTTCATCAGCAATGCTCATAAAATTAGTAAAGTATCAAGGTGATAAAAGTATGTTTTTGAGCTGTTAAAGAGGGCCAGGACAGGTCTCCAGCACCCCAAACAGGACATAAGGGTTAAATACCTGACGAATAAAAGGAACTTCAACACACTGATGCAGAAAATCATATAAAAATTCAATTTTGCCATAAAGCAGTCCTGCAACATTTCCCACAATGACCTAATACACCCAGAGATATTATAATAAAATGAGATAAATCACAGTATAAAAGGCATGGCAAAATCTCTGGCATCTGACAAATTTCTATTGTCATGTTCTATCCAACCCTATGTGGACATACCCCCCCCCCACACACACACACATTTGTTGCAACATGTACACAAAGTGCTACACAAAGCAGTCTCAAGTGCCTTGAGATGGCAGCAGTAGGATGCAGACTGTGGGATGATGAATAGAGATGTCAGATGGCCACAACAGAGATCGGATCCTTAACTGACCGACTGACCTGTCGTTGTAAATAGAAAGGGTGGCCAAACCATTAAGACCAGCCATCAATCTTCTTCCTAAGCACAATGATGATTTACTCCATTCAAATCACTGGGTGAGTGAAGAGGAGCAGAACAATGAGGAGTGTGTGCGTGTGTGTGTATTTCTGGGTGTTCTTCATTTTCAAGGCAACTATATGCATTTGTGTGTGCAAACACCTGCAAGTGTGTGTACATTTGGGTCTGATATGTGTTCACGTGCTATGATGCATAACCATGCACCTTTGTATCATGTTTTTGTAATTGTATTTACACAATCAAGTCGAACCCCAGTGCTTGTATTGAATTGCACCACTAATACCTGGCTGTAATATATTGATCTTCCTTTCCATACTGTATATCCATCCAACAATTTCACTTGCTAACGAAGTGTGAAATGAATTGCGGGAGCAACATCTTGTCCAATGTAAATACAAGCACTCACAGCTATTAGATTCATTTGAATGTGAAGCACGTTGGGTTCCAGTCTGCAGTATAGTGTGTGAATTGTACAGCATGTCGCCCAACGAGGACAGACTCGGATTTACCACATTTATTTAATCCAGCTTGGTTTACAGAGGCTATATGGATTGTTCAGTGGTAGCATTTCACACAGCTAAGCATTCATCAAGAGGCCTTAAATCCAAACTAGCAATTATAGAAAAGACCAGAATATGTACATATGGGCACACAATCATAAAGAAAGTGAGCGAAACAAAATAAATGTGATGAAGGGAGAGGCAATAGCATTATTGAAGGGGAGGAGGAAGAGTATTACAGTGATGAAGATGAAAATGTTGCTAATGATAATGTTGACAATCACTACAGAAATCAAAGTGATTTTGGCCATGCTTGTACTTATGAAAATGATAGTTTCTAAGACTACAGTTAAGAGTAAGGGGATGATCATGATGACCAGCATGATTAATCAAAACCAATACAGTCTGAACACATCAGAATTCATTTGGAGGACAAAATAAAAAAAGCACAAGCATTTTTTTTGTAACAGGAGCTGAGAAATCTATAAGAAAAAACTGTTAAATCCAATCAAAGATTTTTACGCTGTAGGGAAGCTAAATTCAGACCCAACCTCCTTGGGGAGACTGGAACCAGCAGAGTTGGAAAAAGTCAGCCAAGTCGTTAATGAAGTTATGACCAGAGTCACTGCTGTGGAAGGAGATCTTAATCACCTGCAAGAGTGGAGGGCCGAGACCTAGTCCAGACCCATTTAGTCCACGGCACACTAATGCTAATTAGAGGGAAAGAAAGGAAGGTTTGTAATCTGTTCAATTAGCCCAGCCTGGAGAGGCGTCCTGCGGGGCTGAGGAGAGACTCAGACCTGGGACTGTGTGCCGTTACTGCTGTGCATGAGCCACACTAGTTGTGGCTGTAGTTGCAGATTTTGCACGGCTGTTTGCCTCAGTCTGCTGTAAAGGAGGTTGTTATATTACAGCCAGAATTGTATGTAGAGTTATTAGACATAACAGTTACTGAAGAGCATTTTCATGAATCACAGAGGGGAGACTAGAAGGTTTATATGATGGTCATGGTGAGATTTGTAACGCTTTTCTATAAATTTTCAAACTTACCACATCTCTCACAAACTGGATGAATTTTAGGTAAGACTTTTCTCCTCCTCTCACTCCTCTTTACGTTTCCTTACACCCTATTACCCTCCCCTCTTGCTCTTTCTGCAACGTGGCAGAAAATCTCCAGTGTGGTTAAAGAGTCAGATATAGAGATGAAGACTCTGAGAGTGTGTCAGGTCCCAATCCCCAGTTTCTCTCTCTGCTGCCTGCCAGGCACCCCTCCATGGCTGTTTCTGTGCCCTGTCAGCAGTACAGCCAGGCAGAGATATGCATCCACCCTGCCCTATGCTCCAGCTCCGCGCCGTGCAGTGCGCAGATGTCCACACAATTTACTGCCCACACCAAATTGGATCACTTCTCTGGTGTTTTGTGCAGGCCTCGCACCTGCTGTTTTTCACCTTCTCTCATAAACGACTAAATATCGAGAGATTGGGGGGAAAGAGAGAAGGGAAGCAGCGGTAGTTGATTTAAGGAGCAAATTAAACCAGGAAGGGTGGAATGAGATAGAAAAAGAAAGGGAAAGGGTTGATGGTTGATTTGAAAAAGAGGAGACTGTTCTGTACTTTTGCAGTAAATCCTTTTCCTTTGTGCACACATCTGTGACCTCTTAAGTTGTTACTGGAAAATAGGGCATATAGAAATCATAGAGCAGCCTGCAGCAGCCCAGCATCAACAAAGCCACTGATGATCTACAGCTTGCACAGTTGACCTCAGAGGCAGCCATGTAGCCTGCCAGGTCACCAGTGTTGTCGAGGTTAAGCACAATCTGACATCTGATCAGCTGTGATGTGACTGAGTGACAACTCCATTTTATACCTGAGTTGGTTGTGTAATAGATCATTACAGTAATAGAAGAAAAAGAAATGTGTGTGTGTCTGTGTTTTCTGGTAATACTAACGCTGAGGGACCCTGGCAGGTGGTGGCACACTGTCTAGATCAATTATTGATCCCTCCTGGATTGCCAGGTGCGAAGTACTACTGCATCACACTTGTGACGTGGAATCATAACTCATCATCGCAGAAATGTCAAGAGAGAAGGACCAAGAAGCAACAGAATAACTGTTCCTTCACTCCAGCAGCAATATTGTTGTCGTGTCTCATGACGCTGGAGAGCAGCTGTCTCTTGTGGCCAGAGTACATGAGAACCCCATCACCAGACAGATCATTGATATTGGATAATTTTTTAAAAAAACTTTCTGCAAGGGTAACTACAATATGGTCAAGGTTAGGTGACTGAAACAATAGGTCAAAATTCTGGAAAGATTGTAGTTACATTTGTACAGATGGGATGCAAATTATGGTCTCTGGCATGAAAGTCCAAAAGCCCAACCACCACCTTGACCTCCACACCGTTAGTTTCTGCCTCATTTCATAAAGGGCACACTACTTCCTGTACTGGCACAGACTGCTGGCATTGGAATTAAATTTTGCCTTGCAGATTTCCAGGGATACTGCTATGATAAATGCTGTCACTTGTGGACATCGCTGTCCATAATGTATATATAGTACAAACCATAGCCAGTAGATACAGTATTTACATACACCCATAAAGAAACACAGATGTAAATATTTACATATTTACACACAATTATAATGTATACCAATATACATGTACACATTTCAAAGTTCCTTACGGTGATTAAAGTAGGTAATTTAATCATTTGTTTTAATCCAAAATTGCACAAATTAAAGACACAATGAAAGGCTGTTATACTCTTTCAAAGACTTCCTCAGCATTTCAGATAAAAATCTTTTTTTGAGTGTTAATCTTCTGTGTACAATCTATTCAACTAAGAGTTCTCCTTATCTGATATGTATTTGGTTTGACTCAGTTATAACTGGTATAATCATGAGTGGTCTGCTCTGAGCAACTTTTACATCAGGTTATTGGGCTGTACAGCGTACAACCTGCAATCTTTGCCCTCTCACTGTTTATCACAGTAATTAAAGGGAATCACCATGTGTTTTCCACTGACTCCGACAGTTGAATGTTCATTCAACAGCCGGTAGAAGCTCCTCCATATGGATTTCACATGTAAACCAATTAACAAACATGTTCTTCAAGTCCTGTCTTGTGGGAGTAAATTGTCATTTGGATGATGTAACTCCTGAAATTGTTCTTCAATAATATTCCTGACTGGACTTCATTATCATCTTCTAAGCTGTGTATACTTTATACTGTAATGATACATGTCTTTGATAGAGGTTAGGTTTAATTTTTCTCTTAGCTATTCAATTGATAGGAATTGTATTTTTTCCCCCTCTAATATCATAATATTTTTGTTTGGTGACTACCAGTACTGTTTCTATCCTTTCAGCTAATACCCTATCGAATTGTTTTCATAGCTCCTAAAAGCATGCAAATCAAAATAATTACCCCTAGCCTAATACTGTGCACAAACTCATTTACTGTCCCACTTGCTCTTTCCCTCCAAAACGCAGCATTTATTATATATTTATTTCCCCTCTAACTACTGGTTTTGCTGCTGTCCAGGATAACAGGGCCACATTTTCCTATGATAATTTAATCTGAAAATCCTCCACCTTTAACAAGTTATTTAGTCTCTGAAAGTGCAGCCCAAGGTTCAGCTTCTCACTTTATATGTTCTGACAACATCATCAGGTGCATTCGTGCACCCTTGATACTGTACACTGTTCCTATAATATATTCTTGACTTCAAAGATTTGAAAAGTCCAATTTTATTTGCCACCCTTATTACTTTGGCTGTGTCTATTTCTCAGTATCTCTAACTGGATAAATTATGATCTTTGCAACAATGGTTATCACCAGGCTTTCAGATTTCAGCATTTTAACAACCTTTTTCCTACAGGGGGGTGATAGACATTCAAAAAGAAGCCATTGCGCAATCAATGGTCCCTGTCACAATAGCATATCTACCATACAGCATTTATCATTTTCCTTCTTCTCTAGACATTCAGTAAATGTTTTGTTTCTTTCAGATTTACAGAAGATAAATTATTTGGTTGCCGGGCTCACTGAGTCTTTGGCTATATTGTCCATGGGCATTTGGATGGTCTTGTCTTGAATTTAGTACCACAAATATTCCTGTAAGTGATGAAAACCTAATTGACTTCATATCAGTATAATTTTATTGCAGTATATTCACACTCCCCATTTTGGTACAGATAGAAGACACATTCAGAGATTAGCTAAATGATGAAGTAATTGAGAAGACAGTGGAGGAAATGAGATCAGATTATAGCAGTTTAAATCATAATAGCCTTCTTTTTCAAGTGGATTATATAATACAACAGTGATGATTAGAGCTAATCCATGACCACAGAGCATGGATAATGGAAGAATCAGTGAATAGATTGCCAGAGTTTGTATGAAACGATGGTTTGGTTTGTAGAGACCAGGGTAAATAGCAGACCGATCAGCACTGGCTTGGCCATCGAAGCTCTGTTATGTTAACTAACGGGCAGGTGGATTGGCAAGACAGATAATCAGAGAGATGCTTTGAATCAAATTCAGCAGATTTGAAATATTTGTGATTAAAATGATGCTGAGCCAGAGCGGTGTGCAGCTTTTGTTGTTTTAAAATAAGACAAATTCATCCAATGGCACCTGTAGAAAACCTTACTCTAGAGGATTGAACATTTTCTGTACTGAAAAGCCATAATGTAGCCTCACCACGTGTGAGGGACAAAGACATGCCTACCTGGAAAGGCTAAAGCCCAAAGCCTAAGAGGCTTGACTGAGAAACAAAGAACAGACAATAGCAAGGTGCCAAGCTGACAGAACCGTTAATTCACAACTGAATGTGAAGTTGAGGTGAGATCTCGTTTGAACCCAATGCAAGATATCAGTTGAATCTAAACAACAGACTCCTATTAGATGAGACGCATGAGACAGTGCATGAAATCTTGGCGTACAGCTATGACGACACCAACTCTATAAAGCCTGGTGCTCCAAAGTGCCAGTTGCCATTTACACAGTAACCCGTTTACTAAAGGAAACGCATCATGTCTCTCTCCACGGTAATTGCTGTTACCACAAGAAGATGCTTTTCATGTGAACTTTAATTTCCGTCTTAACTCGTTATAATAAACATTTTTAGGTGGACCTTTGAGACTGTTTTTCACATTCTGGTATTGGTCCCTGATCCCAGGGTGGTGCCCCATAATTATTAATATATATTAATCATTTTGATAATATTAATAATTGTATTAATATTCATAAACATCTTTGATATTTCTGCTAATAACCAAACCTGCCCTACCTGAATCTCAACGCCTGTCAGAGGCAGTGCCCAAAGCCCCTGGAACTGAAGAGGGAGAATGTCACCTTGGCCATTTTGGCACAGAATACACCTGGAGGGGGCCTTATCGCCTCCATCATGATGAGCACCCTCCTCTAAAACTACTCATGTGCTCCCTTTCATTTGTCACATTCCTCCTTCATCAGAGTTTCTCAATGAAGCACTTGTGTGTCTTTTTTCATCTTCACTGGCCTTATTCTTTTCTCTTTCTACTCTTTTGTATTCTGCATTCACCATCTCTCTTCATCCCTCTCCTCCAGGCTCTATGTACCATCTCTGATGCTGCATAAAGCATCAGAGATGCTGCTGAAGAGATGCTGAGAGGGTAAATAGGCATGAGGGCATCAAGCCCACAGCTCCCTGGCAGAGATGGGGGGGAGGAATCATCAGCAGAATATTGAGAAAACCACCCTGACAAAAGGAATCAGACAGCAAATGGACCTTGCAATAGAGTGTGTTGAATCATTCAAAAGCTAAACAACAGGGTAGCACATCAATACAGATGCTGATAGGTGAATAGTGTGCATGCGCGTGTGTTTGTTCGTGTGCATGACTTTGCAACTTTGTGCGTCGTTTAACACAATGCTAGTAAGTCATGTAAAAGAGTTTCCCATTTGGAGCACTTAAATGGATTCTGATTGTTCTAATTTACAATAAAGGAAGGTCACTGGGAGTTTAGGAGAGGAAGTGCTGTACAATGTCACTTGGATAAAAGCTTTAAACTGTATGTTAATTTACATTTGAAAGCATTGCTTGTTCATTATTAAATAAACTGAATTATGGTTCGGATCTGTGTTATGTAGGAGGGTGAGATGAGGTAGGAGGTAAAGACAGCACAAGGCTGTGTTAGTTTTACGTAAACATGCTGCAATTTTAATGGGCACTAACGTCCTTAGCAGGCCCCCTACGAGGAATGGTGGGGATGGAGGATGTGGGAGGCTTTCAGACCACTTTGCTCCTTTCAATCTGTCAATTTTGCCCTGCTTTCCCAGTCCTCCCTCTCTCCTCATCTTCCCATCTTCTTTCACCTAAGGTCTACTTATGCATGTTATCACTAAGCTGGCAGCAGTGGGAGGCTACAGAGGAATTCTTATGCCCAAAATGCTCCCTCGGTACCATCCAACCCTCTACCACTCCATCTCCATTTTTACTGCCATCGCTCCACAGCTGTCCTCCTCTCTCACTACTGTAACCATTATACCATTATCCCGTCCCTGCATCCAATGTGTGTGTGTGTGCCATAACTAATATTTTCCTCTCCTCTCCTCTCCTCTCCTCTCTCCTCTCCTCTCCTCTCCTCTCCTCTCCTCTGTCCTACATAGTGACAGGGTGGCTCTGTTCTGTGAGCTGGAAAAACTCTCTGATAAGCAGAGCAGACTTCAAAAAGGTATGACAGGTTTGCATTTCTCCCACCACCAACCTACTCCCTCCCCTCCAGCTGAACCAAAACGCTGCGACTAAACCCACAATCCCGCACCCTTACCTGCTGCTGGCGCTCCATTATACGCCCCTGCAGTTACTGTGCCACTCTGGGCCATATCCCAGATATGTGTGCCAGTCACCCAGTGATTCTGCAGTGATGACGATGACAACCCAGCACTGCCATTCAATAGCTATGCCCCTCAGACAAGTACCCACAACTTGGCATGAGTGGACATGCCACCAGAAGAAATACGATTGAGTGAGCATAAACAAATGAGCTGCTGTGCATGCACAAACACACAGAGAGGCTGACACAGTACATGTTCGTGCATGAGGAGGGGGGACACCCCTTGCTTGCAGTTTTGGTAGCCTGTGCTGATAGGTTGTATCCATGTACTTATTATGTTCGTTCATATACATTCAACACAAGTGCAAAAGGTTTTGGGAGAATGGAATATAAATCCAAGTGTGTGATAATCAATAATTATCCTCTCAGCAAGCCACATTACTTGTTCCAAACTTGTTTTAAATCAGCTGTGATAATCACACTAAGTGTGCTTCCATCCACCAGTTTTTATGCTTTCATAACTTGAGTGAAACAACACAAATTTGAAAAAAGTCAAAATATTGCAATAAAGTTTTAAGAGTATATGAAGCACTAGAGAGATGAAAAATTGTGGCAGACGAAAACATCAGATCTGTGTAGACCGATAAAGAACTGTAACGTTCCTCAAATGAACACATGAAACAAACATAAATGCCATATTTCCATCATGTTTTCCATGTTGTTATAATTAATTTCAGGTTTTTTAATTCTGTCATCTTGTTGCGCTCTCTGCAATGTTTTAATGGCACTTGAGTGAACAATTAGCACCACCTGTAGCACAAGTGTTTATCTAGATGAACCACCTAATATTTGTATAACAGTAGTGGATGGAAACATGCATTACTTTGCATTTTCATTGGCCATTTTTCTTGAAATCCATTTAATGGCACAAACAAAACCCATTTTCATGCACAATGAGTGCACGGGCAGAGTGTGTGCAGGTGAGCAGGTAGTCAGGTAGGGCTTGGGCATTTTACAGGCATGCGACAGCCACAGGTACCAGATTTTTTTAATTTTTCCCCCAGGGCATTTGATTTATTGATTGTTGTCAGGATGTTAAGAGAATTTCAACAAATATGACCAAAAAATGCTTCTGAAATATATTATCTACCCTAGCTTTAATCTGTAGTAAAATAAAATGAGAGAAATAAAAGTTTAAATAAATAACATGAAGCACAGAAGTGTGGTTATTTTACAGCAGCCTAGTGTTGCTTCTGCATGAGTTAGTCAAGGTAACCACAATGGATCACTGTGTGTAATGGCACTTCACTTTGACATGGCACTTTTTAAATAAAAAGCTGCAGAGAGAAAGCACATATAGTGCCTGTCTTGCGCCCTCAGATGACCATATGGGGGTTTAAAAGCAGTTGTAAATGACACATACTGTACTCGTAAAAATCACCTATTAATCTTTAGCTCAGTTCAGCTCAATTCAGACCATCTTACTTACATTTTTTTTAGTTCCCCACATTACAAAAACACACATTCTTCCACTTACCCTTAGTGGTTTTTATCCCTCCAGATAGTTTTGGTTATATTTGCGCAGCTTTTCAGATATCCACTTCTGAAATTTCTGCTGTTACCCAATACAATGACAATGATAGGGATTTGATTAGTAGTGCTAAAAGCATAAAAAATTACATTTGAAAAACACAACAGCAATGTGTCTTTCCGGAGACAATGTCTCTGTTGCTGAATAATCCACAGATATTTATATATGGCTTTTCAGACCACTTGATGCAACACAACACAATACCTTCATGTTTGTCAAACTATGATGCTTTTTCTTTCAGTCTCTACCTGCCCCTACCAGACATCACAGTCTAAATGGTCTGTAATCACCACTCTTAGAGAAAAAGGGAGCAACAAGGAAAAAGAGGAGAGTAGAGTAAATGGAGGGCAAAATATGCAGCACTCTTCTCCAAAAGTATGAATTGTTTGTCCCTCTCTTTCCTCTTGTTCTTTTTGTTCTCTATTTGCAGCTCATATGGGACACTAAAAAATGAACAACACGGGGGAGGAATGTGGTATACTTGTGTATGTGTCTCTCTGCACGTATTTGGAGATGACTTAAGAACACATCAGAGTTAACTAAAAAAGACAGTAAGAAAATAACAGAACATATTGGCTTGTTGATGAAATAAAGTTACAAATTGTGTCACAGATATTGCTTTATGCTCTTGTTCTTTCTAGTATTTTGTAAGCTCATATACACATGCACACACATGCACTCCTGCATAAACACACACACGAAAAAGCAAGAGAAAGCCATAACAGAAGTTGCAAATCTTGTGATACATAATCTTGAGATGACAGTGTAGCAAGAGTGGAAAATATAGATGGTTCAGTAAACATATAAAGATGGATGTAGCAATAATTTAAAAGCAAGATGCAGCTGTACTTGTAGAAAATAGAAAGAGGTTAAGAGAGTAAAAAAAAACATTAGAAAAGAAATATGCTTGCAGTGGATGTTTCAGAAGTGTACAGCAGAGGTGAGGAAGAAGGAGATAGAGTAGAGGAATGAGTTTTGAACAACCTCCAGCATCCCGGCGCAGTGTGAACAAGGTGAGGTCATCTCTGGGGGAGCTGGGCTTGAATTCTAATCACAACAATAAGGTCAACAGAGTAATCCCTGTCCGCTGAAATGTCACTGTTCCCCTGCTCTGACACGACTCCCCATGCACAGCATCACAACAACCAGCTATCGATCACACACTAATTAGGAATGCTGTATAGGATACAAGGGACACACAAATGTGGACATAACATCACGCATGTACACAAGATAATTAAATATATCGCTTTTGCACACATGTGCACACATACTTATGTGACTTAATTGTTAGGCTTACATACACTCTCCTTGGATGGGAAGTCAGGTGAGTAATCTCAACCTGAATTGAGCACAGGCTGAGAGGAAAAGGAAATGGGACTGCAAGATAAAGATGAACCACCTAACATGACACACACACACACAAACAAAAAGATGAAAGACAGTAAGGCGGAACATCACAACATTTTATGTGGATCAGTGGTGCTCCTGGGAAAGATTAGTGTGTAACTAACTGATTTACAGCGGTGAGAAGTCCGGATTATGGATTTTCATCAGACTGTGATTAGACTAAGAACACGGCCAGAGGGTGAACTGCTGACCTCAGCTTGACATGCTGAATGTAAACTGTAGCAACCACAAATGAAATGTTTATGTATGTTTGTTTTTGTGTGTATGTAGTGTTTCCAGTGAAAGCAGAGGAAGTGCCCTCGTATGCACTTACACACATGCATTTACAGTATGTAAAGTATGGGTGGACCATATGAATAAAATCTTCTATCACAGTAGAAATGCGAAGTGGGTGGATCCCATGATTCCCAAAGTATTTTCCCCCACTTTGAATTCCCATTTAAAAATGTTCTTTTACGTTCCCCAGTTTTAATTATTTCAACTTCATTTTAGGATTTGTTGGGTCTCTGTAATTAATATTATAAAGAGTACGGTCTAGACCTGCTCTATAGGAAAAGTGCGATGAGATAACTTCTGTTATGAATTGGCGCTATATAAATAAAATTGAATTGAAATGAATTTTTTTTTACTTAAAAAAAAAACCTATGAGCTTCAGCCACTTTTGCTATGGCGAAGACGCCATACAGAGGTGGGATTCAGAACTGTAGTGAATTCAAAACATTTCATCTTTGCAGGTTCTGAATTTTAAGCTCTGTGATTGGATGTTTCTTACCGAAATGCACCTTGGGATTCAGAGTTAACTTCTCACCTTATGTTTTTATGCACATGCTTGTACATTCAAAGAACCAGATATTTTCTAACACAGTTCATCTTTTGTGCTGATTCAATCAGGGAAGTTTCATGTCAATCAAAGCAGTATAAGAACTCCAACTGTGAGTTACCTAACATTGTCTATGGAAAAAATTAATGGAACATTTATTTCTAAAATCAGGGGTGCCCTAAAAAGCTCCTCCTATTTTGCAACTGTACATGTAATTTTATATCATGATATCGATGTACAGTATATTGTGATACAGTACATTTTCTGGAAATTCAATTGAGAAACCATTTATAGATAAATAACAACATGGGAATGTCAGTTTTTGTCTAATACAGTGAATTTAATACTTGAAAAATCAAGGCACATCATATTGATGCATAAATCAAAATTCCTGTAAGTCCATTTTGCCACATCCTTCTGAATAATTTGCATCATTGTCTGCAATGGTCTAATACAGCCTGAAATATTAAAGATATAACTGCCTATGAAGAGGAAAAGCAACATCTCTGGTAGCGTTCAGTATGTTGTCATGCTGCCCACACACACACACACACACACACACACACACACACACACACACACACACACACACACACACACACACACACACACACACAGTCACTCAAACCAGCATTAAAGCGGACCAGAGAGATGTAGTACACTCTGCCATCTTGGTTCAACCCATCTAAACTAACATCTAGATGGGAGCGACAGCATTGTCTTAGCAACAAAGACTGAGACTGCAATACCATGGCTAGTGTGTGTGTGTGTGTGTGTGTGTGTGTGTGTGTGTGCATGCTTGTGTGTACTGCAATGTGTGGGGAAAAACATGTGAAACAGCCCTTGTCAGAAAGACAAGAACTGAAGGAAGAAACGACAGCAAGTTGCAGCTCAAAACTGAAAAGGAAATGCCTGGAGAGAAGAAACACATTCAAAAGAGACAGGCAACAAAGCAGCACAAAAAGAATAATAGTTTTTGAAATGAAAGTATAAAAGGAAAGGAAGTAGGAAGGATGGAAGAACGTTATACTGTACACACAGACATTTATGAAAATGAGAAAAAGCCACAGTGTTTTTAAAGCTAGGGCCATAATAACTCTTAATTTGTCTGTATTCACGTCAGCATTGTGGTATTCCATATGAAGCCATGATTGACGAGCCTCGCTCTGGCGACATTATTAAACTGATCCAACTCATTAACATTTTAACTACCTGGGTGGTTTGGTCAGAAGGGCAAAGGAAAGTAGAGAAATGCTAATGTAATGCAAAGATATTATACAGTCATAAGTTTTATTCACTTGGGCGACACATTTTCATCGTACAGAATGTGTTAAAGTGTAATCTCAAATTCACACTGGATTCAGACATAATGCGCCAGATTTTGATGGTGGCATCAATGTATATACAGTACATTATTCCCAATGCAGCTTCATCTTTCACCTCTATTCTTCTGTCTCACCTTCTTTCAGTCAATTACCATGAGCACAGTTTTATAATATGCAGGCTACCAGTCTGCTGACTGAGGCACGCATCATCTATGCATCCACAGAGGATCACAAACAACAGCTTATTGCTCATAAAATGCAGCCAGGCTTTAAGCCCCACATACACACACATACAGACACACACCACTATGCAGGACCTGTTTTTCATTCAATTATCAGCATGTCTGTGCAATCTAAAACAGCTTAGAGATAGACATAGCGCTGTAAAAATGGGCTGTGAAATCTGGCCTCCATAACCGTGAGAAACAAAAGTGGTGGCAATCCTTATAACAACGAGCACAATTATACCACCTCTGTCTGCCTCTGCTGCTCTCAGACAAATAGATAGGTAGATTAGTTTTGCACTTGACTGGTTTTGTCTTGCAGCTCCAGTCTGTCCCCATGTCACATGCTGACGATAAGGCCACCACTTCCCCAGGTCTGGTCACAGCTAGACAGACTCATTTGGTCTGTTGCAGGATCTCTTGCCATCCTGCCTCCTACTTACAGCAAACTGGAGATACAGGAATGCATAGATGGATCTATTAGGGACACATAGTTGGGACTAACAAAGGCACTATGAAGATGTAAGGGATGAATAGAAGGTTATTCATAAGGATCAATGCAGTGATGGATGAAAAGAAGGATGTACAGATGGATGGGTGATGAGAAGAAACATGTAGAAACAGGCAGATTCATGGGAGGGGTAGGCGATAGAAATAAAATATTCTATGAAATAATATATGCAATCTTGTACCACAACAAAGATAACACTGAGGGATATAAATCAAATATTGTGACATTGTCTAACAAACACCTATCTAACAAATATCTTGACATCAATATGTAACAATATAATACTGTGATCACTATTGGTGCTTTAGGAAAGACTTTCAAAATAATTTGTGAATGTGAATATATGATGACCAAACAAGTAGGATGATTCACTATTGTTTTTATTGAGCTTTACATTAAAATAAGCTCAGAAAAAATTCTATCACTAAACTATAACACAGCCTCAAGGCATCGATATGTGTCTAACAATTTTTGCAACTCTCTGAAAATGCCAATCCGGCATCCTCGCTTACTTCACGCAGCGTTTGGCCAGCTGTGTGGAGGTGAGAAAGTTGGGTATGAGCTTCTCTCTCAAGCTCTCTTACTGCATTCTTCACACAACAGAACCCTTTTCATGGCAGACATGTTGACATGTCAAAGCAGAAAAAGCACAGGTTTAAATAATAACATTAAAGATGGCTCCACCCCATCATTAATGTTATTAATTCCACCTGTGCTTTTTCTGCTTTGACATGTCAACATGTCTGCCATGAAAAGGGTCTGCTCTATCTGTTTTCATAGTTACAAACCAGCGCTGAACACTATAAATGCCTCAGAGGAAAGATAGTCCAAAGACGTGCGTCGTTATCCCCATTTGAACGATTATCACATGTCACCCAGCAGACTTTTAACCACGTTGAGTGTGGCCATTTGGAAACGCTATAAACATTTTTACATTTTACCGTGAAGAGACAATGTTTAAAATATACAGACAGGTGATTCATTGAAGAAAGAAGCTTAATAAATAAGTGGAGAAACATAACAAATGCAGATTACAGAACATGAGGGATCACTGAAGTTCTCTCCACCACCACCACCATCAAAACAACAAATGAGGGAATACCTTTTTGGAAGAATCATTCCCTCCAGTCGAGTTCAGAGACTTGTAGAATCTATGCCAAGGAGCATTGAAGCTGTTCTGGAGGCTCATTGTGGCCCAACACTAAGATACTTTATACTTTTTTGTCACATTATGATAACCAATCCAGCTATACTGAATCTTATATTACAGTATCAATATTATTCTCATTTGTTGCCCAGCTCTAGGAAGGAGGGACAATGATGATGAATGAATACAGAAATGAATGTGAGGAAAGATGCATTGATGTATGGAAAGATAAATATAGGAATGCACTGAATTAGGGAAGAATAAAAGGGTTGATAGCTACAGTGAGGAAGTGGATGAGAATAGATGAGCACAATAGAGGCCGGGGAAAAGAATCACAATGAACCACATGGCCTAAAAACTATGCATATATGTCAAGGCTCTCTCTCTCTCTCTCTCTCTCTCTCTCTCTCTCTCTCTCTCTCTCTGTATGTCTGCCTCTGTCCCAGTGTAGACAGGTGTAGCTGCAGCCCAATAAACAGAGTGGCTAGTATTTCAGTGTCTTGTCTCCATGCTAAGAATAGTCAGCCATGCTTCTGAAGCGACTCACTGAGAAAGCCTTTCAGCTCACACATACCGGATGCCCTCAGCTTACACACAGCAGGATCTCACTGCTATACCGATGTGTAAACAGCATTTCTGTTTATATGCATGCTCTTTACACGCAGATACATGCACACCACATGCCCCCATCTTGAACTCTATTTAGACCACAGCCAAAGCCAGATCTCTTCCCATCTCCCATTTCACTCCCCAGGCCTATATACAGTATATGTCTCCTCTTGCTACTGCAGCACCCTCAGCCCCCAGGGGGACAACAGGCTGTTGGGTTGTCAGGCTGCAGAGCCCTCAGAGATGGGAGGGATGACAACGTATGTCCCCTCTGGGATCGGCCAGGGACAGAAGGAGAGATAGGAAAGCAGAATGTATGGACAGAGAGGAAGAGAAAGAGACAAGAGAGTGCAGAAGTGAGAGGAGTTATAGTCTGTGATGTGATTTAACCCCACAAGGTAATACAGTATCTGAGTGAAGACAGAAAAGGAAAGTCCTAAACCATCTTCTTGGCCCCCAGTTCCCTTTTCCTCAAAGTGATACATTGTCTGCCTGTCCCGGCTGATATGGAGCACATACAAGCGATATTGTTCACTTTAATGCTATCCCTACTCCAATTCCCTGATGAGAAAAGGGACAATGAAACTTTATAGTGTGAAGAGAAAAGAGTTTCTGTCTGCTGTGCTGTCATAGGCCATATTCTATAGGCCTAAAGGCTCAGTTAAATACACAGAGACAGGCGGCACAGGGAAGCACAGTGGGACTCTTTGGAGAAAAAGCTAAATTCAGAATATAAAAATGAAACAAAGACATCAGCTAAATCAAATCACAGAATTATTCATGATTTTCCTAGTAAAATACAATCATTTTGCATTCTGTAAATCTCAAAATATAGGTTACAACAGCAAAATAGCAACAATTAAAGTAGAGTTAAAGGTCACAAATGCCAAATCGTACTTGACATTACTTGTACTAAGTAAATCCAAATTAGAGAATGACAGCAATCATTTCTTTGAAGTGTGACAATATTATGTGAGAGATTATTGTGCATTATCAAATAATGCTAACACATAAACTCTCATTCACAAATTCTACCGATTGAAGAGGTAGTAAGTGGAACAGGGACAACTTTCCGCAAGCATGTGACCATATACAGTGTGTGTCAGTTTATTTGTGTTGTGTATGTGTGTGTGAGAGTGAGTGTCATTTGCCTCCAGCCTCAATGCTGGCCGGCCTCTCTCTGGGGCCCATCTGTGTAACCATAGTGATTGAGCAGTCCCCATCTCTGTGTGTTAATCTAGTCTTCCCTGTGGACTGCGATGTGTGTGTCCATGTGTGTGTGTCTCGGTGTTTCTGTAGTCTTCCCATAGGCAACAGCACACAGGTAGGTGATGCATTCATTATAAGAGCTCTGTAATTTCCTTTAAACTGCAGCTGGCTAACACCCACTCTCTGGAGGATACCATAGAAAAGGTGGTGTGCATGTTGGCCTGTGCTTGTGTTGGTGTATGTGTGTGTATTTACTGGTAGATCTGCGTCACTTGTCAGGGGTGTAAGAGAGAGCAGGATGACATGCACAGGGCAGCTGCTAGTTAAACTGAGCCTGAGCAATGTGACATGTAAACAGATGCACACATACATACACACACATATTTAAGTTTAGCCCAGGTTTATTTAGGAACATGTGAGGTTTATAATGGAGGAGTGGTTCTCAGTCAGTCATTTTCTATATGTATAAGTGTGTGTGTCCATGTGTATATACAAGGCAAGGCTGTGAAATAATTATAACTATTTGCCACTTCTTGTTCAGCGCTTCCGCAAAATCATAGGAGGCAAATAGTTCAGATTCAGATGGGGAATATGTGACTGTATATATGTGTGTGTGCTCTAAATCTCTGCCCTCTCTGCCAACAAGGCTCCATTATCAATGTCTAGTGTTATTCCAGACTGACTCTCCTCTGCAGCATAACTATCTGATCACAGGCAGAATTTATGAGGATTCAACACAAAGTATTTCCTTGGTGTCACAGTACGAGCTGGAGGAGGCAACTTTGTGAAAGGTGATGTTGTCAATCCGTGGCAGTACATTAGAGGACAAAATGAAGGGTGGAAAAGAGAGGGGAGAAGGACAACAGAGTGTGTGTCATGTTTAATGAGCAGGTCCATCCCCACTTCTAACTCCTTCCTGAAGGCTGTCTTTAACTCTGAATATGGCAGCGTTATTCTTGCTAACCCACCTCCTGTCTACTACTTAACTATGACTCAGAAAGGGTTCTCCACCTGCAGAACATCTTTAGAGTTCTCAACTATAGAGAAATCTGTGCAAAGACAACAAGGCAGACAATATGTATTGACTCTCCATGTCCCTACTCATCCTTGCTTTTTTCTTTGACCTCACTGACCAACCTCCTCTTTCCTTCTCCTTTACACCATTCGCAGCTCCCCTCAAACACTTTGTCTACTTTACTTTTTTGCTTTCATACTCCTTTCCCTAAAGTACCCCTTCCCTCCCTCCTCCCCAGAGGTCTGTAACTGGGAAATAATGGACAGATCTGCCAGTCTCGGTGTACTACACCATCAGATTGGTATGCCAGTGATACCAAGGCTGTCAGACCAAACACTTTCTGCCCAGCGCTTCCTCATTTACATCCAATTACACATGCAAGTGAGTGCATGTACGTGCTGAATTGTGTGTGCATGTATGTGCACAGACTGACATACAGCCCGATGTACAAGCAGGAACATGATGTCTCTCTCATTTACACAAACACACACAGATAAAGTATAAAAAGTCCCTGCATGTGTTAATGTGTCTGGATACGTTTCTTTGACAGGTTGCAGAACTAGCAGCTATGTCTCTGACAAATCATAACTCTGCATGCCAGTTCCTTCAATCAAAAACTAATAAGAGATTCAGAGACTGAGATGGCAAGGGAGAGGAGAAGAGACAGGAGAGAGAAAACAAGTGAATAAAAAAGGGAGCCAATGAAAAAGATATAAAACAGGAAGAAATCAGAGAGAATATATAGCATTTATCATCCATATTGTGACAGTTGACACACAGTTCTGCAAAAAAGTCTGTTCAACTGGACACAAGTGGCCCAGCAGGGTGCAAATAAGTTGGCTGGAGGAACTGCTTGACAAATCAGTCATCCTTGGACAACAGTGATGAAACCTTAGTGGTTTAAGGACCTGAGAGGTAGCCAGCAAACTGCCTGACGTATCAATCATTTGAGTCCTATGGGACACAAGCTATACAGGGAGACACAGGTGGCTGAGAGGCATGGACTGGCAGGTTCAGTACACACGGAAATGTCGCCAAAAACTGCCTGACCCATCAGTCGGACAGGGACTGTAAAGCTGAACACTTAAACTTGAACTGAAGCCGAAACATTTACATACAAACTGACAGAAAGAGACTCCCAGGACACAGAAAATGGAGACCGCTTGGCAAAATGTCTGACAGACATCCATCTAGATTTTAAGAAATACACTCAAACACACATATAACAGCAAACAAATGCAAGATGGTCTATATAAGCACATATAAAATGCAACAGGCAGGCGGCCATATGCTTCTGGGCTCTTCTTAGACAGTGCACCCAGGGGAAATTAAACAATATCAGTAATGTCTCTTCCTCTGCCCAATCATACTCCCATGACTCGATGTAAGAATTTTAATATGGTTGTGCATTTATGAGTGTGAAAAAAAGAGAGAGGGAAGAAAAAGAGGAGAACAGACAGAAAGAAACTATCTGAGGATGCATGTATACTCTGTGAATATATATGAATATGTATTGTACTAGCAGATGGGTTGGTTGGGGTGTCAGGAGGTGAACACCATGATTTGACGATGAGATGCATATATTTAAATTAATATGAATTTGCATACCATTGACACATCCAGACCAATGTATTAGTGTGTCTGTCCCAAGCAGAGCATCTGTTTGAGGAGCTGAAGAGATAAAAAGAATCGCAATTGCTTGAAGTGTTCTTCCCTCAGTTTCTCTTTCGTTTCTTCCATGGGTCACAAACTTGAACTATCAAACAGTTTGGGAATTGTGGGATTTTGCACCGCTGTAGCAGTTGTCTTGCTTGAAGGGTTTTGGAGAGGTACTCACCAAGACATAAAACAGATGAATAACACTGAATGAAAGAGCTAGACGCTATATCTGATTTTCATGCACACCTGTTGAAATTATCTTGTTCATACAAGCGAACAGCCTCATTAATTTATTTGCCTCTTTCCCTTTTTAATGTGGAAAATGGGGGGAGGGATAGTGTGAGGGATTACAGCTCAATAACAGGCTGGCATTATGGCTCCCTGTCCTCCACTCACACAGGGATTAGCTAGACGGGGAGAACCCCACGTTAGCGTTGTAGCCTAATAAAATGGCCATCATATAGAGAGGCATTTAGGAGCAATGAATACCAATGAATGACTACAGAACACATTCAGCAAACTGGTAAATGAAAGCCATGCATCACAGCGACGGAGAGTAATCCATCTGTTGGCTGACTGGAGCTCAGCTGGAGCTCAACATGTTGGCTTCCCCGCAGTGAGACACATCTTACTGAGTGGCTTGGAGAGGAGGACCATTTTGTGGTCTGCAGTGGAAAAGGAAACTGTGGAACACTTTTGGATTGCAAGTGTAAACAGACACCACTAGTGTAAACAGACACCACTAAAACATATATCCACATTACTTTTAACTTTGTAATAAGGGCTGTAACTAACAATTATTTTCATTATCATCCATTTTTTGATTAGTCAATTAATATGTGTTTATAATATATAAACATCAATGAGTGTCATAGAGTGATGAAACATGTCAATCATAATTTCCAAGAGCCCAAAATAAAGTTTTCAAATTGCGAAACCAGTGTGACAAATATAGAGGGTATTAATTGACACCCAGACTCTTTGAAAACCTCAAAGTAATCTTTTCAGTGGGTCTCAGAAAATTAAGCCAATTATTTTCTATCCAATACTGTTAAGTTGGTTTTCATGTTGAAATGGGGAAAGAGGATGACAGAAAAAAAAATAAAATAAAAATGACTAACTGAGTAGGCAGCTATATTGGTGATGGTATGGATGCCAGCAGCCATGTAGTTGTGCCAACTATAAATATAGGCTAATACATTTAATACATTTAAAATACATTTAAAATCAGAGTTCTGCTCCTCCTCTGCATATTTGAAAAGCTTAATTTATGTTTTCAAATCTGCAATAACTGATTTTTTGGTCACTTTGCTCGTGGGGGAAACAAGCTGTAAATACAAAACTAACATATTATCACCTTTTAAGTTGATATGGCAAACTCTTTATCAAACAGTTGCCTATTTACAAATCCAGCAGACATGTAGCAACGTTAGCATTCGTTTGGTTTGTGTCCACCTGATGAATGTAAGTCCAACATTCACTCTACTTTTAGCTCTGTTTTTAGTCTCCATCAACTCCTGAGGGAAATATCTGGCTCTTTGTTCTTTAGCTACTAAATGCTCCACTGTATTCACCAGCTAGTCACTAACTTTGTCTGTTTGCTGCTTGGCACTGAGCAGGTAGCATAGAGTCGATTGATTAGAGCTTTTTTGTGTGTGAAAAAAGCTGCCTGCTGCGACTGAAAGTGAAAGCAGTCCTAAACAACCTAAACAGTAAAGTTGTGTGAGCGACCCTGTTCATATACAAGAAGTCATGTGATCCAAAGTCCAATCAACCTGAATGACTCCCTACCTATATTGCCCACCAGCCAGAGTTTATTTGATTACGGGTACTGGTACAGGAATGCGTTAGAGGTCTCATATTAATGGGTTGGATCAAGTCCTGACTTTACATATTTACATAGAATAATGGGTTATGGGTCACTTCCAGGAAAAAGGCTTAAGACAATAATAAGACGGGTAACCGCACTGGACCCTTCAATTGTCATATGGTATTTTGTGCACTGTCTGAAACCCAAATGATATTTAATTTAGAATGATATAAAATCAGCAAATCCTCACATTTGAGAAGCTGGAACCACCTAATATTTGGCATTTTTGCTTGACTAATTAAAAATTAATTGGATATCAAATTTGCTGTCAATAAATCTTCTGCCGATTGATTGATCAATTAATAAGTTAAACACTAAAACAGATTTTGTAGTCATTGTGTATGCTCAACAGGTAAGTTGTCTCATCTTCCAGAAGCAGGATTGCTGCTGATGTGAGAGAGAGGAAAGGCAGATGGGGGGGAGTCACAGTGGGGGTAAGTGAGGGACAGAGGAGGAGAGAAAGAGAGGGGGACAATGATGAGTGTGGTTCAGCTGTGTTAATAGTTCTGCCCTGGCTGGCCGTCTCTCCCCGCCATGCCAAGCCTCAATGATTTATGGGCTATTTGGAGATAGCTAGGCTACTGAATGTACACAATCCCTCACATGCAGCTGAGAAAGAGAGAAGGGCTCGGGGTATACGGGGGAGATAGCTCGGGCGTGGATCATTGCTCACACAACCCATGAGTGTAAAAAAAGAGAAAACAGAGGGAATTCAAGGGTGGGTGGGAAGGAGGACAGGCAGAAGTGACCAGAAGAAGAAGGCGAATTGAGGAGGAGAGGAGAGTGAGTGGGCATGAATGCAGGGAGTTGAAAAGTGTCAGCAGAGAAACAGATGAGACGGAGGGCTGGATAAGAGAAAAACTCAGTAAGAAAGTAGGAGGGGAGGACAGAGTGAGTGAGGAAAGGAATGAAGAAGAGTGAGGAAGGGGAGATGAACAGAAGGATAAGAAGAGTACTTTGATCTGGGCCACAGAGCATTGGTATTCATCTTCAACACTGCAGAGGGAATCTCTCCCTCACTCATACTCCCCCTCTGTCGATCACTTCATTCTACCTTTTCAGTTTTTTATTGCTACACCCCACACCCTCTTCTATCCTCATGTTTCTGCATTGATAGGGCCACAGGCAACAGTTTTCTTACTGCTCATCTGCTTTCTATAAACACACCCTGCTCTAATTACTTTGCTGTGATCAGATCAAAAGAGTTATTGAATGCATTTTGTCAGTGTGTGTGTGTGTGTGTGTGTGTGTGTGTGTGTGTGTGTGTGTGGAGATAATAGCAGAAATGAAACAGAAGTCTATCATATTATCACTTATTGCAATCATTTATCATTTAAGTATTATATGTCTCCATTAAATTGTTGCACAAGTTTTAAGTGAATTCCTGATATTTTGTAGCAAAATGTGAATCAATGTGTGTTTCTATAACTAGCTTTATGAAAATGTACTCAAGATTATGTGACAAAATGACATAATTAATCAACCAGCAACTCTGGTGCATCGTGGCATTTTTGCACTTTTTACTGAGTGAATTTGTCTCTCCTGATCCATGTGTTTTCTACACTAAAAATAAAAAAATGCTTCTGTTTCTGTTTCCATCAGCCTTCATGGGATTTTCTGTTTTCATACCAACTTTTCCACCTCAGCCAAGCTTTTGTGCCTTTTTTAAATCTCGGATATCACTTTGCTTTTTTAGAAGACAAAATGCACATAAAAACAGGTTGATGGGATTGCACCTGGTATATGTATTATATGTTAAATATAACGTACACATGAAATCATTCTAGTCACTGAATCTTCTGTTTGTCTGCCTTACCTCTCTCTCTCTCTCTCTCCCTCGCTCTCTCTCTCTCCCTCTCTCTCTCTCTCTGTCGGTGTGTCACTTCCTCCCAAATACCTGCTCCATCCTCAGTCTAGCTATTACATGAACAATTTAAGTTGTCATGGTTTTTGCCAAAGTTGTCTTTCATCCTCAATTTGCCTTTTACGGAACACTTTCATCCAAGCTCCGGCTCCTCTAAACACACCTTCAACTCTTGTCACTTCTTGAAATAATTACACTTCTTCAGTACTCCCATCTTACCTCCACTCCTCTGCCACTTTGTCTTCTGCCTTGCTTTGCAAAACATCATATAACTGATTAAACCTCTTTATTTTCCTTCCTGTTTCCTTTATTGTCCGTTTCTTAATTTTTTGCAAATGGTATACAAAACGTTCATGCTTCTTGTCTTCAAATATGTTTTTATATTGCCCATTGAATTTTGTTGATTACCACAAAAAACTAATCCTTTCTTCGAGGACGCATGTGTTTAAATGCATAACTGGTATATTTTATGGACTGTGAGGCAGGATTCACTTGTCTTTCATTTCAGTTAAACAATTGGTTGCAGCCCTCTCCTTCTGCTCTATCATCCTGCCCAGCTGCTCTCAGTCAGTCCATCAAATACACTGCATGAAGAGGCCTACTGACTGTTCTCCAGCCAAGAGTTTAACAAAAAACAACATCAACAACAAAGCTCCAGAATAAACAAAGAACACTGACCACAACACTGGGCAGAAAGAGCCTGGCCACCACATATTCTCCACTAAAAGCAGGATTTCCTTTTCATGGTCTCCTGGCTGACTTCTGACGGCCGTCACTTCCTGGCTTTTCCTCTGCTGTGCTTTACTGCCAGACTCCCCTCCAAACAGCCAAGCAGTAATGGCACATAATGAGAGAGCCACTAACCTGGTTATAACCCTACACAGGGAGCTGCCAAGGTGGGACACCTGTCATTTATGTGTGTGTGCATGAGTGTGGGTTAGTATGAGACTGTAAGCATGTCTGAAAAAGGATTTAAGACTTCATGGATCACAAAATGTTCTGCTTCTTAGTCAGTCATACAGTGCATACTACAGTATACACACACGCGCACATACAGTACATCATGCACACACCAGACAGAGGTGATAAAGGGGATTTTACTTCTTTGATCAGAGCCAGTTAGTGTACGATTAACGTCACATACCATTGTCTGGGAACTCATGTATGATGATGTATGAAGATGTATGGGACATTTAATTATACACTGTGCAAGACTCTGGGTGTTTTCAGGGTTTTCTAACATAGAGAAACAATATCAGCTTACAAGAGCAGTAAAAAGAGGAAATGTAATGTGGCCAGAGGCTACCAGAAACATCAGTAATGCTTATCTATAGTACATTTATACTGTAGCTAAATCAACATTGGACCTCTGGCCTCTGAGATAAAATTCAACTCCTGCACAGTCCTTGTAAACACTTAAGACTTGATGCTAATGACCTGACCAAACAAATCAAACAAATAACTGCAGGTCTTTCTATCCTGCTGATATTCAAACTGAATTGCCATTTCGTTATCACTCTGACATTGGCTTCTCGTTAGCCATTTTCTGTTGGTTGGGGTTGGGAGTATCAGAGAATGCTGTATCCATCCACTCCGTGCCATTTTCAGTCAACACAAGAACTACATTAGTCGTGGATATAGGAGCAGTTAATTTGTTCTTTATCAAATTGATATACATATTATTTGTTACATGTTGAGCAATCTCTGGTAAATTATTTAGTGTTTACTATTTCATTTTTGCTATGCATTCAAAACCATGCTGCTATCAAGGAAAGACTCTCAGCCTTTTTCACTTAATCCTCTATCAAGGCGATCAAAAAGTACTATAAGCACTGAATCTGAGCATCCCATTTCCTCAAGTACCAGAAGGACCATATGATAAATTAAACCTTTTCCTGCAGGGAAAACACCAAAAACATCATTCTTCTGAAGAAACACATTCAATGTATAGTGTTGTTCTGATTCAAAAGCTATTATTTCACTTGTCAAACATACAAGAGCCTTGAGTTAATCCGCTCTGATCTGATCTAACGCTCCTGGACCGTTAGAAAACGTTCCCAACCTTAGTCCCACCTATGTAGCCGCTGATTGTCTTTCTCCAAAAAGTCTCCAAAAGTTAAATTGCTCAACAAAATGTGAGATGTGGGTGGCGATTTTGACATCTAAAAGCAGCGCAGAGAATTACACAAAAATATGCACAATCTGTCAGACTTGTAATTAACTGAATCAAGATCACCGGTTTAGAGGTACCACAGTGTAAGAGAGTTGTTACTCAGCAGCTGTAGAAGAGTGGGATCAGTGGATAACTTGGTGTCACATTATGTAATAAATAAAACAATTTATAATAAAATTTATTAATCTATGTTTACCACTAGAATAACACTTAATTCTTCTCTTTTCTTCTCTTCTCTTCACACATATTGTATGCCAGTGGGATTATGTGCATGCTTATGTTTTATGTTACAGAGACTGATGGAGTTGAAGGCCAGTGGGTTGCACAGTTGTGTGGGTGTAAAGCCAGCAGCCCTCTGTCAGTCTGTCAGAAAACTGAGGCATGCCAGCAGCTGTGTGTGTGTGTGTGTGTGTGTGTGTGTGTGCGCGTGCGCATTAGTGAGTGTATATTTGTGTGCAAGCATAGTTGGTGAGTGTGTGTTTGACATGGGGACAGCCTGGTCCACTGCCAACAGCTCAGCATGAGCCAAGTTTCCTCTCGATGTGACACCTGATGGCCACGGGCAAAAACAGGACACACTGGGGACGGCCCTGATGGATGGTGGCAACTATGTGAGTGTGTGTGTGTTTGTTTGTGTTTGTGTGTGCCATTTGTGTAAAGACAAATCTATCACACATGTACAACTTCACACTGAATTTATGAATGTTTAAGCAGACATCTGTGTGTGTGTGCATGCATGAAGACCAGCGATGAGCATGTTGGATCCCAAAGAATTAACAGGCTCCTTTGGTATGGGACTGAAAAAGAGAGAGAGGGAAGCCCCAGGCACTTTAACTGCTGCCTCACAGATAAGTGAGCCTAAATCTGCAGCCTTTTATGCTTTCATCTGTCCATCCATCTCCAACACACACACTCTGGTCTCGCAACTTCTATCTAAAGCTCAGCCTGCATTCCTCATAAATACCTTTGCTTCTTGAGTTTCCTTATTCCATTTTCAAATATCATCAAACCTTTCCTAACCTCATTTACTCTGTGCTGAGAGGTACCTTCTTTTCATTCCTATTTAATACCTCCCTTCTCCTATTCATCTAGTCATTTTCCAATATCAGTCAATATTTCCCCTCCGTCCTTCATCATTTCTCCATTTCCTCCTCTCTCTTTCTTCTCTCGTGTTTTTTTTTTGCTTCTCTTGTCTCAAGGCTTGGCCATTGTTTTCATTCTCTGTGCTAATCTGCTAGCAGCAGACATTGCTGCACAGACACATCGACGTGCAAGCTCACATATGCACATCCACACACTAGCGTCCACAAAATCATACACACACACACACACACACACACACACACACACACACACACACACACACAAAGAGCACAGAGTGCAGCAGCCCCAGACATAAGGGCTTAAACAGCGGTTAATCCTCTAGCACAGTGTTTCTGTCTTCCACAGGGCATTGGGCCCAGTGCCATCCATCCAGATCAGTCTGTATTCACCTCCCATCCACTCCCCTTCCATACACACAAACACACACTGCAGCCCTGTCACAAACACCACAGCACCAAATGCGAGAGAATCAGAGGTCTGAGAAGGGCAACGTGAAAGACAAAAAGCATTAATAACAGTTAAAAAGGCAGGAAAATTAAATATGTGCTTTTGCATATGAATAAGGAAGACAATCTGAACAGAGCTGTTAGTTTGGGACCAGATTTGATTATACAGCATGGATACAAATAGGTAAATAGGATACAACAATGTGACACTATGTGGTTAATGGGATTGTAAGAAACCAGATAAAAACCTCGTGCCTACACTGAGCATGAGGGGTTTAAAGAAGGTTTCGACAAGCCTCTGACTCATGGAGAAAGAGGAGAGGAGAACAGAAAACTGAACAGAGAGAGAGAGAGAGACAGAGAAGTGAACGGAGTAAATATGGGTCTTTTGAGTTTTGGCCAGGCAGACAGATTGGCTCCGCATCAGAAACACAACACATGAAAAGAGGAAATCTGGGCGATTTCTCCATTTGCCACGGAGGAGGATTGCACAAATGAAACTATCATCCATGTGCGCCCCCAACAGCCCCGCTTTCCATCGCCTTCCAGGAATCCTCCATCCCTCCCTCCCTCTGTCTGTCTACTCCAGCTCTTCATGTCTCCGTCTATCCTCTCCACCTCTAACTCTGTTGTATCTCAGCTGCCTCTCTCACCAGCAGTGCCTCTGTCACACCTTTTCTCCACTCCATATGTTAATCTGTTTCCCTGTTTCTCTCTATTTCATTACCACTATCTCAGAGTTTTTCTCTCTCCCTCTAGCACTCATTCCTCCACTCGGCTCTATCGTGGGAGAATGAGGTGCTTTAATGAGTCTGTTCTTTCGTCCTCATTAGAGGGTGGACAATGACTGACGCAGGGAGGAGGTGAGAGCATGCAGACTAAGATACTGTGTGCACATGCAAACACAAGCACACACAGAACTGTACACAATCAACACCTTGACCAGATTTGTTGTGTGTGTGTGTGTGTGTGTGTGTGTTTGTGATACTTCAGTGGAAATGCCTGCCTCACTACATCTGAGAGAGACGGCCACTTTGCCAGGGCCTGATGGGAAGAACAGTTGGTAATGATCAATTGGCAAACACATATGTGAGTGTGTACGCACGTGTGTGTGTGTGTGTGTGTGTGTACGTAAGTAAACAGAAGTGCCTGTGGAGGCAGAATAGCTTTGTCTGGCCCCCTTTGGGCTCCATAGAGGTTTTGGGTGGTCCCATTTTAGCAGGAAGTCTGCACCCCCCCTCAGTAACACAAAATACAGAGACACTAAACTGGACAGTAAATCTACTGTAAGAGGGATTGAAAGGGCTGCCACCAGGAAAGAAAAATGTGTGAAGAGATTCCAAATCAGTGTGAGATTTCACATTCTCATCACACACACACATATGCATGCTGCACATTTTTGATGAACCAATCCGCATCAGGCCTGTCTGGGTGAAGAGGTAATAACAAAGTGCTAATTAGATGTCATTATTAGCCCTGATGAAGGGGAGAAAGTGAAGGGAAGGAGGGCAGATGACAAAACCAAAGACCTCAGCACATGATAGTTCATATGATAGGGAAGCCTGAGTACATTAGCCACAATGAGATGAAGGCCAAAGGACACTGTGTGCTGTATAATATATATAAAAAAACTTTGTCCTTCACCCTCCGCGGGTGGTCTCGTCCTTCGAGCTCGGGTCCTCTACCAGAGGCCTGGGAGCTTGAGGGTTCTGCGCAGTATCTTTGCTGTTCCCAGTACTGCACTCTTCTGGACCGAGATGTCTGGTGTTCTTCCAGGGATCTGCTGTAGCCACTCCTCCAGTTTGGGGGTCACTGCCCCGAGTGCTCCGATGACCACGGGTACCACTGTTGCCTTCACCTTCCAGGCCTTCTCCAGCTCTTCTCTGAGCCCTTGGTATTTCTCTAATTTCTCATGTTCCTTTTTCCTGATGTTGCCATCGCTTGGTATTGCCATGTCAACCACAACGGCTTTCCTCTGCTGTTTGTCAACCACCACGATGTCAGGCTGGTTCGCCATTACCATTCTGTCAGTCTGGATCTGGAAGTCCCACAGGATCTTGGCTCGGTCATTCTCTACCACCTTTGGAGGTGTTTCCCACTTTGACCTCAGGGTTTCCAGTCCATACTCAGTGCAGATGTTCCTGTACACTATGCCAGCTACTTGGTTATGGCGCTCCATGTATGCTTTTCCTGCCAGCATCTTACACCCTGCAGGTAATGGCGAACCTGGCTGGTTCGCCATTACCATTCTGTCAGTCTGGATCTGGAAGTCCCACAGGATCTTGGCTCGGTCATTCTCTACCACCTTTGGAGGTGTTTCCCACTTTGACCTCAGGGTTTCCAGTCCATACTCAGTGCAGATGTTCCTGTACACTATGCCAGCTACTTGGTTATGGCGCTCCATGTATGCTTTTCCTGCCAGCATCTTACACCCTGCAGTTATGTGCTGGATTGTCTCAGGGGCCTCTTTGCACAGCCTACACCTTGGGTCTTGTCTGGTGTGGTAGATCTGGGCCTCTATTGCTCTGGTGCTCAGGGCCTGCTCCTGTGCAGCCATGATGAGTGCCTCTGTGCTGTCCTTCAATCCAGCCCGCTCTAGCCATTGGTAGGACTTCTTGATATCAGCCACTTCAGTTATGTTCCGGTGGTACATCCCGTGTAGGGGTTTGTCCTCCCAAGGTCCTTCCTCCAGCACGTCTTCCTCTGTTCCCCATTGCCTGAGACATTCCCTGAGCACGTCATCTGTTGGGGCCTTATCTTGGATGTACTTGTGGATCTTGGATGTTTCATCCTGGATAGTGGCTCTCACACTCACTAGTCCACGGCCGCCTTCCTTACGGCTAGCGTACAGTCTCAGGGTGCTGGATTTGGGATGGAACCCTCCATGCATGGTGAGGAGCTTTCGCGTCTTAACGTATATATATACATTCAATGTATCAGCTAATTTTCTTTTTTTTTATCATATTGTAAACATGAGTTTTTGAACTTGGACAGACAGTAACACAACAAAACAAACAAAAACATCCAGGCAAATACAAAACTTTACTCAAGGTCCACTAGCTGGCTTTTTCTGGAGAAAGAATTTTTTTTGTCAAAACAATTTTTTTTGTCAAAAGATATTTCTTATGAAAGATATTTTACAGTTAAACAGTTACTTTTACTTTCAAACATGAGAAAAGAAAAGTAAATGAACAGTAAATTACAGTGAAATTCAAATTGTTGTAAAATCAATGAATGAAACACATGAAACAAAACTATACTAAACTTGAATTGAAAAAAATACATACCAATCAAATACAAAAGTTAAATATACATAAAATGCTGCCAATAAAACAGTTCAAGCTTACACACTGCTGAGAGGACATATGATTTCCTGATATCGTCTAATAATATCAGACTGCAGATGTATCAGTTGGCCTGTAGTTTTGACATTACAGACAATCCTCATATAACCTGAGACATTTTTGAATTCAACGGTAATACTGAGAATGTACAGTGATGGGTAAATGGGAAAGGGACGGCATTAAATTAGAACAGGAAGAAGGTAAAGACATTGTTGGCCAATACAAGCGTAAACACAGATGGCATCTAAATGAATGAATCATCTTGCTTTTGACCCTGAAATTCACAAATAACTTTACATTAATTTTTCATCTGTTTGAGCATTTGATATCAGAGGAAGCCCTAATAAACAAAACCTGGACTCGGTGGCAGCCACACAGAGACAGGCAGATGAAACACAAGAGGAAACATAAAAAGACTATTTTGCTGTTATCATGCTGTTAAAAAGAGGGCCAGCACTGAAAAAGAGAAGGAGAGAGAAGGTAAGGGAGAGGTGATGGTGAAAGACTGAGTAAGAGCGAGTCATAGAGAGAACTGGGGTTTGAGTCGAACATCAATCACGGAGATGAGAGGATAGAGGAGGCATGAAAAGGGAGAAAGACAAAGGGAGAGAAAGGCAAAGCGACAGGGAGTTGTTTGATGAGTTCATACGAGTCAGGTCCTGGGTGGCCTGGAGTCAAGGATTAACTGTTGTGGAAAAGGCTGAAAGGTCAATATTGATTGACATCTTGGCTTTATAGATGGATGATTCTTTGCATGTCCATGACGCAGCACTCTTTGCCTCATATCTTTAACAAAAGCTTTAAATTGATTTGCTTCCTAACCTTAAATAAGACCTTTGTTTTTTTATTTTTAAATCAAATGAATATATAATGAATATATAACCCTAACCTTAACTCTGAACCGAATGCCAATGCAGAACCTTAATATAACCCCCAAACCTAACCCATAATCCCTTATCCCCTCTGGCCGACAGCTTGTAGCCTTCAACAGCACAGAATGACAACATTTGGTGAAAAAAAGCTGCAGCATTTATTTATTAATTTTTTTCCAAGTGTGTCTTAATTTATATACTGTATTATCTATATATACCAGTTCCCAACACAGCTCTACAGCCCACATAATGCACAATATGTTCCACTCTGCATAATACAAATAAAGTCTATGCAAACGACTACAATCACAGAAAGCTGTTTTACCACCCAACAGATTGTCTGTGCATGGTAAATTGCACTAAAAATGCACAGTAAAATATAGTGTGTTTGCTTGTGTGTACACTCATGCACAAAAGTATAGTGATGTGCAAATGAGTGCTCATTTGAAGGTGGGAAAAAAGTGAGTGAAACCCTTCAGCCACTGCAATCAATCACTAGAACAAATCAATGGCGTGCGGTTCAGCCCAGCCAGCAGTGCAGAAATAAGGTGTGGAGGTGTGGAAGGTGAAGATGTGTGTCTGTGTGTGCATGTATATGTTCTGCAGGTAGTAAGAAGAAGATAGAAAGCAACTGAATGAGAAAGTGAGTGGAAAGAGACGGTTAAATGAAGTAGATTACTGTGTGATATGACCTCCACATCAGATGACGTGTTCTGCCTCTCCAGATCCATGGAGCTGCAGCATGTGACACATGGATGATTGGTTAAAAAAAGATGGCCATGATGATGATGATGCAGATTCTCATCCATCTCTGAAAAGGTCTACTGATAAATAGTCACATCTGAAGCATGTGATGAAAACAATCTATCCATTTTTCACTCTTCTTCATGCACTCTGCCCTGTCCTCGTTCTGTCTTTATTCAAACTAAACCTCCAACACACTTTCACGCCCTTTCTCACGCTCTGTGAATAAAGCTCTATGTCTCTCAGCCTCTCCCATCAGATACTATACTGTAATGCGGTTTAGAGGGCTATGGTGGTGCAGCGCTACTGACACACTGATAGACACTCCGGACACCAGTGGAATAGAGAAACAGGGGTGATTCCTATGTCCAGTATCCTTTACACTGAGGGCTGCTTCTCTTTTTCTGTTTGAACCAAACAGGAAGTGTGATAATAATTAAGTAATACAACTCACTGTGAATTTTTCTGATTCTGACAATCAGAAGTATATTTTCTGCAGTACACCCTGTTCAGGCTTTTCTTTTGAGCTGTCATCTAATCAGGCATGAATGTGAAAACTGTCCTCCCAGGCGTCCCTGTAGGTGATGCACGGAAGCCTATATAACTGGAGTGTTTTCTGGGTGAGAAAATTGATTGGGAAACCACTGATTATACAGCCTACAGCGTTAGAAAATGGTGGTGAGAGCATGACAAGATAATGCAAAGAACTCGAGAAGACAACACTTTCATCATTGTCTTCTGCAAGACTTTCTGTCTTTTTTTAGCTGTGAGAAAGAAGTTAAAATAAATCTTTTTGGTACAAATTGAGCATTTACTTCCCAATATGTACATCTCATTATTTTCTTTTTTTGTGGTATTTATGTTGAATATCAATCAATAGTAGATGAAAATAAGATTTGAAAAATCTTTGATACACTATGGATTTTTAAAATGCCACTTGCAATACAGGCACTCAACGGAGCTCTTGTGCAAAACCAGCGGCTCATTTGCATTTTCTTTCTGTAATATTTTCTTATCTGTTCTCATTGCAAGTGGACCTTGTTTACAGTACACTATGATGAACAATAGTGTCTTGTTGCAGCAGGAAGCTACTGTGCTTCCTAGACATAAAACCAGGCTTAAACCTATTTGTTCCTTTTAAAACATTTTTCATTAAAAATTATGACAAAGTTCTTTAACAGTGGAAAGTGCTATTGATAGGTGCATATGATCAAAAAACTCTTGATTGTAAAATATGAATTTTATATTATAAATTATAATAATATATTATATTATATTTTATAATATCTTTTACCTGATTAAAATGAATAGATGTTCCTGTGAATTTTACTTGATGTCTGAGGACCAAAGCGTTCTGAATAAAGTGAGCACAAGTGATCGACAGTTTGCAGCATTCTTTGTCTTTTTTTCCAAAACGTTTAAACAGTAAAACTATATAAAAACTGAAAACAAAGAGCCTTTTAAATATGCAAGACTTTTTTCACTGTTACACTAAAATGACCCTGAAAAGAATGAAAATTACTCAAAGAATCAGATCGTGGGGAGAAAAACAGTTACTTTCCCATTGATATTGAATTCCAACAAAAAGTCATCCTTGGACAAGAATTCCAGAGATGGTTGGCAATATCCATACCTCACAGATATGGTTAAGAGAATAAACCATATTAAGGTAGAAATAAGAAACACAGGTCAGGGGTCTTGTCAGAGAGAGTACATGGATTAGAACTGTTGTGTTCAAAAATGGCTCCAGGCCTCCTGCAACTGAATGAACTCATCCACCGTAGTGAATTACAGTCTACCCTTCAGTACTAGAAAATACACTGCAGAGGACACAAATCCATGGGTACACACATGCAGACACACACACACACACACACACACACACACACACACACACACACACACACACACACACACACACACACATTAGGGAAGTGAAGGAGTGTGTGCAGCTGGGGAAGTGCCTGGTCAGTCAGAGGAAGCCATGAACTAGAGATGAACCAAAGAACTGCATTTTTTCCAGTAAGAGTCCTACCACTGGGTTGGCAAGACACTGAGGTGCATTAGATGGCAGTGGGATGGACTGACTAAATGAATGTTGTATTGATCTTTCGTTGGATGTTTTTTCCAGTGCAGTCAGCCAGGTGTGAAGTGTATGAGAAGATGTGAGACAAAGGTGTTAACAGGCTACTGCGGAGGAGCAAATGAGTACGATTAAGTAGACTGAATGGATGCAAGTGAGATGCAGGCTGTCTTACTGAAGCAATCCAATTCTGCTGTTAACATTATAATTTACATAAGCTTAGAAAATATTTGTTGAAATCATAAATATACTGTGGAGCTCATCAACAACCACAATTAATTGTACGTCTGCTTTGCGACAAGCCTTAAAACAAAGACTGCTTTAAGACTGGACCTATATCAGTCCTGGTCAAAATTGTCAATGGACAGAACTGGAAGTCAAGATAATTCATAGCCATATTAGAGACATATCATGACTGTCTGGTGAAACCCATGTAGAAAAAGTTAGCAAAGAACTGGTGAACACAGTGTACACCAGCAGTAATAGTAGAATATTGGACTTAAATTTGTCAGGGGTCCAGAAACAGGACTGCAAATGAATGCTAATGTTGTCAGTGTGTGCTGGATATACTTAGTTAAAATAGGCAATTATTTGCTTACACATAGGCGATATGAACAGTATGTAATTTAACTATGACCGACCACAATCTTTCCCTAACCGTAACCAAGTAGTTTAGTTGCCTAAACTTAACCAAACCTTAACTGAAGAGGTGGCCGAAAATGCTCTTATGAATTATTTATGTGATGGTTATATGAGTCATTTTGGAAGGCACTCACAAATTATATTGACAGGGGCACAAGACAATGCTCCAATGGCTAGTTAATGACAACAACAACCTATTTTCTCATTTTAGTATGACGACTTGTTGCTTAAAGAATTACCTGAGAGATTTCGCCTACCTGGGCTCATAAACCTCTTTCAAAACCCACTGAATCATGTCAAAATGTGGTATTACCAGGCATAAAACAAGACTGTTTTTCTGAGCTCCTGAAAGGTTGACATTTTCAAGATGCATGGTTTTCAAGTGCCAATATTCAGATTTTCACTTGTGAGTCTTGTTTGTAATCTAAGGACGGTCCCCCAGAGGAATGAGTCAATGGTGATATTAGCAGTCAAGATAGACATGTTTCCATAGCCTAACTTTCTCCTCCTTTCCAAAGGGTTTCTTGGCCTGCCATTCTATCTGTGGAAGAGACACCCAATATTGATCTACCTCTGACACATCACCGATGACTCACTGAAGGGGGAGAGAGAAAGGGAATTTGTGTGTCAGTGTGTATGTGAGAGACAGACAGGGACAGAAAAAGATGAGGGTCTTCACAGTGATCCCTGCAATCCTACGATGTCCTTCAAAGAGGAGTCAGCAGGGACGATTTTTCTGGCTCTTCTTCTTTCTTTCATGGTACAGTTTGAAGTTAACAGCATGTTCAAGCTGATGACCATGTAGAATAACAAGTAGACTTGGGAGTAGTTAACAGATGTGCATGTACACTTTCTATGAGCCTAAACTCTGTCTCAAGGTCTTTTTTTCTGCATATGTTCTCTATGTCTCTGCTTACATGTGGAAACTCCCCCTCCCTGTTTAGACAAGAGAAACAGAGAGGAAGGGTGAATTTGAAAGAGAATGAATGGAGCAAACAAATTGAAAATGAGAAAAAAAGAAATGTGGTGAAAAAAGAAAGCAGAAAAAAGACCAGGAGATGTTATTTGGACAGAGAAGGGGGAGAGAGAAACAAAGAAGGAGAGAAAATAACTGCGGCAGACACTTTATTCTCTCTCGGTTTAACAATGCAAGGTAGTGTTCCAGAGCAAATCAAAGACAGCCTGTGCATACTAATATATTAATACTCCAGTCATTACTGCTACCATCAGCACAAGGGTAAATATTCCCATGATTGCATATCACAGATAACACTCCAGCTTTATGTTGTTTATGTGTCTTTGTGTGGGTATGTTTGTGTATTTATCCATATTTGTGTGACTGTGTGGGGAGAATGTATGAAGTTAAATGGCTGCCACAGATAACAAAGCAGTGTCACGTTCCATTGCTCTGCTCTCTGCTGGGTTTGAACATGTTTTAAATCAAATGTAAGAAAATAAAAATAAATTACCATGATGACTGTAAATATCAACAACATAATTTGGCTGAAAGCATTGTGCTGAAACGATTAGTTGATAAATCAATTAGTGTCAGTCGACAGAAAATTAATTGCTATTAGCTGGTTCTAGTTTCTGAAATGGAAGGATTTGCTTCCTTTCTCTGGTTTATATGATTGTAAATAACAGAAAAAAGTCTTTGGGTGATGGACAATTGGTTGGACAAAACAAGAAATCTGAAGGAATTACCCCGAGCCCATGTCATCTTGCACATGGGGTAATTGGATTCGCTGATAGCATTTTTCACCATTTTTGAACATTTTACAGACTACACAATTAATAACTTAGTCATAGGACTAAGAGTCTACAGTAATGCTAGCTCTGTCAGGCTGCACTGTACACAGCTGTGCTCTGAGCTAAATTCTAACATCAGCATGCTAACAAGCTGATGTTTAGCAGGTGTAATGTTTACTACCAGAGTAGTTTCAAGTTTGTCAATTTGTTAATTAGGACTAAACACAAAATACAGCAGGCTGATGAGAATGTAGTAAGTTTTGCAGGTATTTGGTCATAAACCAAAGTATTATATATAGAAAAATAAAAATTTTGACCTGATGATAGTGCTGGAAGTAAAGTTAAATGACCACAAAAGTGATTACATTATCCTGAGGAGGGCATGAATAACTGAACCAAATTTAATGGCATTCAATCAAACAGTTGGCAAGATATTTCACTCAAAGTGGCAAACATGAACCTCATGGTGGCGCTAAAGAAAAAGTCATTGTCTACATCGTCTGGGAACCATGAATGTCTGTACCACATTTTGTCCATCCATCCAGTAGATGTTGAAATATTTTACAGGATAACTGAAAACTTTGACCTGCTGGTGAATACAGGAAAAGTCTGAGGATCACCATAGTCTTTAGGCTTCATCCCCTGTGCACTATAATGTCCCTACAAAATGACATAGCAATTCATCCAATAGTTGTTGAGATATTTCAGTCTGGAACGAAGTGGTGGACCGGCTGACCAACAAACCAACTTTGCCATCCCTAGAGCCATGTTGTTAGCATGGCTAATAAAAACAAAACTAACAGATTATTCAATAATGAAAATATTGTTGGTTAAAGCCCTAAACTGCTACAGTATGTTGTGGTAAACATAAAAATCTGATTCCTCACTGTAATAATCAACCGGGTACTTTCCTCCATTTAATGTGGAAAAGCTTTTTTGTCTCTCCTTTTTAGAAGCATAGAATATTGGAGAGGGAATGTTCCTAGCTTTGTTTATTAGGAGATAAGTCTCTCCTACCAGCGGGTAGGCTTTATTTTTGCTTCAAGGATTTTTCTCCACCACTGGAAAAGTCAGACACATCCTGATTTCACTGAATGGATATAATTAATGATGGACATGGCCTTTTTTGGAATGTCTCATTGCAAGGACTGATAATTGTCAAGGGAGTTTTAATGACATTTGGTCTAATTTTTTAAAATCTATACAAAGTCTGAAATATAATAGGAAGTTAATCTTAATGTGACAATGGGCTGCCCCATTTTTGTACTTATGTTATGGTATTTTTTTAGTACCTTTAATGTTAATTGGTTTATCTTATTTTATTTGCATAAGCTACTTTCATTTGTCCAGATTTTTTCTGCTTTTTCTGTTATTCTGTTATTTACTGTAAAATGGATTATGGTCTTTATGTGTCGGAAAAGCCAATAAAAAACTTGAATTACAAACAGCTTTGGAACTATCTTGTATAATATTGCTTACTTAGCTGAGAATGCAGCTATAATTTGATGAAAGCATCCAACTTTTGTTTACACTTTACAAACCCTTCATCGCGGGCTGAGTTGACGTTGGGGTGACAGCAACACACCAAACACCATCAAATCTGGGAACAATACTGAATCTGAATAAATGAGAGAAACAAACATAATGTCTGTTCCCCCTCACCAAACACTTTACTCAACCATCCAGCCTTGTTTCATTCATGAATATTTCATAGCCTGTGATTGGCTGCCAGATCATTACACTGATGAGTGAGAGCAGGCCATCTGGTGGTGGTGAGAGGGTTATCACGACTACCACTGAGCAGCCTACACTTGTGAACAGGTTTGCTCTGAGAACAATGTGCTTCTGTGTCTGTGTATGCAGCTGTGTGCACCCAGCTGTGTTTGAATATGTGTTAAAATACAGTAGAGAAGAGATAAGAAAGTCCCCAGCTTCCTAAATACAGAGAGTGTGCGGCAAAAGCCCCCTCCACACAATCTCTAGGGTAGCTCTCCTGAGGGGAGGCAGGCAGGCAGGCTGTGTGAGGTATCGACTCAGTGGGAGAGAACTCGTGACAGGCTGCTTGCGATGCCATCCTGGCCCCCTTTCCTGGAACTCACTGCTCACACAGGTGTTGGGCTCAGGTGGGCGAGAGAAGAGGAAACTTGGCAGGCAGGTAGAGCAGAAGAAGAAGTGAGGGCAGGATCGTGGGCGGCGGGGAGAGAAGGAATGAGTGAAGAAATGGAGGAAAGGAGGAAAAGGAAGACTCAGGTACAGTTGGACTGATCTCATTTAGTCAGCTAAGAGACTGAAAACATATGAGGCACTATTTTTCTGCTTTCATAAGTCACCTTACACTGAAGGGTTAAAAAAATGCCTCGCTTTCTTCAGCTTCCACTCTAGCTCTCGCTTCTTTTTCCACACTCTAAAACAAGCCTATATGCATCTCTGGGGAACACATGTGAATGAGAAGAGCTGAGAGGTACTCCGCATCTGCCCTGCTTTTACATTCTGCACACACACACACACACACACACACACACACACACACACACACACACACACACACACACACACACACACACACACACACACACACACACACACACACGAAAACACAACACACTCATTCACTATTTAAGGAATACCGGTCACTAGAGAGGAAAAAAAGGAGACCAAGCCCCTTAGCGATGTCCATTCAGATTTTTCACAACACTCCCACATCAGGCTGCCATCTTATGTATTATTAGTTTGTTCCCCTCTCTATAGGCCATGTTTGCCTGTGCTCACTTGACCATCACCCAGTCAATTTGTTCCTAATTGAGCATGAAATGGAAATGGTGATAGTGCATGTGTTTATTGCGAGGCAAGCAATCCTGTGTGAAAAACAAGACAGTGTTTGTTGACACAGCATCAATACTAGAAACCCCCTTTGGTGAAAGCCATATCACTAAGTGGGAAACACAATAATCATATCCCCTCCCATGATAATTTACCCCATGGGCAGCTTTAGCACTATTAAATGAAGAGTAATCAGCCTGACTTGTAAAATGATCAGTGTTTATGAGCATTTACACAAAAACCACTGGAGACATCAGTCAGTTAGCTAAATCACACCACTGCACAGCAGAGCTAAGCCTTGAAACACAGCTAAACATCTTATACCTGTGTATCAGTAACTGCTAATTGAATATAGGGTGGATTGGTTAACCAGCACCATCTGGGAGCCACTGTTAATCATTCAGTCACTCTAACAACTTTCCAATGTTTTACAATCTTTATTACTCAAGTTTGTGACAGTGAGATTAAATCGCTCTCTAAGCGGAGACCAGTTAAGACGGTCTGATGTGAGAGTGTATCCTGCTGATTTCCACAGAGCCCTGAGGCAGGCCACCTAATCTACAAAGCCTCAACACTCATCCGCATGGATCAATGGATAACCAGGCAAATATTAGCACACATCTCGCCTCAGTCCGCCCGCTTGTCAAACTATCACTGGGTCTGTATTGAGGAATTTAATCTGCTCAGGAACTATGTCCATGTCCACTGAGCACCATACCAGTTAAACCTGATAGCCTGTTAAAGCTGAAATTCTACAAGAGTTTATATTTTACAAGGACAAACTGTGATTGAATATTTTCTTAGTTTAAAATTATTATCACTTTTTGTTGATGGACCAATTGGGTCTAACATAGTAAATTAAATAAAAGTTACTCTGAAAGTATTTATAGACTGTCAGTGAAATCCTGTGGTGATATGATTGTATTGTGCTATTGTCTCACAAAATTTTGCTGTCCAAATGTTGCCAAACAAATCTTAATTAAAAAGTGACAAAATTAGTTATTTGAAGGTTTTATTTTACACATTTAAAGAAATGTATCTGATAGAGCAACACAGTTCATTCAAGCGTCAATTTGATTGATTTACATGATATTTTTTTGTACATTAGCCTGGAATACAGAAGTTGAGTACACATCCACAAAGCTTGAGTGGGATTGGTGCTGGGTGCCAAATAATCATTGAGAATACAATGGGAAAAGTACCAGTGTGTGTGTAAATAAAAGCTTAAAGGAACAGTTAAAAATTTTAGGAAATATGCTTATTAACTACTCTCTTGCCAAGAATTAGATTAGAAGATGGCTACCACTCACATATCTGTACTATAAATATGAGGATACAACCAGCAGTCAGTACGTTTAGCTTAGCATAAAGAATGGAAACGGGCAAAGAACTACCTTAGCTGTATCCGAAGTTACCAAAGAAACATTATATTCGACTATCAGCACCTCTCAAGCTCACTAATTAACACGTTATATCTCGTTTGTTTAATTTGTACAAGACTAAAAGTGTAAAAACGACAATAAACACAATTTGTGGTTTTACTGTGGTGGTGATGACGAGATTCCAGGAAGTGGCAGTTCCTGGCCAATAAATAGTGTCAACGTGCTGATTAGTGAGCTTTAGAGATCTTTATGCTAAGCTATATTTCATATTTACCATACAGACATGAGAGTGGTATCAGACTATGCGTCTAACTCTCGACAAGAAAGCGAATGAGCCTTTTTTTCCCAAAATGTCGCACTATTCCTTTAAGGATGTTATTAGTGACATTTCAACTTTGTTTTCAGCCTGAGGAAGATCTGTGTTGGGTGAAAATAAAAGCTTAAGGGAGCTCTGACTCCAATGCACCTTTCTGTTGTTTTTTCATTTTGCATACATTCCCACTTTGTGATATACAGTATATTGCTATTGGAAAATGATTTATATTTATATCATGATATTGATTTCAGCCCTATTGCTCAGGCCTATCTGAAAGTAACATTACATGGTTTTGTTGGAGTCATGATTCATGCAGGGGAGTTACCACATTGCACTCACAGATCTTACAAGATTACAAATATGTATGGTAACACAGATGGTTCAAATATTGTATATCTGTCTCCACTTTCCAGCCCTGATGGTTTGGTAATTGAAGCATGGGGAGAATGGTGTATGTGTATAGAAATCTGAGTGGTTCAGCTTCTGTGGGATGTATAATGTGGAATTTGGAAGATATAATGTTTCTTTGTTAGTGTGCGTGGGCATGTTTGTGTGTGGTATGTTTTATGGGCTGTTGGGGGTGTTTCGAATATGGGAAGGAGAAGACAAATGGGTTTACTCTGCGCTGATAGTTTAGTGCCATCTCTCATCACATCCCTCCATCTCTCTCTCTCTCCTTGCATCGTTAGAGTTGCTGTCTGGGTTGTGAGGCCCTGTGGTGTGATATTGAACATGTTGTAAAAGATTCCCGCCCTACACATTAGCTGCTAACACACACAGACACACAAAGATGAAGACAATGGCTTAAAGATGGTACATGTGTCAAAAGTTCTGAATTACTGCAGGGCTGTCTGGGGCAACAGTGCAGAGAGGACAAAGCAGAGAAACAGGGAGGAAGGGACAAATAAGTTTTTCTATCCTGCTTTAATTTTCCTCTGGGATATGAGGGGAGCGGCACCATTCAGCAGATCAATAGCAAAGTTTGTCTCTGTCAATGCAGAGTTTGGCTTGGAATAGAAGAGGAACAGGCAGAGCGAAAACATGCTACTATTCCTAGCTCCTCTGCAGAATGATGAAAAAGTCCTGAAAAAGCATAAAAGAAACTCACTTTTTCATCCAAACTTGAAAGTCACACATAAACAGACTGTAGTGCTGATGAAATCTAACAATAACGACTATAATCCTGATAACAATCATAATTAAAGTTACGACCCTTGCCACACATATGCACAAAAGAGCTCATGCATGAGTGTTTTTTTTTGTCCAAATGTGGTCCATTTGGTATTTAAAAAAAACAAACCCATGCGTTTCAACATCATTGTGACATACAGAATTTGACTGATAAACAAGAAATCTTTCTTTTGTAGCTGTACACGTTAAGCTGTTGCTCTACATTTCTAGCATGAGATGCATGATGACACTGTGTGCCACTAACTGTAAACTCCTCATGAACAGAGAAATTAAAAATAGGTCACCCTACTCATTTTAAAAACGTTTTTGCAGGCAATCACATGTTCTAGCATCATGGGAGAATGCAAAGGGTTACTGAGTACGTCTGTGTACTTGTTGCTGATTAGTTTTGGCAAGCCATGTGGATTTTGGCTCAGAATTCGGCAGGGTAACCAGCTGCCATTCAAATGAGGGGTGGGCGAGTTAGATTAAAATATGCTAAACTGTGAAAAAGCATGAAACAGCAAAGGCAATCAAGAAAACGGATTCTGAGAATATATTTAGACTGCAGACTAAGTGAAAATAATCCACGCATTGTGTTGAATTTACACAAATGACATATGCCTGAAAAATTAAGCTACAAATCTTGAGTCTCAAGGAGGATAGTGAACGTGCAAGGGCTCTGAGACTTTGCTTTAATTTGCCAACAGAACATATACAGTAATAGTCACATATGGTACATTTGTTCATGGGAACAAATAATGAATGATGATGCATGAAAAGTTTCTTGTTGGACTGAATTTGTGAATTTCTGGTTTGGGTTTTACAGAGCACACAGAGGGCACAGAGGGTAATAGAAGACAGAGATGTAGCAGCATCGTATAAGCTAGTTTCAATATCATATATTAGATGAGAAGTGATTTCCCAGGAAACTGTATTTGAGCTCAGTGAGCACTTTTCTAATAATTCACCACGTACACTGGGTGCAGACAGAATTTGACCTGCTTAACTGGTGCTTACACATTACAACACAGTCACACAATATACTGACACATAATCTTCATATTTTCCTGTGCTGTAGTGTGCTGTAGTGTGCTGTAGTGATTAAAGAGTTTGCTGATCAGTTCAAGAACTTGGGTTCAATCTCCTGTGTGTCCACCAGGTTGAAACACTGAATATCAATTTCAGTTCAAAAGATTCTGCTCTGTGCAGCTCCTTGGAACATTCTCAAGTGAAAAAAAAATCTCTTTTATGTTCAATAAGGTTTTTTTTCCCTTTTTTTTTTATAAGTATCCTCCTGTTGTATCTGTGTGTGTGAAGTGAAGCTGCTTATGTTCTGCCAAAAAAGGAGCAAGAACGGAATAACTTTTCTTGATTTCAAAACGCTGCCACACTGTTTTGACTGAGCTCCTCTCCCCTCACTCTGTGTTCCACCACCCACCAAACAGCCTGAAGACTTGATGTGAACTCTGGCATGAGTGCAGCTCATTATTGCAATGGCACAGAGGTGGGGAAAGAATCAGATAATACAAAATAAAATTTACATAAAGTAACCTTGTGAAAAGTAGCAGCTGATAGTAATAGTCAGTGACTTAAAATGACAACCTCCATATTCTTTTATTTTCTCACTTTCTATGGCTCTCCTAATCCTGTGAAGTCAAGGAATTAGTGGGAAGAGATTGATTATCAAGTGCTCTCTGACATGGAGAACAGACATTTACCTCCTCTCTCCTTCTGGTTTCCTCCTCACTCCCCCTTCTTCCTCCTTTCTCTTCCTCTCCTCCCCAACTCCTGTCTGCGATACACAGGGAATCAATAAACCCAGCGTCAACATTATAACAACATTATATCAATTCTGTCAGTGCAAAGGCGGTCCGATCGTTACTGCAGAGGTGAGCACTTGCTGTATCAGTTTGGGCTGAAGCAGCATTCTGATTGGCAGAGTGTGGCATTGATTTATCTATTACTGAGAGGAGATAGCATTAGTGTTTATCACATAGACTTGATGTCCTGCCAGGAAGAAGTTAGGGAGACGATTGGCATGGTTGTGAGATTGTGTACAGTAGATGTGTGTGTGTTTTGGGGGTTATGCATTATTCATTTAGCCTATACATCTAGGTGTGAATGTGTGTGTGTGTGCGTGGAGGCATTCTGGAGATGAACATTTCTTTTAATTAAAAGGCATCGGACAGGTTAAATGGGATTTCCTGCCTGTGGCAAGTTTAAAGGTCAGACTAGAATGAATGTGATATGGTGTTCCTGTGCTGACGGCAGGGACTGCATGGACATATCTTAGAAAGTAACAACCTAAAATCATTCATCAACAGCCCGCTCATCCTGAAATTCATTCTATAATAATATGAAACAAAGGAAAGCAACTGAATCTTAGATTTCTGATGTGCAGTATAATTTTATCTTGATCAGGTAACCCACAAGAATGTAAATCTTGATGTACTGTACTGATGCTCCTACATGTGTTACAGGTGATGACAAATTGAGATCTATTACAGAAGTTCTATGAGCATACAATATGAACACTTTTCCTTACTGAAGTTGTGTAATAAAAAGTTTGGTTTGCTAAATCAAAAAATACATGGTCATTATTATGTCCTGTGTGTGTACTGGTCTATTCTTGAGAAATAAAAAGAAAGGCACAGCTTTAGTAACGGTTGCCGGGAAACTGTTTTTATGTGGTCTGGTTGGCCCTGTTGACAACCACTTGTCCTATGTTAAAAAAAAAGGCTGTATCACTTGCCCTTGCCATGGAATCTTCTGCCAAGGTGAATCAGAGTGCTGCTGTCCATTGTTTCACTCCTTCTGACATGTATAAACAGGTGAAATTGTTAAACGATTACCTGTCAGCTTCATAGAGTAACCCACAAGACAATACCAGTATTGATACAGCAAAACCTGGATAAATTAGAAGTAAACACAGAGGGCAGCTACAAAAGGTATATAGGGGCTCAATGAACACTTGAGAATATGACTGCAGCAAACAGGATGTTCTGGCAAAACCTTTCAACACTGTTTACTGCACTCACAGAAACATGATTTGCTGCATATACACACGTATATATATATATATATATATATATATATATATATATATATATATATATATATATATATATATATATATATATATATATATATATATATATATATATATATATATATACACACACATACATATATATACATATATATATATATACACACACATATACACACACACACACACACACACATATATGTATACTTTGATTTATTTTATTTGATTATTAGTTAAATTTGCAATGGTCAATCATTCTTGATTTAAATTCAAATATGAGGTATACTGCTGCACAAGACCATTGTCATTTCAAGTACAACAAATGTAAATATGACAAACCACCATGTAATTTTTGCCAGCCAAGAGCTCATGTCTGCTTGACAACTATTCAGAAACTTCCCTGAAAGGTGTAGTCCAGCTCTCTTCCCATTCCTCTCATGCTTTACTCTGCACAATCAGCTCGCTCGAAGCATTATGTGAACTACACTAAGTGCCTGTCCATGAGCAGATGAGAGGGTAAATCCAATCTGTTAAAAAGCCACAACTCAACTCCAGAGCCATACGGCCACCATCCAGCACTTGACCCAAATCTGTGCAGCACTGCAGTTGTGCTGCCACACATGTGTTTTGTTTTTTGGGAACAAATGTCTCTTCTTATTGTGTGTGTGCCTCTTTAGAGCAAAGAAAATGATGTGTGTATTTAAACACTGTCTGGGGTTATTTTAGTTTGTATGTGCCAAGGTGCTAATGAATAAGCTTATATACATATCCTATTATTCATTACTGAGCCTGTTAGTGCATGCCCTGTATTAAAGTCCATGCATTGTGTCTGTTTGCATCCACTTGAGCCAGTGCTTAGCTCAGACCTTTGCAACAGGAGAGCACCATGTCAATGAGCCACTAGATTACTGAGGCATAATTATGGTTTTATAGCCTGCAACAGATTTAGAGCAATGGACATCATTGCCCCACATTCACAGAGCATGGCCTAAATATTTAGGCTTTATTGCTGTTCATACGGCTAACAAAATAGAAGAATTTTGTGAAAGGGAAAGCTTTAATTTATTTATTGGCCACGAATATTAAGTAAGTATGGATGTATTTTGCTGGCAGAATAATTAAGAATAATTAATGAACATGCTTCAGTGGGTTAATTATTGCTCTGCTTCAAAGAACAAATGTAGAAAAAGTATGGGATGTGCATTTGGGTGGAGAATACACCAGACGAAGGAACAAAGAAGATAAGGGAAACTTGTGCTAACCCTTACAGAAATCACTCAGAGAAAACAGCAGAGGAAGTTCAGTACATGAATTACAGTATGTCAAAATATGGTTGTGCCTAGGTTACTTTTTCAAAGCTCATATGGCTGGAGGAACAAAGCTCTTGCTAAAACCAGCACATGGGTTGTCTATATCTACAGCCAGAAGGAAGGGGGGTAAAGTGCTGGCAGAGTGGATGGTCTGGGTCATGTGTGATTGTGAGTGCTTTGCAGATCAAGGATGAGGTGACACAATCGGACAGGTTAGGGGTGGGAATACTAATGAGTTTGCTAGCTAAATTAGTTATCTTTAAGGGTTTTTTTTAGTGGTGACTGTAAGCATATGGAAAAAACCATTGGCATCACACAGGCTCAAACTGGCTCAATAATACTATTGTACAGGAGAAGAAGAAGATGGGGTTGGACAGACAGGTAATTTAGTATACGGATGTAAGTCTCTGTTGACAACGCTTGTAAATGTCCGTGGTTTACTGATTGAAGCTGACATTATTGTCCAGTGTAATGTCAAGGTATCTAAAAGACTCCACCACCTCTACCTTCTCTCCTTTGATGGTGTGACTGGGGGGATGGACTAGTGTTGTAGGGGAGGGGGCTAAAGGGCAGTTCTTTAGTTTTTGATATGTTAAGGTGGAGAAAGTTATCGTCACACAACGTGCTAAAATGGGATATGGAATGTTGATGGGGACAAGTATTAAAAAAGGAAGGGAAAAGCTGTCTTGATAGAGGTCAAATTTCAATCATCTGAGATGTTAGAGGATGCTTTTACAGGGTAAGTCCTTCAACACCATTAAAATACAGAAGAAGTGAAGAAAGATTGTGTGCAGAGTAGTAGGTGTGTAGCGATGGAGAGAAGTAATCTAACATTCCTTGCTGTCAATATTTAACCGCATATTTTACTCACATGTGGCTTTCAAAAATATCTGCTTTCTTTCTTCCTATCTCTCCCCTTTGCATTCCCTCTCCGCTGGTCTCTCTTTATTGGTTTCTCTTTCTCTCTTAAGTTATCCTCCTGGTCCCTGCATTAACACATTTTTGTTTTCTACATCATCTCCCCCTCTCTCTCCCCCAATCTTTTGCCTGTCTTCATTTGAACAGATAAAAGTGCTGTCGCTCTTTGACAAGACACACTTGGTTGCTGCCTCCTCCGAGAGGGAGAGAAAGTTAGTAAGTAAGTGACGGAAAGAGGAGAAGGCTGATATATGCAGGTAAAAAAGTTCACTACATTTATGCGGCCTTTGATCAGTTGAGCACCTGTCTGTAGCCCCGAGGGCCACTACAGTTCACAAGGTCAGGCGTGCAAAGATCTGCCACTCATTTCCAGTACATCTGAAATATTAGAGCTGTAAGGTTTGCAACAGAGCGACTGCCACTATGCTTTCTCAATGTTAGAAACAACACTTTCATCCTAAATGTAGAGCTTCACCTTTTTGGCCGACACTTACAAAAAGAATAACAGCCTAAAGACTGCTAAATGTCATTGTAAAACAGGGAGGGTATGATCTTGACAATCTTTTAACGACTTTATATCTACATTTTCTGGTAGATGAGCCCACACCCCACAATAAGATATATATGCTGTATTTTGGCCTAATTCGGTGAATGCTAGATGGGTAATAAAAGGGTCCTGGCCTGGGAAAGACAGATTCAACAGACATCTTCCATTAAAGCCAGAGAGATACAGCGGCGCAGGGGAGATGCCTCCTTGTGTCTGAACAGAGACTGCAGGATGGAGGTGGGTGAAGGTGAATGGGGGGCAGCAGGCAGGACCGGAGGGAGCGGCATCCCCGACATAGAACTGCAGTCTGTTTGGATTATGACACATACATCTTTCAGACCCATTACCACTCTGACTAGGAAGAAGGGAGAATGTGCTAGCAGAGATAGGGAATCGAGGGAAGGACACTGAGAGCCAGAGTTTGAAAAAAAAGAAGGAAACTGTGTGGGTGAGAATAGAGAGGCAGCGATAGAGAGAGATATAGAGAAAGACAGAGGAAGAGAGAGAGGGTTGAGGTAAGTAGGGCGATGTGGCAGAGCATAATTTATTATGGTTCCCTTTCTCTCGGAGAGAGCCCGGGAGCAAATGGCAGGGTGAAATATTCAGAGAAGGACCAGGAACAGAAACACCGGCTCCCGGTGACGTAACGCAGCTGCAATGCTGGAACAATGCCCACAGAACTCTGTTCCGCTTAAAACCTTGTTTGTGTGGCAAGCTTTGATATTAATTTCCAAAGTTAACAAACAATGAGACAAATTTAGACTTACAGAGCAAGTTTCCTGAGAAACTCATTCCAAAAATATCTTATTTGCTAAATCTCATTAGATTGTTTGATGCATCCGTGATGCAAATGTAGCATCTTGATTTAATGACTGTTTCAAACAAAGAATTTAAATGAATATGCACAGGCATGGGAACCTTAAAAATAGGTTTGTTTCTTTAAAAGTAGAAGTAGAAAAGTACCTCTGTGATCAGACTTTACCTCCATCGCTCTTCAATCACAATATCTGTCCCTCAGTCTCTTCCTCTTCTTGAAGGACTTTTACCATTACTTCTGTCCATCCCCTGCCACTTTTCTCCCTAGGCTAAAACCAAGCTTGTCTTTCACCTCCTCGAACCTTTAATCAAACTCAACCTGTCTGTCTCTCGTCTCTGTTACCAACCCAAGGTCGCTCATTCAATCATTTCCTCTCTTATCCAGTCAAATTCACCTTTCTACACCCCCATCCCAATGGACTCTGCTTCCAATATGTCCTGGGGCAAACAGAGGAGAAAGTGTGTGCACGTGTGAATGTATCTGTGTGTGTATGGAAGGGTTGTAACATTATGGATGACTTCATTTAGGAGGGCTATTAACAGAATATGTCCCTGGGCTGTGGACCTTTCATATGAGTCCTCCCTGGAGAGACAGCAAACAGAGAAAATAGAACGGAAAGCATTTGAGGGCAGACAGAGGAAAGGAGATGTCACTGAATGTGTGATGTGTGTTTGTATACGATTTAAAAGTCAGATTTGATAACCGTGCCCTGAATAATGCCCATTATTTCCCAACTCAAAGAAAAATGTGCTGTAAAAAGTCCCAGGATTCTGGATTGCAGTGGTGTTACATGATCAGGTCCAGTGCTAATATATGTATGCACTTCTCTCCCATATAACCTTGTAAGTGCAAACACATACATGTGCACAAACACAAACAGTGCATGCATAGTACATACAGTTTAGTGTGTGTGTGTGTGAAGAATATTGGTAATATTGCAACATTATTCTGGATAGACACAAGCCCCAGCAGCACCTTTTTACTGTCAGTTTCCCTGCATGAGTGATGATATTCATAATATCATATTGATGTTGTGTGACCACCAATCATATGATCAAGAGGGAAAAATTTACAAAGAAAATTGCATTAAGTGAATCATCAACCTTACTCCTCCCTTAAGTTTGTGGTAGGTGTTGCAGTTTACCAGCTTTTATTTGAACCTTTGTTCCACGATTTATGGACAACTATGCAGTAATTGTTTGTTGCATTATTATTTGTTGGGAGACTGAGAAATGAGACCTGTTTGTATTTGCAATTTTGCTGCTATGGAGGGCCACCACTGCTTCATTTATGCACAGTAAAAGAAACATTCATACAGACTGGCTGGGTTCAGAGGTTTAACAGTGACTTTGTTCTGAGAAAGATTGAGGTGTTCTTGAACAAAGCAGATGGCTATAAAACATGTCACATATAATATACCAAGAGACGAGTTAAAGGCCCAGGCTCTTGCCCACTTTCTTAATCGAAGCACCTCACAGTATATTATAGCGACACCCACAAAATGGCCATAGAGAGTGAGAGACAGGGGGATGGAGGTAATGAAAAATGTGTCATTTCTGAGACGGTGTGATATGTGCTTGATAAATGAAAAGAGAAAAAAAGTGTCCTTTTATTCCCATTTATTGCAAAAAGGAATGCAGAAATACTGTAGACACATGACGCAGCTTGGTAGAGGAGCTGGGGCAAGAGTGAACATTGAGGGCAGGATAGATCAAGGCAAGGGCTTGAGGCGAAACACAGTACATACTTTCACATACTGTTTCCTCACCTCCAGCTGTGCGGCAGGCAGAGAGTGGGTTCAATGTGAGGGAACAGGTAGTGAACAGGTGATGTGTCTCAGGAAATATGAAGTGATGGAGGCAGACTAAAGAACAGAAATGTATAAGGATTAATAAATAACACATACAGTTTCTGTACTAAACACCCATCCACCCACACACAGACATGTGTGCTTGCAAAGTCCATGAATTCACTTCCAGTCGCTTTGGCCATGCTTGTCCTCATTGTAATGGACAGTGGCAGTGGATGGTGGGTGGATGGGTGGAGGTAAATGAGAATCGATAAAGTTAAAGAAAAAGAAGAATGCTCCTCTCCCACTGCATTGATTCTCATCTCCTTGGGGTAATGGTCCTAATGCTGTTGGCTCTGACCTCACACGCAGAACACCTTTAATTAAGAGAAAGATTCCTGCAGCCCACCAGCCCCCTTGTAGCTACATATAAAAGAATAATCTAATCTTAATCTCTTTGGAATTAAATGTACACAGAAAATCAAATGTGCAGCTATGGCTCAACATGTGATCAGCTATTGTTGTTTTCTTACATTTAATTAGATAATAATTAAGGATTTCACTGGCTGATCTGATACTCACCAATGAAGAATAAAAGAATTAAGAGATACCTGACAAGTGATGGGTAACGCGGAAGCTAAGTTTCCCTCTGTAAAAACTCTCTATCGCTGCCTCTCTTTATCTTTCCCTCTTTATCTTTCCCTCCCTTTCTTCACATATTGTTTTCTGTGCAGTTTTGGTCACATGTCCCCTCTCCTTTCTCTCGCAGCTGTCCCTCAGACCTACAAGCTACCAACTTCTTCATAGCTAATTTTAAAAGTTTTCCTCCTCCTATTATTAGTTGGTTTGGACTTCCAGATTTGTGCAAATATCAAACATGTTCGGAATTTAATTTGGTGGTTGTCACTGTACAGCAATCTATTCTGTTTTGTTGGTTACAGAAATAAACCTAGCTCAAAGCTCTTTAGCTAAGTCTCACTGTTGCTGTCTTTAACTAGAATTTAATACTGCTGTGTTAATTTAGAACGGCAAACACCTTCTAAAAGTGAATTCACACTGTGCCTTCCAACCAATCAGAGTGGCCATGTTATAATTGTAACTGATATACAGTACAGTAACCGAAGGTACACGCATGTTGCTTGAGGGGGAGGGATGAATCATTGGTCGGGATCATTGGTTTCAGTCTTATCAACAGGAGAGAAAACACTGTCTTTTCTGCTTTGTCGAAGAAGTTACTGTGTATAACTTGTTGATGTCATATTTCTCCAAACTGATGATCATGATGGTTTATTTGTTGATTTGTACTTTTTCAGCCATGTGTGCAAGACCTGTGCAGAAAATTACAGGGTACTTGTGAATTGACGGAATCCCAAGGTCCCTCACTCCAACAGCTAACCTCTGGCCCTGCCAGCTGATTCTAACACTACATTATTATCAAAGAGGCAGCAATATAGCACGGTGAGATACTAGCACAGGAAGTGCACAGAGACTCACCATGCTATCTGCTGGAAGTGAAAAAAGGGAGAGGAAATTAGAACAATCTGGCATGTGGAAAGCTTGTGACCTCTCAGACTGGCAATCAAACACACCTCCGCACACACACCACATTCCATCGCTTTTATTGGTCAACTCATCTAATGACAGTTTTTCTTTAGGTCAGAGGCAGGAAATGTCAAACCAATTAACAACATGACTGGAGGAAAGGGAGGTTGCTGCTTTAGAGAAGGTAGACAAAGAGGAAGGAGATGTGCTGTAAACATCACTTCTTCTGCAGGAATATATATGCAGAACGTTTGTGAGCGCTTTGCAATTTACTCATTCATTTTTTTACCAGAAAGGACACATATTTTCCATGAACTGCATTACTGTTTCACTACAATTGTCCTGATGTTAAAAACAGAGCTCACAGTGCACAGCTGTGGTGAGAGGAATGAATAAAGCCGAACAGAGGCATAAAGGAAGACAAACTAATGTTGACACTGGGGTGTGATGATTCAAATTTTCTCTCTCTCTCTCTGTGCTTCCATACACTCTCTACCACACAATAAATGGATGAAAATGAGAAGCAATAAAAGGATGAGATGAAATCATTTTCAAAGGCACATATTTATTTTCCTTCCATCTCCCTCATTAAATGCTGCGCTCTGTCAATGATAATAAACACACGGATACACTAACATGCATGCAGGCACATAGAGAGAAGTCATAAACATAAAGACCTACACAATCACACTTACATAGATGGAAATATATGGGAAATGGACAGAAAACAAACAATCAAGCAAAAACAACCAAATACATAGATATATGGATACATCAATGCAGTACATACATACATACATTGGAAAAAACCCTCACTCTTCAACCACACAAACATACACATGTGCCAGACTTTTAATGGTCTCCCTACAGGTCATTAGTGGGTGGTGGAGCATTGACATCTTGACTCATGATGGGTGCTTCTGGTAATGTTAAACAGCACGAGGCCCCTCTGACCCTGCTCTTGCTGCAAATAGACCCATTTACATACAAACCTTTCCCTGCAGCCTTTAACTAGGCTCCCAAGGCCGCTCAAGGCCTAGAGCAGCTCTGCCTATTAGCTGAGGAGTGTTATGTTGGATTGTGTGTGTGCTTTTGCTCATGCGTGTTTGATATGCTACCACTAACAGCCTATGTAGACACTAGCCTGCTTATGTGACGCCAATTCAACACTGATGTTGTGGATCTCAGCGCTGCCTCAGCTTGCTCTCATGAACTTTGACCCTCAGGGAGGAGAGAGAGGATAGTTGATAATGAGTCACTTTCTGCATGTGTTTCTCAGCCTCTTTACATTCCTCTCTGAATGTCCTTTCTTTGTAAGTAGATGGTTTTACACACGTTTATAATTAATCATATATGCCTGTTATGCAATGATCCAGGTCAGCCACAGTAATGACAGCAGATTTCCAAAGTAAGGGTGAAACCATGTAAAATGACACTGTCTACACTGTACACAGCTTTAGATGAACAACAGAGTAAAACACAGAAACAGCTTTAATTCTCATCTGTTTACACTGAGGGTGGGCTTATGACGATGGCAAAAGTCACTCTGCAAACTGTCAACAGACACAAGTTTGCTGATGCCCCCCCACCGTATCCAGAATCTATCATGATGAATTGATTGTCAGATGTGTTTGTGTCAGGGGGACTAGGAGGCGTCCCGCTGCTGAGTGATTTATAGATCCAAACTCTGAAAGAGAGACACCCCTCTCACGGATGACAGCTCTGCCTGTCATTTGGTCAAGGGTGGACAGAGAGGGGTCTGTCTGTCTTTCAGCACAGCCTTACTGTATGTGTGTGTGCGTGTTTGTGTGCATTCGTGTAGGTGGGAGGCTGGATGTGCAAGCAGTTGTTAGCATGCAGGCTTGCTAGTGTGTGAAAAAGAATAGATGTGTTAGTTGTACAGTATAGGTGTGTGTAAATGAAAGGGGCTAAAATGACTGTATTTATTTATCATTGTGGAGTTGTAATTTGTTACAGAAACACATTTCCCAATGACAACTGGTGTATGTGTAAAGTTGTTATTATTAACCCCTCTAAATATCATCTTGAGGTTTAACAAAAACAAATCAAACTCTCGGTCCCTGAGTCATTGTCATTATAATTAGTTGTTAATTAGTTTTTAATTGAAAGGAAGAAAATGCCCTCTTATTTGCTGCGCATAAGAATGAGCCGTCAGTGATGTGAAAGCTTCTTTTCTCCAGGTGGAAATATTCAAGGTGCCTTGATTTTATGAGGATTACAATAACACTATTCTCAATTGTAAAATCTTTCCAGTGCAGATACAGTAACACAATGTCACCCAACTGAAGTACCCACTTTAGCAAAATGACAAGAGCAAAAACTTAAAGAAATGCAGAGGCTAAGTGCTCAATCAGTTTAACATGCAGTAAATTCAAGAAACCTCAAGGGGCTCTTGAAGATGAAAACGCTGGTCACTGAAATGAAATGTCCTTAAGTCATTCAAGCCTTCTGTGGAGTAAAGAGAAAATGTACTGTATAGTAAAAGTCTTTGTAAGTCTGGCAGTTGTTTCAGAGACTTGAAAGCACAAGCAAAAAGCATGAATGTTTAAAGCCAGAGAAAAAAAATCCCTGAAGGCGCAAACGCAGTATCACTCATCATACAATTAAAAACTAAAATTACTGCTCCCAGGGAGTAACAAGTATTATTATTAACTGTTAAAATGAGCAACAAATGTCTCTTTTGTGCAATGAGCCAAACACTGTGTCCACTGGGCTCTAAAATGAGAGAACACTGTAGAGGAAGCCGGGAGGATCAGGTGTGGAGGGGTGACAAGTATTTGCATAAATTACAGAATGAATCCCATCAACCCTTTCTCCCATCCTCCTAATTCATTTCCTGCACCCCTCCGCAGACCACTGCTTTCTTGCCCCTATCATGAACATCAGTGCATGAAATTCTCGCCCTGTAAGAACAAACACACAGACACACACATACACACCTCCACTGGTTCATATAGCTGCTACTTTATTAGTTTTACACTGTAATTAGCACTGGAGGAGGAAATTATCTCAGAGTTTACTTTCCATCTGAGTCCAAATGTCAAAGGGCAGCAGCAACACCTCTGTCATCACAGCACACACTCTCTCACACACAAACACACATGCTCATAAAGAGGAAAGGCATGCTTATTGATTACACCCATAATATCTCACCTCATTTACTTGTGTATGTGTGTTTGATATGTAGGCTTTTAATCATAAAAGCACTATATGTTATAATCATTTCATGCTTTACATAATGTCCAATATGGTAAATTGGAGATGTATTGCTGATCAATACTTGTCATGTGCAGTGCTGACCAATCTCTGCTTAACAAGGAGCATCTGTCAGAGGCCTTAATGGGATCATTGATCTCAGTGGGTAATATTTGTTTTGTTCAGGCTTTAATATCTTTATTGTTTTTTGCTTCATATCCACTATCTCTTGTTTCAGCTCCACACAGCTCTTATCATCTCAAAGTCAGCCTCTTATTGTCTCTTGTTCTCTTTTTTTCTTCTTCAGGCACTTTATCTTAATATGCAAGACATTGTCTCATGTTGTGGCAAAGATTCAGTTTTTTCTCCTCTCCTCTCCTCTCCTCTCCTCTCCATAATTAAGGTCATGTGAGCTTTAGTTGGCAAATGCTCTCACGTCCATTACACACACCTGCCAGGACCCACCTCTTGTAAGTGATTCTTTCTTGCTCTTTCTTCTGCTCACAATGTCTTACATATTCCAGCTTTCTCAAAAGCCCTGAGGTCTCTGAGCGGCAATTAACTTTGTCTTTCGGGTGTGCAAAACAAACACACACACACACACACAATTACACATTTAACTAGTCTATACTCTCATACAAATGGTGGATGACATATTTCTTTAGCCTGCAGATAATGTTATTACAAATCGACTGTATGTAAGCAGGACGGACTGCCATGAATCAATGTGACAACAGCCATGCAGAAGGCAGGCGGAGCACTCTGTGGATCTCTTTGCTTGTGTTTATTATTGGCCCAAACACTCAAATGTGCAAATAACCCTCCACGCACCCGTTAACCCGAACTTCCTCTCTGTTTGACTTATTCACAGTGAGATGATAGGTCATTAGTCATTCACCACTGTTGCTAGTTACAATGTCTCCCCTCTCTCTTGCTCTCTTTCCCTTTCCTTTCCCAGTCTTGGTTGTCATCTGTCTCCACTGGCAGGATGTTAATGTAGCACACTAAGGAAGTACTTTTCAGCCATGGTGGATGAATGCGGCTGCAGGGTGCTGGTGTGCTTTGGAGTGAGCTCAGGAGAGCCTTGAGGTTTTGCTCCTAAAGAAGTTAAGATAAGCTGAAAGTTTAATGATCCCCCTGGAGAAACTGGGTCATTGCACCAGCAAAGACTATGAAATGTATAAGATTCTGGACAATAGAACAAATTAAATAATGATACAGTGTCTTTGACATACTAATGCACAGCTCAGCTTCAAATGATTCTTAGTTTGCTTACTACTATCAGATTGCATAATACTTACAAATTTACACATTTTAAGATATATGCATGCTTGTCACTGAAATTCAGCTAGTTTAAATTTATGCAAATACATGTACAGCCAACTTTTCTATCCACATTAATTCAATAATGAACTATGGATGGCTCAGCGCATGTAGAATGGATGCATGAGAGTACAATCAAAAACACTTTGGGCAAAATCCATGCTAAAATAGCTTGTGGATGTTATTTGTATTATATTGTGTAGCTCAGTTTTCTAAGTTTGAATAAGTTTCTCCTCAAATATCGTAGAAAAGTTTCCGTCGTAGTCATCTGGACACTGTTTTCAGAATCAAGACGTTTTCGGCTCCCATCCGGAAGTCATTGAAGTCAGATGACTACGACTGAAACCTTTTCTACGATAGAACACTCCTGGACGAATGAGGGACTACACCATCTTATTCTCCTCAAATAGTAAAAATGTTATTGAGCTGTTAAAATACACAGTATACAGAAAATTATATCAGTACTCCAAATGTTGTCAGCAATGCATATGCAAAACTCAAAATGATAGTGGTGGGAGTTCAAGCTGGAGCTAGAAACCCTCTCCAGGATTGGAAATTCAACCACTGCTGCAAAGCTTAAGCTGTTTAATGACAGCATAAGATTTAGAAATAGTCTGATTTGAGAGTTAAAAAAAAAGGTTTATGCCCCCTGCTGGTGGGAGGTGGGTTCAACCATCTGTGTCACTATTATGTTGCAAGTCAACTGGGGGTGCTAGCCTACCACAAACTCTTATACCCGTCACCCTACTAACTACACCTTAGTTGATTTTCAAATCTGGGTAGGAGGTGGAGAAAGGTTGACAAGGCAATATTTTGTTACTCTTTAAAGCCAATCTGTGTAGAGTTGTCATCAGCAGATGGAGTTTGCCCAGTGTGATATGATCATATGCTTCAGAACAGCTATTGAATTGAACTTGTGGTGAGATTGTTTTGTCAACAACTGTTTCCAAGGTTAAGAATGAACTTTCAGTCTCAACTTTTAAGCCAACATGGACAGTCACAAGTCCTGAAATTGCTCAGAAAAATAGAAATTTTAACATCAACAATTCCATGACAACTGGACAAACTCCATTTACAGAGGATAATCATGTGAAATGATTTAAAGCTCCACAGCAGCTATTAAATGGACCTTGTAGGTAAGTAACCTTGTTGTTTTGTCAGCTACTGTTTCCAAGGTCAAGAATTAACTTTCAGTCTAAACTATGTGTAGAATTTGAAAAGTCCCCACTTTGGCGGCCCCAGTGGTAGTATCAAAAAAGACACTGTAGCAGACAAACAAAAAGGAGCTGGACAGAAACATACTGTATAACCATCTCTACAAGTCAGGGCTCTTGAGTGGATGATGAAGCAATAGGAGATAGGATTGTGGGTATACGGGGTGGTGTGAGAGATGACACTGATGAAGTGAGACAGCAGTCATGTGTTAAATCACTTCTTCAGTCTCCTCTGCTCTCTGCAGCCAGTGTTGAGTAACCTGAAACAAGATAGACAGGTATGAGCAGACAATTCCCTTCTTCTCTTCAGCTAAAAAGAATCGCCCCCTCCCTCAGGAAAACTATCTGACACATGGGATGGTTTGGTGAAATCCCTGTAAAACGAAAAAAGTGATCTTCTTACATCTCTCTTCTTCTCCAGTGCTTCATCCTCCTAAATGACTGCCAAGCTCATTTCACCGCTACAAAGCCAAGTCTGATTTGAATAATCAGATAAATATTTTTCCATCGCAAAAAAAGAGAACTTTCTTCCTCATAAATTTCCATTTGTCAAAACATTCACACACCTGCCTCCCTCTGACTGGTGTGTGTGTGGAGAGTGTGAGCGTGCATGTGCTTGTGTACACAGATGGTGCCATATGAATGAGCATTGGTGGCAAACTGACAAATGGAGTAGAGCTAGTTATTGAGAGTAAGAAAAGGTAAAAGGGTGAGAGGAAGTAGAAGAAACAAGTGGAATGAAGGGAGAAATAGGCCATGTGCAGTAGATGCAGACAATTAGTCCTTAAAGTTGTAGACAGCTGTGCAGAGGGAGTAGACATGATTGTACTTGTGTGTGTGGTATTTGTGTGTATCTGCAGTTTTTTGCGTGCATGTGTGCGCTTCCTATTCTGAAAGGAATAGATAATCATCTCCAGGCATTTTTCAACCACACACACTGTACATATCCCCTCCTCCCACCTTCCTCAATTCTCTACCTTATTGTTGCCGTTACTTATACATGAGTATATTACTTTAAAACCTTGCTCCTAGCCCTTCATCATTTTAATGACCTGTAAAAGCAAATGGGCTTCATGGGCCACTAACGGGGGCACATTAATTAATTGATTACATGATCAATTATGTGCGTCTGTGGGCAAGTGTAATTAAGGCCTGCCGTATGCGCCAGGCTGATGTGACCAAATCCCTCACAGAGATGGCCTGTCACCACTGTACACACCGTCATTTGTTTCCAAGCAAAAATGATTGTGTGTATGCGTGAGCTCATTCAAGACTATTTGCGTGAGTGTGTGTTTATCTCAATTGCATGCCAGACAGATCTGAATTGCATTTGTGCATGATGTGAGGACGTGCATGTGTATTGTGTGTGTGTTTGCGTCGTCCCCTCCAGGCCTGCGGGCTAATAAAGACTTAAAGGTCAGGTGTTCCCTCTCATTTCTCTGCCTCTAGTCTCCAGGTAATTACTCCAAAGCACACAGAGAGACATGAGGCAGGTACACACTCACGACGGGGATCAGACAGAAGGAGGGAGTGGAAGAGGGAGATAAACTCACTTCTGCCCTTGTACTCTAACCAGAGAATTAAAGACAGACACCCAGATAAAAGATAAAAGCCAAGCCAAAAGAAAAAAAAAAGAAAGAACACTGACAAAAGTTTGAATAAAAGATGATTTGTGCAAGTTTATTTGCACAGGTAAGTCTACTCATCAGCAGCACATATGTATACAGCTTTTTGGTTAATACTGAAGTCCGTTACAAATTATTCAATTTAGCACACACTTCTAGTCCGCGCAGAGCTGTGCAGAGCATCTGGGCTCGAGGGAACTACAATGCAGAGAGCTTGAGGCTGTCCTGATCAATACGTCAGACAGCAGGGCGAGGCAGGGCACTGCAGTAAGGGCACAGACACGTAGTTAACAGTGAATGTTAAAGTGGAGACATATAAAAAAGGATTGGGGTCAGCATAAAGAGGGTAACTGGGCTAAAATTGCAAGGAAAATCTCACGCTTTTTATCAGAGCTATTATGTATCAGAAAGGGGAAAACCAGCCAAAACACTAAGCATAATACTTTCTTCTCTATTTTTCTTTTGCTGTTTTATCATTTCTTTCCCTCTGGTGGCAATGTATGCTCACACTGTGGGTGGTATATGATGTTTTTTTTTTGAAGAATCTTTTCAATAGTAAGCATGTAATCTGCACTAATAATCCTCTTCCCTGAATAGCAGCAATGATAGTAACAGTGCCGATTACAGTCTCATACAAAATGCATGTGGAGAAATCCTCTTAAGGCCAAAACATGCTGATCTAATTCAATCAAGGATCTGATGCGGTGGATGAGGGCTCAAACATGATTTCCTATTAGAAATGTGCATGCCTCAGCATGTTTGTGTGTGTGTCTTCAGTATCAGGAGAGCTCTCATAGTATATGCTACAAGTATCAGCCCTGAACACACACATACGTACACATACATGTGCAGTAGTATCATGATGACAAGCTTAGAATTGCTGTCAGTGTGTACAAGTGAAGGAATCTCAGAACATCCCTATATTCCCAGAGAGCGGAAAATCTCACCACTCCCCTCCCCTCCTTTATCCCATTTCTTACAGCATCCTTGATCCGATCACCAGGCTTCTCCCAAGTTTCAAAGCATGGAGTGAAGAAAGAGGAATCCCTAATTCAAATAAGTCTCTCTCTCTCTTTCTTTCTCTTTACCCTTGTGTTTATCATTTGTTGCCTACAGAGGACTTTGGTTCATCTGACAAACAATCAAGACATCACAGAGATCCGAGTACAAAGGCAAAGGACACGAGCATGCTGACACACACAATACACACACATACACAGAGGAGCATTCAAAGAAAGCCAAGTTTATAATAGGCTTCTGAGAATACTGTCCCTGTGCTTTTGTGTGGAACAAAGTGAAAAACCTCAGACTTTTGCATGAATTCCACATCGAAGACACAGGCCAGATCAGTTCTTTAAAATATGGGACTCTGTATGTATTGAATGAACGGATTTCAAAGGAAGTTTTGTCCTCTCGTTTCTCAGGAATGTCGGTTGAAAACCTTGTTATCTCACTGAGCTCCAGCATGCATGAGGATGACAAAGTGTGGGATCGAGACATTGGTGTGTAATTTGTACTTTATCCCCATGGCAAGTCTAGCTCTTTTTCTTGGCATTTTAATCTCATCTGGTTGTACAGTATGTCCTTAGCAGCAAGCTTACTGCAAGATACTGCACACACAAAAAGCATTTCAGATCTGACACTCCGCAGACAAAGTGATACTGACGATTGTTAAACCAAAGACACACAGAAAATCTTCGTTTGAAGAGCTGTGTGTCACCCTGACTTGATCTGCTGGGATTTGCAAGGACAGAAGTCAGGCATGATGTCTAGGTAGAGCGCAATGCTCCAACAGCACTCTGACAGCTTTCCAGCAGCTCCTTGTCATGCCGCAGCATAATCAGAGCCTCGCTGTGCCCAATTAACCCTGTTAATCATTGTTATGGCTAACGAATGCACAAACATACACACACCTAGCACCAGCCTCAGGATATCAGCATGTCAGTACCAGCTGTCAATGTTATAACCTGACTGAAGAGGAATTCCCCATGCATGAAAGGAGTCTATTGTCACGTGCGAGCACATGTGTGTCTTTGGATCAACTGTAAGACTACAGGTTGATAAGAAGTCTTATGAGCTGGCATGAAATGTCAACTATTGATCACTGTGGCAGACTGACAAGATGAATTTCAGTACTCCAGTTTCATCTCTGGGCAGGAGCAAAAGCCTGAACTTCCTGGGAAGCTCCGGTGGGACCAGGACTGATGAACATGGACTGTAATCCATCACTTTACTGTTCATGCATTAGAGTTGTGTCCACAGCAGAGCAGACCGATAGACCATTAGCTCTGTAATTAGACAGGCACTAGCACAAAGAAGTAGGCAGCATACAGAAACACTATCTCAGCCACAATTAGCCAGTAAACTTTAATTAGCATTGTGATTAAAGACAGAGAGGGAGAAAATCCTTTAGCAAATTCCTCAGACTCCCACTCCCAATGAACTCTGACAAGAGTGTTCAAGTAGAGCTGCGTCCACATTTTTCTAAACAAATATATGTGCAGGCCTGTGTTCTATCTGGGCTTAAACTAACACAACTCAGCACTTACACACACCGAGGATGAGGACACAGCAGTTGACGACACAGCAAATAGGGGGCAGAGAGGGCTGTGCTGCAAAACAATTCACACTCTCACTTGACAACATATGTACAGCTAGAAACACGTGTATCTGTGGACATACTGTATACACAGTGGTGAAAGAAGTACTCAGATGCTTTACTTTTGTAGAAGTAGCAATACCACAATATAAAGATATTCCATTACATTTAAAAGTCTTGCATCAAGTAAAAAAGTTGACTTAAGTTAAAATGTACTAAATAAGTACTAATTTTTGTACCATCATTTTTGTTGAGACTGTGGTGGATAGTGAATGATAGCCCTCATCCCTGAAGTATTTTGGTTTAGTTTCTGTCTTGTATTTGTTAAGTGAAACCAACGCTGAACCCGACTGCATGTTCTTGTTACAACCAGGAAGCTTACTCACATACATGGCTCTGCAGTTGGAAGCGATCCATAATTCGGGGCATGGATAGAATGAGCAAAGCAAATAACATGTTTTTCAAAGTGCCATTGACAGAAGTGTAATGGAAGATGTGGAGGACTATTGTCAGTGTGGGACATTGACGACTAGTGTTTCAGCAGTGAAAAATCTACAGAGCCGCCTTGTTGTCTCTTGCTTCATCCACTCAACATCTTCATCAATAGCCTGCCATAAGTCAAGTAGACATGCCTTGAATATGTAAGAAAGAAAAGAAAGAGAAGTTGTATATAGAATTTACTTTAAAGAGGAGACACGAACAGAGTAGACAAAACAAATTCTACTGAACAGAGTCATATAGGGCCAAACAAAGGGAGCAACTAGTGACACAGCCTTTTCTGCCATCACCACTGCAGGTGCAATGATTCATGGTAGAATTCATCTTGGGATGAGCTGGCGGGCTATAAATCACCTCTACTGCAAGACATCTGCACGCGCCAAAACCCAGCCAGCTTTTTCTCTGTGTTTGCTGAAGTTTATGAATGCCTGTGTGCACGTGGAGGGGTGTGGTTGTGCATGTATTTGAGGGTGTGTGTGTGTGTGGAAATGCCTACCACAGGATCCCTTCTGTTGATTTCAGTAAGGCTTAGTCCATTGATTTGTGACTGAGCAGTGAGGGATATTTAAAACATGAACTGACAGAACGCTATTTCCCCCTCCGTCTCTCTCTGCCACTCATCCACTCTCTACTTGTCTGTCATGCATCACAGCAAGTATGTGCCATTAGAGCGGAGCTTGGTTAAAACTAAGTTGCTCTGTCCGTCTGTCTATCTCATTCTGCTAAGCCTCCCTCTGTCTCCCTCATCTACCTCTCTGCACTGCGGACTGTCCCTCAGCAGTGAGCCGGTCTTTAAAGCAACATATTTATCTCTGCATCAATGACATCACCAGTGAACAGGAAGGCACAGAGCGAAAGAGGGAGAGAGTGAGGGAATAGGAGAACAAATAAAAAAGATATGTAGCATCCAGTCTGCTGTCTGTATGGCAGAGGTTACTCTCCCTGTGGAGAGGAGAGGAGAGGAGAGGAGAGGAGAGAGTTTAAAGACAGAGGTGTCATGGTTTTTGGTTTTTATCCTGTAATTTCCTGTTTTATTTTGTGTTAAGTGTTCTCCTCTCCTCTTATTACTTCCTGTCATTGTTTGCTTTTCCCTCCAGTTTTTTATTGTTTGCCACGCCCTAATTAGTTGCACCTGTGTCTCGTTGTCTCCCCTACCTAAGTGTATTTTAGTTTTTCCTTTGTTCAGTGTCAGTTCGTCATTGTACCCATGTCGAGCATGCTGGGTTGTCATTCTGTGGATTCATTGTTTCCCGGTACCTTGCCTGCTTGTGGATTTTGCCTGTCCACAGTTGGATTTTGTTTCTTTTGTTCAAGCCTGCTTGCCTGCTCTCTGTCTGAATGTTTTACCTCTGTTGGACTCCCTGAAATCCGTGTAAGCCTTTTTTTGTGTTTATCATTAAATGGTTGATCTGCACCTGCCCTGCCTCCCTGTCTGCATTTGGGTCCTTTCCCTGCTACCCTGCTTGACAAACTACAACAAGAGGAGGAAAAAGACATGTTGCCGTTCTTGTATACAATATGGGCTTAGCCCCCTTGCATTATGTATACCCGCTAAGAAATCCCCCTTATACTGTAACATCCTCCTTCTATTGTCCTTTATTGCCCCGTTTGAGGTTATCACGAGAATATTACAGGTGTCTCCATCCCAACTGCCCCTTACTGACTGGGAGGGATGGAAAATGCAGGTGGTTAAAAACAGGAGCAGAAAACAAGGTGGGTAGAAGATCAAGCTGTGGAGCCCTGAGGAATGATTCTCTCAAACAAACAAGCTGACCTTTTTTGCTTTTTAGTTCCATAAGAGTGGCTTTGGTATTACTTAGACAGCTTTCCTTTACTCCATGTGTCTCACTGTGTTTTTCTTTTGGGGGCCTCTCTCTTTTTTTCTTTCAGAATTCCACACTCTTTCAGTACCTCTTTTGGTCCCATGGCAGTGGGTGAATACAACAATGGCAAGAGTCTCCAGTGACGGCACACATACACACACACGCACACAAAGCTGAAGAGTCCAATAGTTCCTACAGCATGGGCCGGGTCACGGTCACAGTGCTAACACTATTAATGAAGTCATAACCCATGATGTGACACAAACATATTGCTGCTCCTGTGCATAGTTCCCTTTCTCTGTTTCTCTGAACAATTTTTTACAGGTTTTTATAAAAACACAAGTTTTATGTTTTTTCAGGTGGATTACTAAATACAAAAACTAAATTTCCAGCTAATGATATCAAGACCTAATGTCAAAATGAGTGTCCCAAATGACAAAAGGCAGAAGTTGTAGAAGTGTCAGACATCGATTAATGATAAACAGCTTCAGCTCAAACACCAGTTCCACATTTAGCAATGCAACAAGAGAACGAAGAACTGATGCATAGTTGATGGAACAAACTGTTAAAGTGCATGTGCTTTGTATGACCAAAGAGCAAAAGGGAAAGACATATTTTTCTCTCTCTTTGTTGAAGAGAATCTAAGCTCAAAGGTCCACTTACTATACTACATCTACATATGAACTTTCGGTGACCAAATAAGACATACTGTATCACGGCTCTACAATACCTTTGAGTTTGCCTGGTGAAGGCCATGGATGTATAAGAAGAACTGCATACCACCCTCTGAAATAGCGCCTATTCATTTGAGTGAAAACTGCTCGCACAGTGCATAAGCCAAAATGTTTTTGCGCTTCCTGGTGTGCTTCCACTAGTACAGCCCAATGCACATGCGCATTAGTTTTACTCTACCTGGTCCTGCACCGCTGGCTCCCATATATTTTATATTGGGATGACGTAAAGAATATAAAAATATCTGTTCTTGGCTCTCAGAATGTTTTGCAACTATAAGACCTTCATGGTTTAAAAATTCATGACACAAAGAGTAATAATTCATTTTGTTTGCAGTTGAAGGTACCCTGTCAAGAGTTTAACAGAAGCCTCTTTTATAATGGTGGTCAGTGGATTAAAAGCAAGGCCTACTGACCTAAGGCTTTTCACATCCTCTAGCTTTAGCAGAAACAAGGACTGCAGGGTATGGGAGCTGGATTCTCCAAATTGGGGAGAAAAAAGAAATGAAACAATGGCCTCTAGGCAAATAGTGTAGTATCAGAACACTGATCACGCCCCTGGTCGTTATGGTTACAGTACATGGGAAAGTGGACCGGAGAATATGTTCATGTTCCTCAATAAAATAGGACTTGTAAGATGAAGAAGCCGAAGCGGATAGAGTGGACATGGAAGTGAGGTGTGAAATTAACAGATTCAGTCTGACTTCATACAAGCTGTAGCAGTTATGACCCCTTGTTCTCCACCGTTGCTCTCCTCTTTTCTCACACTCTCATCCTGTCGTTTTCCATCGTGCAGTCGGGGACATACTGGCTACTTCTCTATTTCTGGAAACAGCCAAGACCCCCTCTGTTGTCCTTTATTTCCACACAATATCAGCTCTTCCTTCCACCGCCTCTGCTCCTTCCACTTGTCCGTCGAGCCAAATCCAGTTATTCACAGCTTGATCCAATGGGTCTTATCAGCTTGACTGTTTATCTGTTTGCATTTTGCAGTCTTATCTGCTGAGGTGTTGTCCATCTGTCCCAATCGACAAAACACTGGCTCCCTGTTTATTTTAAACCATTATTTATCCAGGGAAAGTTGGCTGAGCACTTATCGTCTTTTCCACCATTGCACATCACATTCATACACTCACATATATTCACACCCAAGGCAACCACATATTGGCCAATGAGCAAGTCCACTGGGAGTTTAAGGTACCCTGTGGAATTTTTGACAACTAGTGTTTTGGAGCAATGATTTGATGAACGGGTCCCCATTTTGTTTGTATTTCATGCTGTACTCATGCACATGAGGACGCACATGTATGCACACAAGCAAATGGGTGTTGTTATACACACTGTTACTGCAGAGGAAGGATTAGGATATATGCAAGCCATAAAACACAAAGAAGAAGATGAAAAATTGATGATGATAAATGAAACAAGCATTTACCTCAAAGATTGGCCATACCTACGGGATGAAAGGGGGACTATATGACATCCCTCGATTTCCTGCCTTTCCTCAGATTGACAGTTGGTGGCAGTAACATGCTAAGACACTTAGCAATTTGCAAAAAAAGAAGGTGGCTGGCTGATTAAAAAAATAAGGCAAGTGATAAGGCAATTATTCTATAATTTTGTTATTGTCAAATCCAATGAAAAGACCAGAGCCAACAATCCATAGTCCATCTCTCAATACTTTCTGACTCTCCCAGCCTGTCAGTGGCCCATTTGAGACATACTAAATCTAAAAAAACAGGTCATGAGTACATACTTTATTGTTTTATTAAAGGCTAAAACAATTTCTAAAATAACTGGACACTATAGTTTTTGGCAAATGTAACTCAAACAGCTACTGAGTATTTACAGAACCACTGGGTCTCAAAATAAACTACAGTGCCCATGGTCAATGTAACGAAGGAACGTGTCACCCAATGCAACAGTGTTGCTCACTGATGGGTTTTTAGTAGTTTTTGGCAACAATGGATCTCTTTTTACAGACTCACCAGGTTTCCCCGTCAACCAACCTCAGCGCGCCCCATCGCCACTGATTACACACACCTGCTCCCCATCAGCACTCAATCAGTCAGTTGTCTGGTCTTGTTCAAGATTAGAAGGACTCTTCTCGACGACAACGTCTACTAACCGTGATTCTACTTCAGTGCGTTCCCTCTTTAACGTATTTTCACTCCATCGTGGTTCCACTCCATCCGGCTCCCGTGTGTTCCCACTCCAACCTGTGTCTCCTTCCATTCCACTCCAGCGTATATTCTCTCCAGCGGGTGCTTCACTCCAGTGTGGTTTCCCTACTAACCAACCCACCATCATCTACGGATCCGTAAGCAAAAGGACAGTATCTGTGTACATTCCAACATCCTCATAACTACCCATTATCTGCAACCTGTGTGTTGCAGTTGTTTCAAATAAATCAACATCTGTCTCCATATCGGTGTCTCCCGACTATCTATCTGTAACATCTCTATGGCACAGAGAAATAAGATACATCAGGCTTAATATCGACAGACAAAGTCTGTTAGTCTGATCAGTTCATTGTTGGTTTTGGTCTCTTCATGGGATTTGAAAAATATAGCATATCACCCAACTAATCCTTTGAACCTGGATTTTACAATGCAAGTTGAAAAATATGAAGTTAACTGGCATAAACCAAAACAAAAACATGATTTAGGAAAATAAATAAAAAAGGAGACCAAATCAATCAAAGACACACAATGCATTTCGGTGAGAAACACTGAATCAACATAACTTTATTTGCTTACAAGAAAGCGCCACAGGGTACCTTTAAGTGCCTTGCTAAAGGGCACCTTAGTGGACATTTGCTGTGGAAGGGAGTGTTTCCTCATCCAGTTTGGCCCACAAGGAATTAAAATGGCTACATGCCCACTTCTCTAGTCTTTACTCTTTACAGAGGGTTTATGTTCATTTATCTGTCTGGTGAGTTGCTCTCTGTCCTGTCCAAAAATATACTGACTCCAGTTTCATACAGCCCACTATGGCTGCCATTTTTAAGTTTAATCATGGAGCGCAGACACCACCATGTACTTGGCACACCTCTAATAGGCACCTCCAGTCTAGACGTGAGGGCTTATGTGGGCTAAATAGAAAACATAAGACATCTGCAGGGCACCATCCATTCAGTCTCCATTACCCCACAGATAGGCTTTCTCAGTCCCACACTAGCCATCATCATCAGTCAGTAGCCAGCCTAAGCACCCATATAGACCCAGTGTTCTGTCTCTTAGCCAATTAAGTAGCAGTTATGAGTCCAGCAACACAGCTCTGATGGGACAAATGACAAATAATCAGACATTCTCTGTCCAAAATGAGCCTGGGCCTAATTGGTGGACATTAAGCACACTGAGAGTAACTTGGACCAGACGGAACTGTTAAGAGCCTGTAACAGTGGGAGTGTGTGGCAATAAGATTGGATGGGGGTGTGATGGCAAGCATTTAGAACTAACTAAGCTGGCATATTGCTCTCCATTTCGGTCTATCGTTACTTTTATCTGTTTCCACTGTGCTCTTCCCTCCTCTTTCTCTTCCATACACAAACTGCCAGCCTGAAGCACATCCAGATGCAAATAGCCTTACATCCACATGAGGTGAGATCTTGAACCATGAAGAAGAAGTGAGCAAGACTTGAGAGAGGGAAGTGGTAAAAGAAGGAACACCAAAGGGAGGAGCTGAGAAAGAGCATGAGGGATTGAACAGACTGCAACATTTCATCATCAAAACTCCAACAAGAAGCTATTCAGACAAAAAAAGCCCTGAACCGTGTCGATTTGTTTCGGAGGGTGAAAAGCTGGCGGTGAGATCAAACAGGCCTTTGATATTTCTGTCATGTATAAAGGGAACCATACTCTTGGGAGGATATGCTGGTGAAAAAGCTCTTCTTATAGTCGCTGTTTATCTTATGCTCTGTGCCAATATATACATACACCTCAATGGCATCAGTCTAAAATACACTATGCAGGCTTCTGTTCCCCATTGCATATGGATACAAAGCCCTTGTGCTTTGGTTGTACTGTGTCTGTGCTTGTCAGAAGAATTTACAGCATCCTATTTCTTTGACAAGGCTTCCCTGGCTGTCATAAACCCCCAAAAGCGGCAACCAGTGGTTCAACATAATGCCACTAAACCTACTTCTGTGTCCATCTACTTCCTTTTTCTGTCTCTGTGTTGGATCACTGGCCTGACTAATGTTTCATGTGGGCAAAAGGCATCAAGAGTCGATCTACTGATGAAGAGGAATGGCTGTAGAGTTGATGTAATACACTGTGGGCAAGGTATTAAATGGCATGAGCCTGAGAGGAACAGAGGAGTAAAGGAGACAAAGCACTGTGCCATCACATCACTTGCTATGAAAATAATTAATGCAGCTGTGATATTGATGGATACTATTTTATGTTTATGCCAGGCTCTCTCATCGTGGCTCTCTCTCTCTGCCTCTTTCAATCTCTCCCACTCATATAGTAGTTAATAAAGAAAAAAAAAGAGTTCAAACAAACCCCAGAGTACTATCATCTCTATCTGTTGTCTCTCAACCTTGGGAATCAATTCACCAATGAAGAAAAAGTAGACACTAGCTAAAAGTATGCAATGATAAATCAAATTACCTAGCTGAGGAATCATTATTCATAAGCCACTAGAGCTGTCTGGCTTTTAGATTCATTCTGTTTTGTGGTTCAATAAGGCCAATAACTTACTGCATAAACTTGGCGCTAATAGTGTTACTGCGTGGGTGTTCGTTCCTGCAGTCCAACGTTTGATATATGCAGTTTTTCTAGCTTGATGATGGCTCCTTTATATGAATGAACGTACACACATACTGCACACATGCACCCTCAGAAGCTTTCAGTAGTAAATGTCAGGTATAAACAGAAACTGTTAAACTCAGTTACCTTACTTCACAAAGGGAAGTCTGAAATCGTGCTACATCACTGCCATATATCTGTGGGTGTGTGCTGAAACGCGAGCGTGCGCATGTGCGCGCGTGCGAGCATGCGTGTGAGTGCGTATGACTGTGTCCTGACTTTATGGAGGATTAATTGATTGCTGCTATGCCGTCATCCAGATTTAATTTCCTTCGGAGAGAGATGTGCATCCTAGCAACAATCTTACTGTCTCCACACACACATCGCTGAGTTGCTCGATATGAGCACCTTCTCTCTCTCTCTGTCTCTCTCACACACACACACACACACACACACACACACACACACACACACACACACACACTCCCATTTCTCAGCTCAGAACATTGAGGAACTCAAATCAACTATCCAACTGCATTAGAATTCATTTTGAGGTTTCAGGACAATGAAGGAAAGTTTCAAATATCATACTGAGAGCCAGTGATTAGTTTATTACGTAAATGCGGACCCACTGATTTATGGGAAAAGCTTGAAGATGAAAGAAAAAATTGGTTGGGCAGTGGAAATGATTAGGATGAGTCATCAACAAAGAGCCAAGTCATGGTTGAGTTTCCCTGCACACCTTGAGAGACTTTATTATGATGCAAGACAAGGAAATGTTTGATGCTCTGAATAAAAAAGTACATGGCTGGTGTGTGTTGGTGAAGTTTGTATTGTATAGTTTTATAACACACATGTTCAGTATTTATTTGTCTATGTAAAGAAGAAGTGCATATGCTTAATTGGAGGAAGAGGATAAGGCTCTTATGCCTACAGAGTCTGTGTATGACTGTGCACCTGAGGCAAACAGGATCTCTGTGGATATCTTTGTGTGTACTGTATGTGTGAGTGTATGACAAAGGGCATAGAGGATCTGTGTCTCTTGTGATGTGAGGCCTGATTATATCAGAAAACCATTTGGCTGGTGCTGAAAGTACCTGCTATAAATCCACAAACTCCTGTTCTCTCCAGGCGAGCTCATTTTATTTTGGTAAAGGATGCATCCTCAGTTTCATATAGCAACAGAACAGCTGGAGCTTCCTCAACTTGACAAAGCAGGTCCCAGTCTCTCATACACAGCAGTGCTGCAATTGCACTGATCCACTGCTTATCCAGGGAAACTGGACCAGTGGGAGACATTCAGGGTCTTAGCTGAGCGCCTCCCTCCCATCTGCAGAGATCTGTTTTTGGAGGGCTTAATTGGAAGAGTGAGAATGATGTCCAAGGAAGGTACTCTGTGGTGAAACATAATGATCCTACTCTCCCCCTCTTCTCCACAACCTTTTCTGTCTTACATTACTTTGTTGTCTTCATGTTACTTCACTTTTCACAGTTGTGTACTGGTCTGCCGTTGTCTTGTCTTCACAGTTTTCTAGTTTGTTTTTGCTCAACACCCATATCTGTCTTTGTCCTTACTTATAGTATTCTTTTCTCTATGTGTACTGACAAAGCAAACAACCTTGGTAAAAGAAAATACTTAATAATAATGGACCCTTGCTAAAGAATGAGGAACTGCAAGGTAATGCACTTGACTAACACAGCTGACAAATGCCTTTCAACATAGAACAGACAGACTGAGGCATTAGAAGGTAAAGGAAGAAGAAGAAGCATAGAAATTCACTATGGAGCTTATTATTTGGAACCAAGAGTTGCGGCAGCTGCAAGTAAGTAAAGTAAATGAATGGATACGGGGTACATTAAAAATGGAAAATTAATAAAAAGGAGTAATTACCTGCACATTATCTCTGTGTAGTAATTAAACAGCATTGACATTTGCCTGCCACTGATATGCCTGCAGAGCTTTATGAATTATGCTGAGGTCAGATCAGCCTGCAGCTATTGTTTTGCTTTGTGCCATCTCTGATATGGGCGGGATGATACACTGAGGTGGCTGTGAATGGACTGAAGGGGATTCTACTGATTTCTGTTGTCAGATGAGGCAATCTAGTTCAGATGAAGTAATCTAGGACATGGGAAACAGCTAGCCTGGCTCTGTCCAAGGGCAATCCACCTAGTAGCACTTCTAAACCTCACTAATTAACATGTTATATCTTGTTTATTCAAACCGTACAAATGGCTCATTATGCTGTCACCTTCATGTATATAATTGGCAGATATCAGAGTGGTAATGATCCTCTCATCTATGGTAACTCTCAACAAGAACGCAAACAAGCGTATTTCCTAGAATAGCGAATTATTCCTTTATGGCTGATCTTTTATGCTTGCAGAAACTTTGTTAGAAGGGGCAATTCACTCTGATCTACAGGATGAAACGGAGTATAAAAAGAGATTTCCACTCAATTTTAAAAACCAACTTTAGGCTGGAAATTTAAATGACCCCTTTCTGTTATACTGTTACATCTGTGAAATGTCAGACCAGGTACATTTTGAGTGCAGTTCAATGCTGTTAATTCCCTAAGCTGCTTTATTACTGCTGCCATTCTAGAAGATGTACAGACGACCTATTCTCTTTCTAATCATCTTTGTGTAATTACGCCCACAGCTCATTAAATATTGTGCCATACAGTCATGGAACATGACCTGAGCAGGATTGGCAAACCAAGCATTAATGACACTGGATGGTACCAATCAGGCTCAACTGGAATAACTTGTTATCTGCTCAATTTTGATAACCATGGCCTATGCTGTTACACTGAGAGTTGATATTAAAATATTGTATTCACTTTAATGAAGAGAAAATACGGTTCCTCACTCAGTGCCCTTCATCCGTTCGGGAACAGGCACGTATAGTCATGCACGCTCAAACAAACTGAGAGAGTAAGTGAGAAGGACAGACAGAGCGGGACGTGTCTCCCCTTTGTGGTTCCCCAAGCGGGTGTCCATCAGGCTAAATGAGAGATGAGAGGTTCAGCTTGGTGTGATTTGGATATGATCCTAATGACTGAAACCTGGCTGACAGACGGACCAACCGCATTCAAGCATATAGACGAGCACAGGCACACACACATACACGCTTACAAACAAAGAGGGAAAATCCATGACTATTGGCAGCTGTCACCTTCAATCAAAGTATTTTTCTTCAGGTCTGAGGGGGTGTTTATCAGAGAGATGAGGCAAGGACACATATGGGTAAAGGCTTCATTAACAGCCTTCATTTCTCCTCTACAACAAAGGAATAAAGAGAAAGAAGAAAAGACAGAGAAAAGACCAAAGGGCTACTTCTTTTGCTTGATTACAGCCATGCACTCTCACACAAGAGAAATCCCTTTAGGAGGTATTTATAGGGCTTGCTCAATGATTAATGGCTGCATATCAGGTAGGTGTATGCAGGCAGCATAGTGTGACCATAGCTGTCCCAGTGTGCACACTACACGGGCATCGAACAAGCGTGCACGCACACACCTGCTCGCAAACATGGATTAACACACATTTGCCACTGTGGACGTGACAGTGGGAGCCAGGCAGGCAGGGCTGATCTACCTGTACTTTAGCTAATGGAATGGAAGGGTCCCTGCTGGGTGCTGTTCAGCTTGATTTCCCTCGGTACCACAGTCAGCCGGGGGCCACCACTGGATGATTATTCGCGTCCACACACATATATTACTCAGTAAGACCATAGCAATGTTTATGTCTGCTTCAGAGAGCATGTCGATGCTCTGGTACTCACTGTGCTCATAAAGAATGGTGTGTTTTCACAAGACACTGCAACATGTAGTATCCTACAGTATGTTATTATTAGTATTTTTTATTTTTAGCTCATAGTTTGCAGAAGTGTATAAGGTGTGTTTATTTGTATACACTTATCAAGCAAAATTGGCAAACTGTTACTGGTTCCTGCTTCTCAAATGTGAAAATAATTTTCTCATATTTTTATAACCATGAACTTAATATTTTTGATTTTTGAACTGTTGTTTGGACAAAATAAGGAAAACCTTGGTCTGTGGGAAAGTGTAATGGAAATTTTGAGCCATGCTATGGTTCTAGCGATGGCAATGTCTGTTGGTCCAGACTGAAATATCAACACCTACTGGGTGGATTGCCATGACATTTTGACATTCATGACTCCCAAAGGATGAATCCTAATGACTTTGGTGATCCCCAGACTTTTCATCTAGCACCAAAAATATCAATTTGTCCAGTACTTTGGTTTATGACCAAATACCTGCAAAACTAATGACATTCTAAATGCTAATGTTAGCATTAAGCTCAAAGCACCACAATGCACAAGCACAGGATCACAGAGCTGCTAGCTGTAGACTCTTAGTCTTGTTTAATATTTCCTGACATTTCAGAGCCTAACCGATTAATCAAAAAATAAATAAATATTTTCAGCAGATGAATTGATAATGACAAATGTTAGTTGTAGCCCTATTATATTAAAAAGTCTTTGTATGTGTATTTATTTACTATATATATTATTTATTTATGTATTTTAATGAGTATGTGTATATTCATGTGTTGACAGTTATGTGTTGATGAACATGTGCTGCACATGTATGCATGTACGTCGTGTCTGTCTGTGTATATATGTACAAGTGTCACAAAGCTAGTTTGTGTGTGTGTGTTTGTGTGTGTGCCTTTATCTTTGTGTGTGCGTGACTCAATTATTTTTCTGCCTGTAGCAATAAGGATTAGAACTTTTTCACCGCTATAGAAAAAACCTCAATTCATTTGCTGGAAATGTGACAATAAAAACGAAATTGGTTTTCTTTGGCTGAGGAGATAGACAAATCAGAAAATAATTTTCCACTCCTAGATGACATTTTTCAGTTTAGAAAAGCTGTTTAGTTTTTATTTTCCAGGGAATATCACTTCACATAAAAGGGCCGGGAGATTAAAGGAAGGCCCACAGAAGTGCCTACAGTATATATGATTGTCTACAAGACTAAAATATTGAGGGCTGAGGACCTTACAATAAGGCTGGTTAACATGAGACACTTACAGTAATGCTCAGTGAGGGCTAAGAAAAGCTATTACGTAATTTCAACAGCACAGTCCACATCAGTGCACCTAACATGGCAGCTGCTAGGGCTTTAACACCTAGACAGAACACTGAATTTGATGGACTTAACAAAACTACTCTAAATTTCTTATTTCTTGTCCGAATTACACAAAAACGATACAAGTGAAAGATGATTGGAGTCACAAATGCCACTGGAATAGGGAATGAATACCTTCGCCACCCTGCTGAGCGAGTAAATGGTTTGTGGGGGTCTGACTGAGTGCGCACCAGAGCTTAGAAATGACTGGAGTTTTTGTATATGCAAAGAACATCACACACAAGGCAGCACAAGGTTTTGATTTTGAAGGATTTGCTTAAAGATGCATCATGGATGCGTGTGTGTACTGTGTACTGTGTACTTGTACACATGTACAAAGCAATGTCTCACTGTAAAACATCACAGGCAACAGATTAAAGCTTTGATTTTCAAATGCTTATTTAATGATGATTGTGTGTGTGTGTGTGTGTGCAAAATGAAACAATTTTTCTATGAAACAGGGTATTTGTCTACATGGTTAATATTTAATATGAATGATTGGAACAGATATTCTCTCATCTATTGATCAACTCGATTCCATTTTTTTCCTTCTCTCTTCTGAACATACATCAGCCATAATTGGCTGTACGCTATCATCCGTCTCTCTCTTTCTTCTTAACAAATAAACAAACTCATTCCATTTTCCATTTGATTTCTCTGTTTTTACATTTGTCTTATGTTTATGGATTTAAGTTAATGTGTTGTCATCATCAGCATGATAGAGGAGTGGAGGTTCGTGGCTTGGCAAGTAAGTTGTCCGAGTTGTGTTTTCCAGAGTACCTCTGAAGACTGAGTACTAAGCTAAATGTAACCGCACTGATTTACTAATATGCTTAGTCAGAGAACTCTGCATTGCATCTGTCACACCTCATCACATCAAATGTCAGTTAAGTAAAAGGCTATTTAGACAATTGCACAGACACCGTCCTCATGCCAAAGCACAATGACTATAGTGCATTGGATAAGCAGTTGCCTTAAGGCTTGGCACTCTAGAGGACAGTGAGCTTATGATTGGAAATTGACAAATCTCAAACCAGTTGGGAAAAGCAGAGCAAAGTATGAATGAACATTATGAATGTACACATACTACATTCTATATGTGCCCTTGAACAAGGGCCACACCAGCTGTCAGCAGTGGAAAGTATCCAAGTACTCATTTTCCTCTATGCCACTATCTACAGTACATTTCAGAGAGAAATATTGTACCTTTTACTCCACTACATTTATTTGACAGCTATAGTTACGAGTACTTTGTAGATTAAAATTTTACATACTAATCATGTTGTGAGTCATTAAAATATGTTAAAATGTTATCGATTAAATCACCAAGCAATCTAAAATAATTAGCTCTACCTCGACTAACTATAACACTTCTCCCAACACTGCCTGCTGTGATAGTCAACCTCCTGCATGGCAAACACAAGCAGTTTGTGATCAAACCACAAGCAAGGTTCATTTGAATTTTTTGTCCCTTTTTTTGTTTCATTAAACAAAACCTCTTGAACGCAGCAGTGTTATCTTAACACAAGCTTTGTGGAAATAAAATAGTATACAACTAGCAAAGTTATGAATTAAATCAGAAAATATCTGATCAAAGAATATGTAAACAAGACTAACTTTTGGTATTTGACAGTTTTCAATAGTCGATGCTACACATTTCATTCAAAAAGTCAAAAAGTATTTAGAGTTCAATACCCTCCTTTGGATTGTGTGGGTCTGCACTGTACTATGTTTTGAGGCATGGCATTGCTGACACAGCAGTCATGCTCAGTCTTCTCTCGATAAGCAAAAGGTCATCTTTTCAAATCTAATCAACTATTTCCGGTGTCACTGCATTAAAACCATGCTCTGCAGTAGTAACTTTAAAATGCTTAAAAAAAAAAGAAGTGAAAACAAGAAGCAGCGAGCCAGGCACTTAACTCTCCTCACTCCCTGAGGGCAAAACATCATGCTGGTTTCTCTGTGACATAAAGACCAACTGGCGTTAAAAGTCATTCTGTAACTGAGAATAGAGAGCAGCACCATCAAGTTAACTGTGGATCATCAGACATTACACCTCATATGGTAAACAGAGACAGACCTAAAGTGAAAGTTTTAAAAGTCACAAACTCTCTTTTTCTGTTTCTTTGGATACCATGGTTTTCCATCATAATCCATCCAGGCTGGGGGATTGTCACATTGCCTGCTCCTTTCACATGCTGCAATTCCAGTTCTTTTTTACAGCACTCAGCCATTCCACACATATTAAGGCAGAAGAGCTGAACATATATTTTCTTGGCTTTAAATTGACGGCACTATAAAAAGAGAAGGGAAAATAGCCCCCCCCCACACACACACAAACGCACATACAGTATTATCACTAACCAGATCGTAGTTTAGATAAGTTTACAACATTACACTGGTGAAAGAAGCAAGAGACAGAAAAACAGAAGAGGAAGATGGAACTAAATTAAACAGAAAAGGTGCAAAAAATATATACATAAAAAATAACAGGAGGAAGGTAAGTAAATTAGTGGGAGATAAAGAAAGAAGATAAGATTGCCCAAAAAGTCAAGCAGAAACGGGAAAGTGGCAGGAAAGCAGGAAGGCAAAAAAAGAGGATGGGAGAAGTCGAGCACATTCAATGAGAGACAGAGCCATTCTTTATGTCTGGGAGCTGCCTAATAACCCTTAGCTGCTGATCGGGCTGTTTCTGGGAGCCGACACTAAATGTCCTGTTCAGTCGTCCTCAGTCCCATAATCCTCTTATCCGAGTTGATTTCAGCACTGTGAAGTCACAAGCCACTGTTTGCTGTGAAACTGTGAGGCGTGATGGTCGTCTATGTCTTCAGCTCAGGGAACAAAGCCCAAAGGAGCAGGGGAGGCAATGGGGGAGATAGAGGTGGACATGAGGTGATGTACTGTGAGTTCAAATGGAAGAAAGTGAAGCAACCTGAAATAAAAGATTGGACCTGAAATGTCACTGTACTCCATTCCTAGGAGATTTACCCCTGTGTATCTCACTGCACTTAAAACCATATTACCTGAAAGGAAGAAAAAATCTTCTTTGTTATTCATTCCAAGGTCATTCACAGAGGGCTCTGTTAAATCAATGAAGGGGTGTTGTGAGGAGATCTGAGGTCAAGGACTCAGTAGTTTGACTCTTGACCTCACCCTGGAAGTCAAGCCTTAGTCATGTGACGTGTTATATGAACTGGGTACAACCTGCAGGTCAGATTTGATCACACTAGCCTTTATACAGAATCTGACCTTAGTTGGGAATATATGCAGGATAATACATTGGAGTGGATGAGACATACGAGGAGGAATGTGCATCGGTGATATTAATTAAAAAAGGAAAACCACTTCTTTGTATTCAATAAAGCTGCATTTACAAAACCTTCCAGCACAATTTTCTTCACCCTAATCCCTCCTTTCCACATGTTTTCCTCTAAAGGATACCTGCAGCTCTTCAATTTGCTTTGGGAGAAAAGCAAAGCAATGAGGGCTTCTGACTAGTGTGTCTGTGTGTGTGTGTGTGTCCCACTGTGAGAGAGATGGCCGCCCAGCTGATCAGCTCTACAGGATGCTCCATGCTCTGTTAAAGAGATAACACTTGCAAGGATTGAGACCTATGCCTTCCAGCAGGGGCCACCTTCAGGCACACGCATACATATACACACACACACACACACACACACGGATGCAGAATGGAGGAAAACTGGGGGTGGTACAGCTGAACAGGGGCTCTGGAACATACTAGGGATTATAGATATTTACTGTTTCAGGGCCATGAGTGAGCTGTTTTCAGGAATTTCCAGCAGCACCCATGCTGTCACGCACAAAAAACTGAGCCGCTTCCTCTCTCTGCAGGTGCCTCCTGCCTTCTGCCACTGCTGGCAAAAGATAGACAGTCAGTTTAAATGTCTGATTTTGTAAATTTCATTCAGTTTTACTGTACATGTGCAATTTCAGTCTGAAACTAATCTGCTCAGCACAGTGCTGCATCAGAACATTCATTTTATTTGATCAATTTCTCCAATTATAAGTCACCTTGTAAGGTTGACTATAAACAGATTTTGTTAGGCCTCTCACTTCTACCGATGTGACCATGTAGAAAATGTGGTAAAGTATAATGAGGTAAGTATTTTCTCCTAAAATATGCAGACATTCTCCTCCACTAAAATTTAATTACTAACACAAAAGCCTTTGTTGTGTTCATGCATGTGCAACCGTGCATGTGTGTTTTTGTGTACTGAATGAGGTAAAATATGAATTATTTATCTGGGTGGCCTTTTATTATACTGTTTTGAAGCATGAAATATTATATAATATAATATTTTTTAATAGTTGAACAAACAACACTGGTTTGGTGCTTAAGCCTCTGTTAAGGTTGGTTTTATATCTTTTGCCAGTCATCTTATATAACTGCGGTGTGACTCCACATCTAAGCAGTTCACAAACCCTGTGACAGCCAAATGTAGACATTATTCCGCCCAGGTCATATTGTACACACTGGTATTGTAATCTCTCTTCGTCTCTCTCTCTTATTTAATTAGAATGGGTTCGTCTCACTCATCTTATACTGAATGATGACCAGGCTTAGACGGGAGGGCAGATAGCACATGAGATACCATGTAATTAAGGCTTTGGTGAGATAGTGGCCAGTGAATCGATGGCTTTAGTATTAAAACCGGACAGAGTAGCTGTGATTTTCATATTTCAGCTGCAGGGGAAGAGTTGAAAATATTCCTTTAGTGATGGATTGAGCTAAACTATGCGATCTGGCAGCTAGTGGTGTCATTGAGACTCTTCATTACAGAGTCCATAACTCACATTTTCTCCCCACCCTTCTCACTTCTCTTTTACTGTAGCTACTTTGCAGAATGGTCTTAGGTTGGGTGGAGAAACATGCAGAATGTGTTGTGGCCGTCTTTTCTAATTTTTTTCATCTCTGTCAACAGCTTGGTTTTATACAGTAAATCTTTATTTAACTTAAGACAGCAGTCTACAATTCCATACACTGTATAGGAAACCATTGCAGATTCTTTGTCTTTCTCCTCTTTATCTTATCCTCTGTCTGTCTGTCAGGTGAACTGTATTAATAAAGCATTCAGAGACACTGCTACCTCACATAACACAGTCTCAGTTGATGGACTGCACAAAACCATATATAAGTACTGTAGCTGCACACTGGGTGTACATCAGCCTCTACAAAAGGAGCACAAGATCAACAGCTCAAACAGCTATGATAGCAAGCCTTTTGGGATAAGACATTTTATTCCTCCCCATGGTATGCCCAGCTGTTTTCTATTAGAGATGAGAGTAGAAGACAAAGCTGAAACAGTTCAGATTGAGGACATGGTCTTATTTTGTTTAGTGTAATTAAACATCACAGCTGATCAAAGGGACATATGTTAGGCTTGAGCCAAAGGGTGAGGGCGCTGGGACGCACAAACACATACAGAACACACCCACATGCCATCACACGTTCGAAAGTGAGATGATCTTAGCAACCTCTGATAGAGACAGCTTTAAATCTAAAGCATCAGTGCTTAGTTTGTTCACAGCAAGGTAAACCACATTACTAACCCTACATTGTCTGTAGCAAAAGTTTCCCCTATGTCCTTTGGTGATTTCCACTCCCCACGGTGGCCGGTTAAGCACATGCGGTTGAAATGGATCCAAACAACCATGTTATGCGTTCTCTCCTACAGGATAATTAGCAGTGCAGAGATGAACACTGGCTCACTGATATGACAGTTGTTTATGGAAAATCCCTTGCAGGTACAGCTTCAAACTGTTAGGGACACCTGTTTGGGTTTTCTGTGTTTAAGGCAGATCATTATTGCGAAATCCCTTGCTGTTGCTTTCTAATGTAACAGTAAACACTGTATAATGATGACAGTTCTTCAAAGGAAATGTCGTTTTATCCTATTGTTTCTAACAGCAAATCTTACAGTAATACAGCTGGCAAAGCATGTAATGTCCTTAATTACATATATGGCAGATTTTTTTAACAAGTGTGTACAATTATATATCACAAGTTAGAATCCTCTCCTCATTTAACATAATATCAATAGACATGTTTTCACTTTTTTGTTGTTTTCACAACAAATATGGACCTTTCTGACTCCAGTCCATGCAGAAATGTGAACCACAGCAATGTAGACAGGCTTCCCATTACAGAGAGAGAACAGGAGAGTGCTGGACAGAACAAAGTGTGCTTTTGGGCAGAGCAATCTTCCTTAACGAAAAGTGAATTAGCTAATCTTAGTGCGTAACTGGCATGACACTGCCTGCATTGAAGCCAGCCATATGGAAGCATGGTCCAGTGAGTTCTACACATGCAGGCATACCAGAATTCACACAAGTTAACACCAGTCTGTGTGCGCTCACACAGGACTTGATGAAATATGTGTCTGCTTGCCTTAATATGATAAAGTTTGCTTTCTGTCAAACCCTTTGAATCTTCCTCTCAGCCTGTATTTGTCTTATGTTTCTCTCAAGTCTTGGACATACACTACTGCAGGTGGAGGTGTTAATTCAGCTGTATGATCATTTTGAAGACTGCAGTTTGTGGTGCTGTTGAATTGTACTGTGTTATACTGACAGGTGTTTCTGTTATTTTGTCCACCCTATTTATATCAATGAGGGTAGGCTAAACAACAGAAACACCTGACATTATAATGCAATACAATTCAACAGCAGCACAAACACCCTCCAAAATGATCATACAGTTGAATCAACACCTCTCTACAACAGTTCCAACAAAAACTGAACATTAGAAGATTATGTTTTATATAGTAATATAGTATATAATATAATATAATATAATAAGTATAATATAATAAGTATGGTGTATGTTACAAGTGTATTTATTTACACCTTATCTACACCATATAATGCTGGAAAGCTAATTCTAAATTGTGTTCAGGTTACAGGAAACTCAGAGTGCTGTGGCAAAATTGGGATGTCTCACTTTGTTAAGAAAAATGCATCTGAAGTTAACATAAATCAATTTATTTGAATGCACTTGACTAAAACAGGATATCCTTAATGATGTGATTTCATCAAATTTCAGTATTTATGTCCCGCAGCAGACACTCATGTTTGTACCACCAAACTCTTCTTATGCCCTTGACTGCAATAATATATCAAATCAACTCCTGTTCAACAAATTAGTGTCTGCTTAGTCATTTGTCATTTAATTACGGCTGTTGACTACAATATGGTAGCTGTGCCTACTATGCTGCCTTCATTTACTGAACATGATGAATATGTTCTGGAAACCCAACACAGCTGTGTTGAATAAGGATTTTTGTGCAGCATTATGCATGCAGAGAGTGTTCCTCCATTCAAAATAGTACTTGTAAGAGCACAATATTGAATTTGTAAAAGACTCTGAAACATATGCAAATAAGGGATGCTGGTATAGAAGTGTATTAGATATATAATGTGATTGATGTTGTGTGATTTCAATACATTTACTGTGCCAGAGAGACTCGGGTCATTTCCATATTCCAGCCTTTATGGCAGGGAGACAGCTGCCTACTGGAGAATGGAAATCATCCAATGAAATATTTATCCACATTGAAGAGCAAAACAGCTGGTGTGCACAGAGTAAGAGAGACAAGACGTTAATAACACAAATGTAGGACGAAACCTATAGCAGTGATGTTTGACAAGATATTCATTTCTAGAACTGCAATTAATAAAACATAACTGGAACTGGAAAACTTCCCTGTCTCTAAACTAGTTAGCTTCTCCTTGCTTGTACCTGTTGAACTTTCTACCTCTGCTAGTCCCAGGTGAAATCTGCTTACTACAAAGCAGTTAAAATGCCTTCGTCTTAATAGTGATGTGATTTCCTTTCTCAGCAAAACCTCTGTTCTCCCCACAGTAGTGGGACGCCACCGAAGAGTTGTACAGGAATGAAAGAGTTCTTGGAAAGACTTCTCTTCTTCCCTCTTCTTCTTCCCTGTCTTCTCTCTCGTACTCTCTCCTCCACATAGCGCATCTCTCTCGCATTGTTTTTTTCTCTCTTCCTCCATCTAGTTTTTTCAGAGTTCGTGAACTCAGTGAATGACTGATTTTGAAACCGAGGAGCTCTACGTGAGGGGAAAAGCGTTGTCATATCAAAGCTGTCAGGCATACTCTATTTGCTCTATGAATCCTGCATGCATCGTTTCCCAGACACTTGATGTGAATATGCAGACAATGTAGTCTGGGACAATACGTCTGCTGTCATCCTGTATACAACAAGGGTACACAGTCATCTGTGTTTAAGGCAGTATGTACTATATTACTGAATACACAAACAAACACAACCTGAATACTTGATAAACCTAAAAAGTTGATAGTTGACTCAATTCTGACAAATACTATAAACTCTACACTGAGTTGCCAGTGTATTAGGTACACCTAGCTGAAACTAATGCAGTCTAATACAAAAATAAATCCTACCTGAAGGTTATAATGTTCAGTTTCTGTTGAAACTGTTTCAGAGAGGCGTTGATCCAACTTTATGGTAATTTTAGAGTCTGTAGTTTGGGGTACTACTGAATTGTAGTGCATTATACTGAGATGTGTTTCTAATACTTTGTTCATTCCATTCATATCAATGAGGGTAGACCAAATATATGAGGAGGCAGCATTTTCCTCAAGTGGAATGGTTCAGGTATCTTGGGATGTTCCTCAGGAGAGAGGATAGGACTGATTGTGAAACTGAGTGATCGTTGGTTAGATACAGCAGCTGCAGTAACGTAGGCAACATATCAGATTGTAGTGGAGAAGAGGGAGCTTAAACAACACAAAGAAAAGCTTGTTTTACAGGTTAAATGTGTCTTCCTGTCTTCACCAATAGCCACAAACTCTGGGTTTACAGGACTGGAAGATCTGAAAGAACTCTTGATGCAACAGAGTGAAAAACTTGAAAAATCCAGTATGGTCTTTGTGCTCAGTTTCTGCTCCTCCAGCCAATGGAGGTGATTTGAGTGCCAGCTAAGGATGGTCCTGAGGAGTGTACCCTAGGAGGTATCCTGGGCATGACTGAGTTCCTTGGGTAGAACCAAGAAAAACTGAAGAAATCTTCTAGCTAGAACAGAAGGACATTGGTTTCCCCAGGAACAGCTGGTGGAAAGGAAGAAGACATTTAGGCTATTCTCTGTGTCAAATTCTCACAGCGACCCCACTCACTGTAAGTGGCTAGAAAATTAATTGATGAATCTTCCCATTATCTTTAAACTTTTGTCTGTAATTTTTTTATTCCTCGGTTACCCTGTTTACATTTCAAGTCTCTCCTTTCCCTTACTCTTATGTGACCCTCACCCCTGCACGGCACTTCCTTTCACCTTAAAACTCCATGACATTGTGCATAAAATCAGACCTTGTCTCCTGCATTTCAGGAGAAATTCTGTTTCTTTTCCTAATTACCATTTTCCCTATACGTCTCAGTTTTCCTGTCCCCACATTTGACATACTAACAGTTTGCTCTCCCTGAGTAATGTTCTGTGAATGACGGGTTGTACCGCGGTTTCTGTGAAGTCTCCCTTGCGACAGGCAGGCGCAGCGTTGCAACATTTCTTCTGATCTTCCAGGTGACTCTCATGATGATACTTTTGCTCACCCCTATTCCATCTCTACACATCTTACAACTCTTATATTTCACTTGTTTTCAACCTTTTTTCCCTGCCACACTCCCCTACTTATTCCTTGTGAGTACAGTTTAAAGACAAACTTCATTCTCCGTTATCCACATTCCTTGCTCCCCTTGCCCTTTCCGTTTGTCACTGCCTAAATAAGGAGGCCAAAGTGATGCGCTGTAATATCAGTGGAGCACAGGGATGAGTGCTGTGTGACAGGAGGCGGTGGTGGAGGTGATGATAAGGACAGCACAGCTGATATCAGTTTACTGGGTTAATGAGGCATGACGGAGCTCCACAAAGCTCAGGATTTCCCTCTTTCCCTCCATCTGTATGTCTCCTTTAAAACTCTCTTATTTTTTATCAAAACTTACTCTGTATACTTACCTGCCTGCACCATTTAAGCATAGAGACTGCACGCCATGCTTTCATTTGTTACCGTTTTGCTAAATTGGTGACGATTATTATGCAAACTTGTTGTAAAAGTGGAGAGAAAGTTACACAGGAGAAGCTTGTGACTTTGTGTTTTGCAAGAGGTCAGGTGTTTACTTCATGATAACACATTATCTCCATTTGCCCGCAGAGTGGTTGTATGATGATAATACTGTAGAATGTTTTTTCGTTCCTTTTATTGGCTGATTTTCTCTTTATCTGCACCACAATCATTCCCAACACACAGACATTATTACCGAGATGGATTTTCTGGGTGAGAGAGTTAGGTTAGAGAGAGAAAGGGAAGGGGGGAGAGAGAAAGAGAGGAAGAGAAAGAGAGAGAGGAAGCCTCTTCTCCATCTTTTCATTAATCACAAATCAGTATATTTCTCTCTGGAGACCAGACCACTCAGTGAGAAGGCGAATAGGCTCTTTCTCCCTTGTTTTTATCTACCTCCTGTTCACTACATTTCCCTCCCTTCTTCTTCCCGGGATTTCTCCAGTCTCTAAATGCCAAACCAATAAACCGAGAAACAAAATTCCCCTTCCTCCCTCTCTCTTTCTCAAACAGACTGCATGTTCAGTATTTTAATAAAAATCACAGCTTAGATGGTCACATCTGAGAGAGCAGACACACACACTCTAACACATGCAGACACATACACAACAATCGACGTTGCATGCGTGCTGTCTAATATATTTCCAGAGTCGGTTTGGTGTAACCTACTGTTCCACGCCTCAGCAGCCACTGTGACTATTAGCGGGATCTCACAGGGCTGAATAAGCAGTGGGATTGTTCAAGATGAATAACAACATAGCAAACTTCTCAGAAATGCGAGTTTGGATCAGGCGGTGAAAATCACAGAAAGAGAATTGGAGAAGGCTGTCATTTTGACAAGAAACAGGAAACATGCAGAAGTATATGCAATCGAAGACAGAAATACTTTACCAGGGAAAAACTCAAGAGAAGTAGTGAAATCACTTGAGTTCACTGATCTTTTCTAAGAGTCGGAATGGTTAATTTCCTGTTTCCTGTACCCCGCCTGCGTACATAGACAAATGTCTCCTTTCATGACCACATATATATGACCTTGATGTGCAACATAAACTGCATCCTATTATGCTCAACAGTGCAATATACATGTGCATGAAAGAAGACAATGAGTGAGTGTTATTCCACTGGTAGCAGAGTTGAAACCTTAATCTCATTTTAGATATCTCCACATCTCCATACCCTTCTAAACTGATGCACACTGATGCAGCACCAACTGTGACCTGCAAGCCATTGGTGTCAGGAGTGAAGACACATGCACAAACAGCCACTCTAACCTCATTTTGTAATTTTTTTAAACTGCCACAGGAATACTGTGGCAAAAATATAACAAAACTTTGCACCTACAACATATGTGCACATGCACACTCTGCAGTTAACAATTTTTGTTTTTTTGGTTCACATGTAAAAAGAGTGCAGAACAATAAGCATTCTGGGTGGGATGTGTGTGTGCTGATATTTTGGTGTGCCACCGTGAGTCCCAGTAGAAGTAAGTCAGTGAGGGCAGAGAGGAGAGAGGATAATGATCCTGCTGATAATGGAGGAGTGGAATCTAGTAAATGAGGCTGGATATGCACAGTGCTGCAGGCTGTTCCTCTACACCCAGTGTCACACACACACGCACACACACGCGCCCACACATCCCACAGCTCTTGAGGTATACAGTATGTGCAAAATCTTGTCACATATAAATTAATGGGAATACACTTTCCCTTTCCTCTTTACTTTCTATGTGCCTATGGGTGTATGCATACATAATGTATATGTGTGTGTGAATACCTGAGTTTATGAGTGAGGCTGAGAGCATGACCACTGATGATTCCCCTATTAATAAAACATTGTCACCACTAGCACTAGTAATAAGAAAGCAGTGCTTGTTTCACACGAACAAGAAGCTGTTTTTACCCACATCTCTACTCAGGTGATATTTCTAAACATTGCTTTAATGGCAACACAAATGCACCAGCAAAGTTAATGAGCTACAGCAGAGATTTTGTTGTTAAATTTTGGAATCATGCAGCGCCTAATGTGATAAATATCATGTTTCATTCCAAAATGAGATATCCACTGTTTGTTAAATATTACCAACAGCTTTTACATACAAAATGACTGATAACAAATTAAAACAAACTAAATGGTGCTTAATAAATTACATACCTACCAACACTATTGTTGTATTTACAGAAGTATGGCAGTTTCAAATCATGTTTTGACCTAATATATATAATATTTCTATCATGGCCAATAACCATCCTTTCTACAAATTTTCATTCAAATCCATTCAAGATTGACACCTTGCAGCATGTGGCTAATCTGGCCTTGATTACCTCTGCAAAGCCCCAGTCAATAGATTCCAGAGCTAAGATGATTCGTAATTGTATCAATCTGCTGCTCTTCATATCACCACTGTCTCCAGTCAGACACTGATGATCAGTTATGGCTGTGTTGTTGGGCAAGTAGAGATCAACGAGATAATGTGGTGGTGGTTGTGGGATCTGAGGAGAGAGAAAGGCACTCTTGGTATGAGAAAAAAGGAGAGAGAGAGAATAAGAAGGGAAAGCAAAAAACAAAGGATAGAAAGAAAACCTGCATTTTGCTGTCTTAATGCTATATACAGTACAGAAAAACAGACAGTACTTTGGTTTTTCAAATGAAAATATTTATATAATACATTTTTTAATTGTTTTATTAGATTATAGGGTGATAAGGGCATCATTAGACTTTGTCACTGGTAGAATATCCTTCTCTGTCTGCATGTAAGCAAATGTACACAAATGTCGTTCTGATGACCCTTCTCATATGGCTGTTTTCTTTTATACTTGTACAGATTTTGGCAAGCATTAATGGGTCCAATGTTAACCTGATCAACCTATCAGGGCCACACACTGCATTGTTGAGATTTGGGAGGTGTGTGCAAGGAGCCTGTGTGAAAATGTACTGAACAGATATTGTTTTAGTTTTTACCTAGTTGCTCTCATTACTTCTGTGATTTACATTGTTAACTGTACTATATTGTTGGTATTAATGATGCCAGTGCAAAACATACACTTAAGACTGTTAAGAAGAAAAATGTATTTACATCAATTAACAATGCACAACAATAAGTTACTGTTTTACATAGGTGACCTGCTGTAAGTACATACAATGCACACTGTATAAGACATACTGTATGTTGTAGCATCAGTGCAGTCATTGGAGTGCAATGCTGGGAGTAAAATCCTACTTACGGCCACAAAAGGGTTTGATCCAGCATTGTTTAGAATTAACAGATTCCACTATTATCATCATTGTCTCTTTCCACTGTCTTCATTCCTGCATATTTAGGCAACACAAATGTATTTACATGTCATGCATGTAAAGCAAGTTGAAATTGAAATTGAAAAAAAGAAAAAAAAAATGGAAGGAGGAAATTTCTATATAAAAGGCGGACTGGAAAAACCCAGCAGCTTGCTTCACAAGTCTGACGTAATCCTGAAACACTTTAATATTTAATTGAAGTGTCATGAAATTAAAAGGCTCAAGGAGAAGAGGCAGAGGATAAAAGATAGAAGAGAGACACAGTGTGAGAGTGATAGAGGGTCCTAGATAAGCCACAGAAATACAATGCAATTACAAATCTGTTGATAATGAGTTATTATCTTTGCAAGGAGAGGCCCTTGACTAGCATTATCAGAGGGGGGGGGGTCCTCTACACAACAACATGAGTCCCTGCGGTTCCAACAATTTGGACCAGATTTTCTGAATCTGAATACATCATGCTTTTAAAGCTTTATACACCATGCTTTTTAAATCCAGACTGGTACTGTATGTATGTCCAATGAAGAAGCAGAGGAATACCCTCCACAGATTAGAGCTTGAATCCATTTTGACCCAGGGTTTTACTGGACCTACTCCCTGCTGTTTGGCTAGTCTGTCCCAATAAAGCAGAACAGTGACTCCCTGTGGATTCTACTAGATAATACAACATGACGTCACTGTGAAGCAAGAGCTGCTATCATTTGTAAACAACTGTCCTACAAACACCTAGAAATATAGGTAGAGGTATAGTGCAGATTCCAATGCAAAATAAGACCATTTTTTGAGCTGATGCAGTATTAGTTTCAACTGTTTTTTCTAGGCACTTCATGTATGAAAAAACATGCTCCAGGGTTCGACTAATTAAGACTCCGTAAGCATTTAGTTCCACCCCCATCCTCTCCATCACATTCACACACACACACACATCATGTCCAACATGTCACAAGGGCGTAATGTGTATTACACACCTCAGAGAGTGTATGACATGACATGTCCCAGGTGTGAAAGGGCCAATGTTCGACTTGACATGCCGCTGGCAGGTGATTAGCAAAGAGTCAGGCCTCGCTGCCCTCCATCAGACATTATTGCACAGACTCCATCTCCCTAAAACATAATTATAAGAGTCATATGAATGTCCTTCACATGTCTGCAGGGGGTTAAAGCGTTTACAAAGAATCCTATAGCTGGAGTGCACAGACAGAAAAGGCTAATATTATTTTAAGTCAATTTGGTTGGTTGAAGTCACAAGAGGATGTAAATTTTGTAACTTTTAGATGTAGAGCCAGACTCTCTCCACATAAGGTGGTGATGGAGTGGTGGTCACTAATGATTCTGTCAATCAATACCTTGGCTGGTGAGTCACAGTAGTCTTCTTACATCCTGCCAGGGCTGTCACTCTGCCCGACCCACCTCAGATACAGTGGAGACCCAGCACACCCACACCTGCACCGCTACCATACAGTACATTTTATCTAGGCGAGAGATTATGACAAGAGGGATTATGTCAATTAAATCTGCAGCCTACAGACCCAGCATCACTCCCAAGGAATAAGAAAGAGTATAAACCCATGTGTAGGCTGCCTCTTCAATCAATTTGCACCTAATGAATGAAGAGAATTGATTAAACATGTGAATTGCCTCCATGGGGCTTTAATAAACCTAAACTAATTCAAGGGAATCCTTAATCGCCTGACCTAGGCTTTTTGCATTGTCCCTGGTATTACTGTAACAGGATTGTAAAATCATTGGCTCCAGTTACACCCATCCTCCATCGACGATGAGACTGGGGTTAGCATTAATTTCCAAAGCCTTATGTTGCATTTGCATAATTACCATAAATCATCACAGGGATGTTCTGGTCCACAGTGGAAGAGAAATGGGAAAGGCTATTGGGAAATGCCATTGCTTGGAAGGGTGACAGTGTGCAGTAGACCACTAACTTGATAGCAGACTTTGTAATGATTAAGAATACTCTTATGGTTCTTGAAACAATGCAAAGTACATGGCAAGGCATGCCCTTGTGTCTAGGAAACTGAAGGTTTATACCAAATCAGAGCATAGATTTGGACATTATCTGCAGCAGGACAGGTGATTGCTGCATTCCTTATTTATTTTAATATGTCATGTCTGAAAGTGGTAACTGCTGTAATATTAATGATCTGCTACTGATTTACTTGGATGTTTAGTAGGCTTAAGAATATTAGATTTGCTATGTGGTTACTCCCCCCCCAATTACTTGACTTGACTTTGTTGCAACACTGACAGTGCTTTGGATGCATTGTTTTAAAATACATTGTGATTTTACCTTGAAATAAATGCAACAATATTAAACGAAGACTATAAACAAACAGAAAGTGGCATTAAAGCACTTTCCTTTCCTGTGGTTGACTAATTGAAGATTGGTGAGCTGCCTTTATCCAACAGCGAATGGTACGCCATGAGATTAATGTACAGTAAATACAACAGAATGGGGGCAGTATGAGCCTGAGGGGGAGTCATTCATACAATAACAAGGCTGAGGCCGCAGTGTAATAACGTTTCTACTGGGGTGATACAATATGTGACCTTTCCTGATTTCTTCCATCTATAGTAATGAAAGGTTGGCTTGTACAGTGAATAGAAAAAGACTGCAAGGATTAAAATGATGTGAGCTCAGTGACAGGGCAACAATTTGTACCCTGCATTGGATTAGATGGGTGAAAATGAATGTGAGGGGTTAAATGCTTTGACACAGGGCACAGTCTGTGCGGCTGGCTCAGTAATCTGCTGAAGTTCTAATGCTTTGTGTAATGACTACAGAAAAGTCAGTGGGTTATTTCAGGACAACTCCACGAGCAGACCTAGAAGTTAACCTGGAGAACTGAATAGGTAGTGCAACACTGCTGATTGTCTCTTATCTCTGTGGAGTCAACTATTGCTTTGTACTGTACTTAAAGAGTAGACATATGGTAACTCCACAACAATGCCCCAAACTTTGCCCAACATCTTTTATCTCTCCTGCCAGGCTTCCATAGCTGTTGCTGCAGCTGCATAACCTGATAAAACCAAGACAACAGTAGGTGGGTGAGCAAGTGATAAAGAGACAGACAATGAAACAGAGATTGAGAGCCAGAACGAGAAAGAGGCAGAGAGGCTCTGAGAGAAGCAAAAAGAAGGAGACGAGAAAAAGAGAAATACATTAAATATGAAAAGGCAAATGCAAAAATAAACTATGACATGACAGGAAAGAGAAGGAGGAGGATTGATGGAGAAGGCAGAGATGGAGAAGCATGACAGCTGGCAGACGGGGAAGGCGGTGCTGCTCTGCTCGGCCCAGTCTCACTGCACCTTAGCAGACCAGATGGACTAACCTGCCCCTGTGTGCCCTTCACCAGCCAACACACACACACACACACACACACACACACACATATGCAAGAAAGCACATGTATGTTTTGTACAAGTCAACAAAATACATATTCTGTACCTTCATCACCCTTGTTGAACTGACATGGCACTATACATACTATATGTTTTAACCCAGTTTTAGGCACTAAGGTTGGATATTTGTAGAATTATAAGCCTCAGATATATTTTAAGGGAAATAAAGGCCTGAAGAAAACTCAAAAACAAGAAAAAATATTTTACTTTTTCCACAACTTCAAATACACACAGTAGGCAACACATGACTAGAGTTATATTACTTTTTCAATCCTGAGGTTGTTGCTTTCCCTAAAAATGTCAACATGTGTGTTTACAATAGGTCCAATCACTCCCCAGAAGAGCAAAACCCCCCACTGCAATACAGGATCTCCCTCTAGTGTCAAGACTTGGCTACTACATCATAGATCATAGTTCAGCACCAAGGTAATAGACAGCTACCATACCAATAATGCAGTCCACCAATTAGCTAATATGCAAGACAGGAAACTGGACTTTATTCTGAAATCCAAGATTTCTAACACCTCAAAGTTTTAACAATTAAAAAAACAAACATCTTTCATAGGTTTAGATCTTCTCTGGATGTTTTTTCTGTCCTCATTTCTCAAGTAATTTAGTGGCAATCCTGCTAGAAAAACATTCGGCCAGTCCCCAAACAGTATTGATTGATGTCTGGTTATAAAAAGACATCTATCATCTAGACAGGCTGAAATTAAAGCTGTAGTGGGTCTCTGTGTCCATGCGCCTGTGTCTGTGTGTTTGTGTGTGCTTACTCTCCGTTGTGTGTGTACATGTGTGTGCACTTGTAGGTTGTCGGGGGGCTGTGTGTTGATGCGGTACAATATTATGAAACAATAAAATTTAGACAGCTGATTCATATCTTGGCATAAAAGCCAGAGTTTTGTTAGGTTCCTTTTTAATGAAACCTATAATTTCTGCCTCCCTCTATGGTGTTGCTATGGAGCAGGGGGATCGATCATAAAGAGAGATATCAGGAGCTGCTCTATTTCGCAGAATTGCCATGGCAATGAGTGAATCAAGTTACAGTGTGAAAGATCATTTACACAGTAAAGAGTCGCATGTCAACTATATCTCAGTCATACACTGCTGAGAGCTTTACACTCATCCCTCTTGAAAACACGAGGATGAAAAAATTGCTTGCTTATAGAAGCACGCTAAGACCTGGTTTGACGTATACACACACACACAAGCATGGTCACACACAAATGTACGCACACACATGCTGTAGTGTCATGAGCAAGAGTTTGTCAAAGACTGATGTCATAGGCACAAAGGTTACAAATTCAATCACTTTAGAGATGGCCACATCACTTTGTCTCCTCCCTGTGTGTGTGTGTGTGTGTGTGTGTGTAAGAGTGCGTGCATCAATATATGTATATATCCCATGGTGGGGATTGAGAATGTATCGCTGGGTCGACAGAAACAAAACTGTTAGAAATTTAAACAGGGTGGAGCTGTCACTTCCTCCAAATGCATTACTTTAAAGAAAGGACAATCAAATAAAGAGAGAAAAAGTGAGAGAAGAGAAGAAGGTGAGAGAAGCGAGACAGAGTTAAGATAATATAGCGGATATCATGTGGACTGTTGGGATCACTCAGTTTTCTAAAGTCTAAAATCATGAACTCATATGAGAGGAAAAGCTGAGCCTCCGTTTCCCACAGTGGAGAGCGGATCTACAGTATCATCACATTCAACCAGAGAGCCAACATCTGTTTTTCATCTTCCTTTCCTCTCCCCCGCTCTCCTCTATCTCCCTTGACCTTAGGGTCCTAATGCACATGCACACACGCACGCACGCACGCACGCACACACACACACACACACACACACACACACACACACACACACGGTCACATGCTCTCTCTTTCTGTGATGATCATCTGCTTGTGTCAGAAGGTCTGAGTTACTGAGCTAAGCATTTCCTGGCCATCCCAAAGGATCTCAAACACAACCAATATTTACTGTGTGTGTTTACTGTATGTGTGTGTATAACCTTACAGAGAGCTTTATTCCACAACCTTCATATTGCTGTAAACCTCACAGCTCTGAAGAGAGCACACATTTATTCCAGATGCCCACCACTCTGCATTCTCTTCACTCAAAACCCATCTGACCCCCTTTTATCCACAAGAATCCAAATCAAACAGTCTTCTTCTGTGTAAAAGCTTTTCTCTGTAGCGATTGAGTGGACAAGTACCACCTAAGTGTGCTCATACACACAACTCTCCCAGCCGTCTCTGAGATTTAACCTGCCTGTTGACTTTAGGCTCAGAGATTAGTAGGGAAGTGTACACATACTTGCTATTCAGCCAGAAGGCTGCAGTCGCCAATAGTGTAGAATTATAATGACCAGAACAGACGCAATAGAGAAAATCCTGGGCTTTATTGTGGTCTGGTTAAATGAAGGGAAGATGTGCTGAATGAGAATGGCTGTTCCAATGATTTCGATTCTCAGTGTGCTGTTGCTGTGAGAAAGAGTGTGTGTATGTCAGATCAAATCTGTGTATATTTACTCTCTGCTCCCAGCGAAGAGGCTGGTTGTGAGTCTGTATACTGAAGAAATTAGGTATGAGATATTGCCCCCTGCTGTAGAGGAATGGGACTATACCCACTGTCCCATATTCTCCACATAAAACAGCACAAAACTCTAAACTATAACATCTTAATATATATGTACATACTTACAACAAAAGACTGTGCATACAAAGCCTTACTGAGACAGCTGAAGCACAAATTTAAACATTGCTGCAACAGCCAACATATGTCCATTAGTAGTCCTTTCTATTCAACTGTCCGAGCAAAGACACACAGCCTTCTGAAACACTGTCACTCAGTGTTGTCTCAATGCCTTGAATTTGTAATGTAGAATATGTTTGACATAGGCATGACTTACTGGGGTGCTGCCATCTGACAGGGTTGTCATGCTGATCGACATGCTCATCTTGTCAGAGGAGGAAATGGAGGGTGGGGAGGGGCTCCTCTTCTCCACTTCCTGCCTCTGGAGGAAGTCACGCCAGGCCTGCTGGATACTACACGTAGTGTTGAAGAGACAGCATAGAAACACAGGCATGGATAAGCGTTCAAGCTTTTAGATATAATGCATTTCTGAATTGCTAAAATTATATTATTAAGATAGGTCAGTATACTTGAGATCAGTCAATTCACAATGTGAATTTTCTTTAAAATTCAGAGCATTCTCTGAATCCATCATATAGTTTATGCATCCCAACTAATCCCAATCGAAAATGATATAATGTCTATTTGTGACCCCTTGTGACAGGTTACATACAGATGCGAACATTTTGTTTTTCAACGTTTGAATCACTTTCAGTATTTCACCAGAGAAATGTGAAGATTGGAGAAAAGTCACCAAAAAATGAGAGGTATGTTTTTTTCTTTTTTCCTATCTTGTTAATCATCGACCACTCAGATTTATCTTGCTACCTAATGGAGGGGTTCTTGAATCTCAGGTTGGGAACCACTGACTGATGCAAATCAAGTTTCCAGAGAGGTAGATTTCTGTTTTATTAGATACTGTATGTAATCAAAATTAAAGCCCACAATTGCTATACTGCTAATTGATATACTCACATCAACACCTTGGTCTCAATGGGCGGCATGTTGATATTGATGTTGTCTAGGTCCATGGTCAGATGATCACTGAGTCGGGAGAGAAGGGGAAGGGGTGTAGGGGACATTCAGAGGACACACACAAATCCAATCTCTGTCTTTGTTATCAGTAATTAAACAGCAATGGCTTGGTCCCCATCTTCAGGGAAATGGTCTTTTACAGCAGAAGAAGAGCAAGCTGCTCATTCTGTCTCTGTGTTGTGTTTATTGTGTGCGTGTGCATGTGTATGTGTGTGTGTGTGTGTGTGTGTAAACCTATGTTCCATATAAACCCACCTCTGCAGCTGGAAACCTCCATCATCAACATGCTTGAAGCCACTACGGAGGCTTGTGAGCTGCTCCTGTGAGAGAGGGACAAATAGAGAGACAAAGAGACAGAAATAACAAAGCAGTTGATGATCTCAGATATGTGGCTTTGGTGCTTTACAGCAAGAGAAGATCTCTACAGTGTGTGTGTGTGTGTGTGTGCAAATATGAGTGAATGTATTTGGCAGATGTGCGATCATTGTGCTGAGCTCAGGGACCCTTGCAGCAAGTGGTTTGGCAGCATTTAGACTCAGATGTTTTCTTGTGAAGTTAGTGGAGTAAGCTTTGGAAGAACTCGGCCAAATTGCTGGTTCAGCGTTTTCTAGGCATTTGGCCCAGAAGCACGGATAGAGTCAAAGAGAAAAGTCAAACAGAGAGAGACAGGCAAGGCAGAGAAGATACAGCAGGACATAATTCATGAACTATGGCACAGTTGTTGTACAGATGTAGCAGACAGGTTGGAGACTAGAGCGATGAAACTTTACACTTTCACTAAAATGACTTTTAGCTCCGCTCTCCGCTCCTCGCCTGCTGCTCTCCTCCCCTCTGCTCCATCCTCGAGCTTTAATGGTGCTGTTTAATGAGGACAGGCCTGCCTCTACATAATTGAGCAGACTAATTCAATTACAAGGGAACAACAAAGTTTAAGTGGAGCAGTACTTCCTGATGAGCCAAGAGGGTCACATCAGGGCACTGAGCAGCTACCAGCTACATCACAGTGTATTTGTGTGTTTAAGTGTGTGTGTTTACAGTGAAGCCTGCAAAATCCCCCACTTTTATTTGACTTTTTGTTTGATTTCTTCATTACTGCCTAATGAAGTATGCATGAAAGAATATATTGCATCTATTAGATGGCAGATTGGCCTATAAAGAGACTCACACTTAGAAATATATTACATCTATTAGATGAACTACAGCACTAAGATGATGAAAAATGGCTGTACTGCAGTGGTTACATGCTGTTTTGGTCCTAGGTGTTTAATATTCATTAGAGAGCGATGTACATGCTTCTGTCCCAGTTGCTTTGTTGGTTTTATATCTGCCTGTTACCTGTTTGGTACCTGCCCACCAGTCTCCTTACCTGCCAGTAAGTTCTATTAAATCACTTAAATCATCGTGCTGCCTTCTCTGTCAGCATTTGGGTCCTTTCCTGTTCCCTGTTTGCCAACATCGTAACAGCTTCCCCCTTAATAACTATGAAAGGGTCTCAGAAAAAGTATCCCTTTGAAGTGTAAATGAGCTCATATTGTATATATGTATCTAACTGAAACACTGTCTAACTGAATTTTCAGCTAAAATCAAAGTCATTGTCGAAACCCACCAGCATCGTATTTTTTTTATGAAAAAAAAGGTCTATCTTGTTTGGCTGTTTGCCCAATATCATTGTGGCAGGCAGTGTTGTTTTTCTCATTACTCTCCCTCCCAGAAGGAACAAGCAGCTCATTAAACAGAATCAAGGACTTTGACTAGTGATCAATGATTGCTTCAAGGAGCTGTTTTTCATCTCTTTCTGTCGGTTTGTCTCTCCCTCTCAATTTCTCTCTGATGAAAAGTGGATCTGCGAAAGCACAAGTGTGGCTCGGATGTGGATTCTGTACAACCCAAACCTCCCTGTACTTTCTTCTGCTTTGAGAGTCACTGTCACCTCAGCCTTTCTAAATCTGCACTAATGCTATCCTGGACAGAAAGCTGTCTCTCTCTTATAACGTCCATCACTGTCACACATACACATCCACTCAGACACTTTTAAACATACTTTAAAAAGTGCCATTTGGGAATTTTGAGACAGGCAGGAGCAAGGCAGAGAGGATAAAAAGAAAGAGAAACAAAAAAAGAATGAACTTAAAAGACACTAAAATAACTTAAAGTCGGTGAGATGCAGAATAAGACTTGGGTAGTGAAAGAGACAACAGACAGAGAAATGAGCAAGTGGCAATGATGGAAAGATGTGCCAAGTATAAACGAGGAGGGGTGAGTGTGTCTGTGTGTGTGATTGTCAGGTTCTGGGTAATGGAGTTGCTGGGAGACTGAATGAGCCGATCATTTCAATTTCCCGTTAGAGTTACTGATGGCCCTACCACGGGCATGGCCAGGCAAACTATTAGCCCACCTCAGAAACAAACACACACAGAAACACACTTTCAAGCACACAAGCAGGCACATGCACAGCCATACACAAAAAATTTACACAAATTTGCACATGGAAAAACTTGTACATTTAAGTGCTATAAAGCCTACAGTACCTGCACACATGCATGCACACATGAGCACAACCTTACACACACAGAAGCATCTCCATTTATATACTGGCCTCTCTATCAACAGCTCAACTACAAGTATTATCCTCTCCGTATTTAGTGTCCCCTTAAAACAAGTAAGTAATAAGTTATCAGTGCTACAAACCGACAAGTTACATCAGAGATTATGTTAAATCTGATTATAATTATGTGACTGCATACAAAACACATAGCAAATAGCAAAATTGTTGATAATAGCATTACTGCTGCAGATAATGATGTTACAGCTTCTCATTACTAAGCCTGAATGATTATCTGTTGACATTTGTGCTGTAATTATGTATCTTTATCTTATGTAAATTTTGTTGCAACATCAAAAGTAGAAAATGTCAGATACCATTGAAATGTCAAATGATTTTGGTTTGGGTCAGATTTCGCCCACAGATGACTCCGAAAACACATGGAGAGCATGTCAAACCTCAGTATATCTGCCTTTTTTCTCTTATTCTAATGTGCTGCTAATATTTCACATTAACAATACTTTAATTAAACACTGTTATGGATCCCAACTTTAAGTTTATGAATATACAGTTTTCAAGACTTTACTCAGCTCTGAACTTCATGAATGCCACTATTTTTATTTACCTTTTGTATCACTGTTTTTAGTATTGATTATGTTTGTGTGATATGTGTATGTGTGTGTGCTTGCAAAACAGAAATTCCAACACTTTTTTTGAGAGCGTATTATTTACCACTTAAACAAAACCCTGACTTCAGCAGGACATTTACAACGATCTTAATACATGGTATTGATTTCAAATCTATGGCAGTAAACATTTTGCTATTATTTTGCACCAAACCAAAGGCTGTTTGTGTTGTCAATACACATTGTGTTCAAAGGGTCCTGTCCAAAAGCCTCTTCTTCTGCTATCCACACCTGAATCCTTCCATCCCTTCCTCAGTGGAAAACCCCATCCGTGTCTGGAGTAGGAATGCCAAAAAAGTACCGGAACATAAACGAGAGGTTTGCATAATTTAGTGGTAGAGTCGACAGAAAATCTATAGTCATTTTGGGCTTCGGCAGTGCCAAGCAGGCTTGTATTGATTGGTGTGTGTATATGTGTATGTGATTGTGTGTGTATGTGTGTTGGTGGATTTATGGAGTCAGGCAGAGCAGAGAGAGAAGGAGGCAGAGAAGAAGAGAGAGAGAGATGCTGATGGTGAAGAGACCTTGAACCCACAGTACACTATACAACAACAGAGGAAATAGAGCTACTGACAGCCAAATACAGACCACGAGCCCTCTTATGTTATCCATCTCTCCTTCACCCCCTCTCTATCTCCACCTCTTTCCTCTTTCATCAATCGTTCCTCCTTAACCCCACTTTCCAAAAATTTTATGAAAATAAAACAAGACAGGTGTGAGGAGGCAATGAGAAGAGAAAGCACAAAATTAAGAGAAATGGAAAAGGAGAAAATGATGATTCAATCACACTGTGAGAAATGTACTGTCCTCCCTCTTGGAGAGGAGGACAGGAATAAGGACAGACACAATAAAGCTCAGAGGACCAATAGTTGTTTGGGAGGTCTTCCCTATTATCTGAGGGAAAGACGCAGTTGCAGGTCAGGTGCAGGGTTAGAGGGGATGCAGGATTCTGGCAGCTGCCTTTGCCTTACACAGCTCCATATAGCGAGTCCATGGAAAAGGCTTCCACCACTATTTACACCGTAAAAACCCAGCAGTCCAGGCTTCCAGGTGAATCTGCTATGCAGGCCGTAGTGTGCTCTGTACCCAGGCAGAGGAGACATTTCTGGAGTAAATCCATGGTGGCAATCATGATGGAGCAAAAGGGGCAGGGACAAGTAGCATTTGGGTTAAATTCTAGCCAAATGCAAGTCTGACTGTCTGCTTTGGTCCAAAATTGTCCTAAATTCAGCCCATGTTGCTAAACTTACACTTCACACAGGCTTAAATAAATCCAGAAATGTGCCCGTTCAACAAACTTGTAAAATGTAACTTCTGTCATTTTAGATTTCAAGGGTGTACATGCATTTACACCCTTACTAATACTTCTTTACAGATGCACATTGCACAATTAAGGACATCAAGTGCTGATTGTAAGAATCTTCAATGCCCACAATGACACTTGAAATGAAAACTGTGTTTACAACTTAGTATAAATGTTACCTCAGAAACAACAATGTCTTTTTCTCTTGTGGAAAATTAACTCTTAATATCTGTGCTGCTCTGATGACTCTCGCTTTTATACATTTGATAAAAACTGTTTTTTTATTTTGTATCGATGGGCGTACACATGGCCATTAAGAATAGGCCTGACAGGCTTATTAATGTGCCACGCGGGACAGGTGGGTTGAGTCAAGCTCAGTTTAGGGATATTTACAACAGGCAGGTCTTTAGGAAGGCCAACACCATCTTAAACAGTCCTGACCACTCTCTGTACAAAGATCCTGAGCTCGTCTACAGGCCTCAGCTATAGATCACCTGCTATGAGGACAAGACCTCTAAAAAGGTTGCCTTTATATGTATTGTATAGCTATCGATATGCTAACCATGAAATAGCTCGTGCACATTAATAGCTGCCCTCTGCCTTTTATTTGCACTATATGCTACTTCACTTCTGATATGATCTCAGGGTTTTTATACTGCTTATTGTTTTTATAGCATTGTTTTAACTGCCTTATAGTTGTTTTTATCATGTTTTTATTGTCTCACAGTTGTGTGTGGTGTCACTGCTGTCTTATTGTCTTGTTAATATAATGTTTTAAAACCTGGCTGCACATCACATTTTCTATAATAGGACTATCAAGAATGACTTAACCTGGCTTGACTTTAAAGAAGAAAAAGACTTTACTGAAGGGAAAATCTTTATTAGAGAACTTGCTTGTGTTGTTGTTCTTGCTTAAATCAGCAGTTTCATTCATCATCAGCTCTAGTAGTGTTGAAGAGACACAGAAGGAATTTTACAGAAACCAACGTGGTTTGTTTTATTTCTCTGTGGAATTTTGGGTGCAGATAAATGTGGTCACCTACTCTACCCTTTATAAAAAGATAAAGATATTTGGATCAGAATCACTGTAAATGATTTTCAGGTCAAATATTATACAAATGGTAAATACTGATCTCATCTACATCAATATCACGTGTCTAATTTTGAGCATTTTAGTCATGCAAGGTAGCTCTAGCTTGTGAAGGAAAGCCTGTGTTATGGGGGAGAGACAACACAGGAGACCGAGGAGGGAGGGGCTGAGTGATTGACCCTCTGAGAGGTTAGATACCTCAGCTGTAGGGACAAAGGGCAGGGGAGAGATAAAGAGCACTTTGCAGAGAGGCTGAAAGTGATTCGGTTGAGAGTTGGTAGTTAAAGAGGAAGAGAATATGAAAGTAGGTTCTTCGTTGGCAGTGAGAAAAAGGGATATGGAGGTGAAGGAACAAGCCTTTGGGCTCTGAAGAAATTAAACTGGACCAATGCCAGCCAGCCAGCCAGAGAAACACAGAGGAGAGAGAAATGGCCTGCCTGGGAAATGGCCTTCATCTCTCCTGTACATGCGGTGTAAATCTGTCCCTTGCACCTCCAACTGATCCAGACACACATACTAACATTCACACACATGATTTAAATAGCTCTCCTGCTCCTCTAAATGCCCCCTTAACTCAGGTCAAGGGACAGAGTGACAGACAGAGAGAGGAGACAAATGCACACACATACACACATCTAAAGAGCCTATAAAAACACAAAGTCATAATCTATTTTCAACTCTGTTGCTCTTTAAGGTCACTATCTTTTTCTCTCCCCACAACATAACAAACATGATATAGTCTCATGTTTTTCCACTTCTTTGTGTCTACTTCTTTACTCTCATCTCTTCTTGTTTGTCTTGTATTCCCTCCACAGTCTAAGTTGGTTTTCCTCTTCAATACTTGATGAGCTTCCTGATGTGAAGTGCTGGCAACAGATTCCGGATCGTCACTCTGTCGTCTTCCAGCACTGCAGAACATTGGCCAGCTGTGTTTGTTTTCCTGATGAACTCAATTAACTCTGGTACACAGTCTCCAGAAAGCCGCACGCACACACACACACACACACTATATGGAACCCAAATGTACACATACAGTGTGCATCCTTTAGCCTACAACTAACCAGATATTTCTAGTAATTTACATGGTGCAGACCACCAACATGCAAAAATGTGAGTCATACCTAAAAAATAAATAAAGACAAAGGAAGATAACACTAGTATGAAATAAAAACACAATCAAAAACAATGCAGGAGGAATAAAATTACATATAGTATATCTTGTGTACAGTCAGGAATCCGATAGACCAATTTCAAACCAGCAGGTTTAAAAACCTCTTTGCATGCATAATGAAATTGTATATGCACACTAAGTAGTCCACGTTTGCACAGATGCAGAACACATATTTATCCTGTGCAACTGAACAATAATCTATATCATCTACTGTATATGTAAGTATTATTAGCAAAGTGTTCTTAAATTATGAAAAGTACGCAATGCAATAAAATAGCCCCTGTGAGAGTTAGACTATCTTGTTATTACATTATTATTACTGATGCATGTGTAAGATTGTTGTATTTGGTCAAGATGGAGCTAATTGGAACTATTTTACATACTGTTGGGTAGTTCAATCTATAACAATGCACAATATTTTACAAGCTCATCATATGTTTTATATGTAATTTGTTACTATAAATAACTAGTAACTACAGCTGTCACATAAATGTAGTGTAAAAAGTACATTATTTCCCTCCGAATTGTAGTGACGTAGAAGGATAAAAAAATGGAAAGCAAATAATGAAGAATAAAATGGAAACAATGAAGTAAAGTACAGTGCTTGAGTTAAGCTACTTAGTTACATTTCACCACTGCTGTTTTGTTCAGTACCTGGAACTAACAACAATATGTCAGCCATCATCAAGCAAACAAAGCCAAATAAACATAAATTTTCCCTCCCCTCATCCATGCATGGATTATTTTTTGCTAGCTCTGTCTGGACAATGACCAGGTACTCCTGAGATCACTGGCAAATAAAATGGACGAGTTAACGGCGTAAGCCTGGAGTCAGATGGAGTTTCATGAGTGTAGTTTGATGTGCTTCTCAGAGACATGGCTACACCAGGATATCCCGGATCATAACGTTTCCATCAAGGGCTTTCAGACTGTTCGGGCCGACAGGGATCCCAGCGGGAGCGGTAAGCGGAAAGGCGGCAGGCTTGCTGTGCTGGTCAACAACAGATAGTGTAACCCTGGTCACGTTACTATCAAGCAGAGTATCTGTAGCCCGGACATTGAACTGTTAGCTGTGGGACTCCGGTCATGTTATCTGCCACGTGAATTATCACATGCCTTTGTTGTGGCTGTTTACATCCCTCCCCTCTGCATCGGAGTGCAACGCCATTCACACCGTGCCTCTGGTTAAAAGGCAGCCTGAGACCACAAGGACAGTGAGGAGATGGTCAGAGGAGGCCTATGAGACACTGTAGGAATGTTTTGAGGTGACAAACTGGGATGTACTCTGTGAGTCTCATGGAGAGGACATTGACACGCTTACTGAGTGCATCACTGGGTACATTAACTTCTGTGTGGACTGCAATGTCCCAACTAAGATGGTCCATTGTTATCCAAATAACAAGCGTGGGTAACAAAGGACATCAAAGACATCCTGAATGCCAAGAGGAGGGCCTTTACTGATGGTAATAGGGAGGAGGTGAGGGCAATCCAGGCTGACCTGAAGGTGAAGATCAGGGAGTCCAAGGAGAAGTACAGGAGGAAGCTGGAGTGGAAACTCCAGCAGAACAACATGAGAGAGGTCTGGAGCGGCATGAGAAGCATCACGAGCTTCAGACCAACTGGCAGCAGAGGAGTTGAAGGAAGCTTGGACAGGGCCAACAAACTTAATCTGTTCATTAACAGATTTGACACACCGACTCCTGCTCATCCCCCCTGACACACCGGCTCCTGCTCATTGTTAAGGATCATGTTTTTTGACTTCTCCAGTGCCTTCAACACCATCTGGCCAGCCCTGCTGGGTGAGAAGCTGGCAGCGGTGCAGGTGGATGCCCCCCTCGTGTCCTGGATTGTTGACTACCTGACTGGCAGACCACAGCACGTGTGCCTGCAGCACTGTGTGTCAGACAACGTCGTCAACAACACTGGGGCCCCTCACGGGACTGTCCTCTCTCCCTTCCTCTTCACCATCTACACCACAGACTTCAGCTACCACACAGAGTCCTGCCACCTTCAGAAGTTTTCTGATGACTCTGTTGTGGTGGGAAGTATCAGTGGTGGTGATGAGACTGAGTACAGGGCTGTGGTGGGTAACTTTGTCTCATGGTGTGAGCAGAACCATCTGCAGCTCAATGCGACAAAGTCAAAGGAGCTGGTTGCAGACTTACGAAGGGCCAAGGCACCAGTGACCCCGGGTTTCCATCCAGGGGGTCAGTGTGGACATTGTTGAGGACTACGAATACCTGGGAGTACACATGGACAATAAACTGGACTGGGCTAAGAACACTCAAGCTTTTTACAGGAAGGGCCAGAGCCACCTCTATTTTCTGAGGAGGCTGAGGTCCTTCAACATCTGCCAGACAATGCTGAGGATGTTTTATGAGTCTGTGGTGGTCAGTGCTATCCTGTATGCTGTTGCATGCTGTGGCAGCAGGTTGAGGGTAGCGGACGCTAACAGACTCAACGAACTGATCCGTAAGGCCAGTGACATTGTGGGGGTGAAGCTGGACTCTCTGTTGGTGGTGTCAGAGAGGAGGATGCTGGCCAAACTACATGCCATCTTGGACAGTGTCTCCCACCCACTCCACGAAGTGCTGGTCAAACAAAGGTGTACCTTCAGCGGAAGACTCTTCCCCCCAAAATTCCTGCCTGTGGCCATCAAACTCCTTAAGTCCTCCCTCTAAGTGTCAGTCTATATGACTTTAAGTCGATAAACTGGACATTGGATCATTAACATCACTGTAATACTTCAAATAATTGTGCAATATTCTCTGTTTAATACTCTGGTGCAATATACTCTGTTTTCAGATTAATTTATTCATACTTCTATTACTGCTGTGTAATATCCACCGTCTCATAATAATGTTAATAAGCTACACTGTACTTACAACTTGACAGTACATGCACTACTACTTATTACTTATATTATTACATTGTATTATTATTCCGTACATACTTATCATCAACTGGTAATCCACTTTGTACTTTACACTTATTTTAATTTTATACTTATACCCACTTTGTACTTAATTTATCTGACCTGTATTATAGTGTATTATATTTTTTGCTTAGTAGTTCTATTCCTGTGTGCACTGACGTGATAGTGAGCAGCTGTAACAAAAGAGTTTCCCCTCGGGGATCAATAAAGTATTTCTGATTCTGATACTCCTAACCCAATAATGGTATAACCTTGAGGCTAGGAGTTATTCCAGTCAGCTTTCAGCCAAAAAGCTGTCATGACCTGGTCCTCCACTGATGGTAACCTAACTGGTTTAAACACCATCATACCATCTGCCATATCACACACACACACACACACACAAGCTATCCAGAGGGCTTGGAGGCAGCCTCTATCAGTCAAGATTCCCTGGGGTCCTTTGGACCAGCCAGCCAGCCGGCACCATCTATGCCATCACACTCACATCCTCATTGCTTTCTTCTGCCACAGGGACACAGAACCTGTCAGTACACCCTGTGTTGTGTGTGTGTGTGTGTGTGTGTGGGGTGATAGCAACCGAGGACAGGTGCTGTTATCTGTATTCCTGGCCAGACACTGTGTCTTCTGGCACCTGCATATGTGTGTGAGTGTGTGTATATGTGTGTAGATTTGCCACTGTCCATTGGGATTCAGTGTCCAGACACTGGCAATGTCGTCCCTGAGTGACCCTGCAATCAGAGCTGGCTGGCACTCTCTCTTTCTATTGCACTCTCTCATACACAGACACACACACACACACACAGTCCTTCTCTCTGCTCTGGGGGTTAGGCTAATGACTGACGGTGTCAGAGACAGAGAAGACAGGAGCTGCATACTGAGAAGAGAGGAAATGGAGCAGGGAGAAAACCTAAAGACAGTCACACAAGCTAATACAGAGCCATGGTTTAAAAGCATAACAACACATCACTGCTGTATAATACAAATAATAATAAATGACAAGGTAATGACTATGTTGATGGACAAGAGGGATAGATGGTCATGAGTAGCTCTTAAAGACTTATTGTGTTTTTCTGTGAGTTTCGTGTGCTTAACAAAAACATAGCGAATACATTCAGAGGAATGAGTAAGCTTAGGAGAGGAGAGGAGCTGCCAGGGGTAAACACACACACACACACACACACACACACACACACACACACTTCAGAGGTCCCTGAACAGAACAGAATGAGCATCTGTGTGGTGTCAGGCCGGAGCAGAAACTGGTCCACCGTGGAGAAATATCATTTTCTGCGTGTATTTGTGTGTCTTCCATAAAGTTTCCTCGTTGTGTGAAGAAAATATGGAGTAACATGAAAATAAAATTCTGTCAATCATGCTTGTCAGTCTCAAGTCATAAACTGTGGGGTTTATGACTGTGCAGGTGCACAGACATAAGCAGAAGAACAACAGGACTTTCAGGTCAAGAAGGCAATGCAGCCAACAGAACAAATCACTACAAATACTAATAAAAAAAGATGAAATCATTATGTGTACTTGTGCAACATGCCATGTAGTTCATTCATATTCAGTTCATTTAAAGTTATGTCTTTTCAGCAACATAATTATAAGAAAGTCAGGCTCAAACCTTTCCTTAGCACCAGATATTAGAAATCAGGATAATGTACTCCATAAAGGGATCGTTTTGATAGTCACTGTGAAGACATGCACACCCTGAGGTAATGTACCGCTTCCTCCTGTCCTTTTGCCTGCAGCATTTTCCCTGTGTAGTTAGCACTCCCAGTTCCCCCAGGGGGCCATAATCAGAGCTGTAAAGCCAGCCATTAACATGCCAGAACAAACACACAGTAAAGCAGCTCTTTTTACAACACCACTCAATACTACCTGGCCTCCACGGCAGCCAAGCACAACACCACTGTACTAACGACTGCACTGCTGAGTGGAGAGCAATATATATGCAAAGATCTGAAGGTAAATGTATGCAACTTTAAAGTCTCTTTTATTGGGCATTATGGTCAAACGGAGGGATCGGCACTGTTGCTTAATAAGATTGTAAAGGCAGTTGTGAAAAGAGTAGTAAAAGAGATGCAGACTAAGGAATATGAGCTCCCTGGGGGCTTTTTGGTTAAGGTGATCCTATTTAGAATTTAATTTATTTATTTTTATCTGAACAAGTTTTGTGAAAGACCTTTCAAGTGTATTCAACTATATGTGTGCCTTGCCCAGTCCTTGGAAATTCAGCTCTCAGTGAAAGGATTTAGACCAAGGCCCTCTCAGAGGGCCAAGGCCCTCTCAAATTTAAAAAGAAAGAATGGTCAAATCGATACAGTTAGCACAGTTATCCTGATCTTTAGGCCATAATACGGGTCACTCTCCAAAAACACAGGATCTTTGCTAGTGTCTTTTGTTAGACCCTCCCTGACTGGTAAAATGGTGGCATTTTAAAAATCTAGTTTATAATGCACGCTGTCTGTTTAAAATGTGTAGTCTGCAAGCCCAAGTCAAGATACCCAGGTGATGTCACTTGAGTAATTTTCCTGGACGTGACAAAACTCACTCCAAAGCCACAGAACAATTTTTACATTTGTTTTCACAGGCTATGTTGTACCCTCTGTGACTATTACATTGATATTAACATGGGTGAACCTTTAAAGATGAGTAGAGTTAAGGTCATCATGATTTGAAAGTTGCTTTTGTACACATGCTTGTTGTTTTACTGTGACTCTAAACCCACACACAAATGGTCAATTAAACATTGACATAAACCTGCTTTCTTTACAACGTTTTTGATAAAACTATGTGTGCACAAGTTTACCCCCCAAAACACACACACACACACACACAATTTGATCTAGGGCTGAGACTCGAGCTGAGACTGTCCATTAGCAGGGGTCCACCGCTGTTTCAGGCTTAATGAAGTAGAAAGCCAGAAGAAAGAGAAAGCCTACAGACCTGATTAATGAGAGAGAGAGAGAGAGAGAGAGAGAGAGAGAGAGAGAGAGAGAGAGAGAGAGAGAGAGAGAGAGAGAGAGAGAGAGAGAGAGAGAGAGAGAGAGAGAGAGAGAGAGAGAGAGAGAGAGAGAGGTGTAATTAGAGGTGATGAAGTAAGAAGGGAAGGGCAGAGAACTAAAGAGGGGGAGATTGTGCTTTATTTTGAATTGATCCATGTAAAGCTGCTATGTGAAAAGCGCTTACCTAGTCTTAATTCCTTCAACCTCTTTACTAAATGGTCCCTCTTACTTCTTCTCAAAGTTATCGCTCTATCTCCTTCTCTGAGAGTCTTTTGAAGAATCTTTGTGGCTATGACCGTAGCTTAATACTGTGGAAAGCCTGGCTTACCTCTCTTCAGCTCAGCAGGAAATGATTAGAGTCACGGTCCAGTTAACTGCTGGTCGCCCTCTGCCCTGTGGGCCTCGAGTGGAACCACCCACCTGTGCTGGGACTCTTACTGTAGGAAGGCTAAGGGCACAGCCACATACACACACTGATAGAATCAGTCACCTGTGCAGGGCCATGCAGTGAGCGTTAGGCATTAGCTATGGCGGGCTCTAGCTAAAGCTTGGCTATGCTCTAAAAAGCAGCAGCATGAATGGCACAGCAGGCTGGCGAGGCAGGCAGGCAGCGTGGGTGTTCATTAAAACACCCAGCACCATTCACAGGGAGAAACAAGGCCATAAAAGCAATTAATCTGCCGTAAACAAGCCATTCCGCCTGTCCAACACACCCACGAACACACAGGCATGACAGTGGGAGCAGCAAGGAGGGGAGGAGGGTAGATGTGCCTCTTGTTCCTCCCGGCTCTTTTTCTCATTATCTCTCTCTGTCTGATTCTGTTTCTCTGAACTACTCAGATAAATCCACAGATCTTAAGGTTTTCTAATCTAAAAAGTGTTGCTGTCTAAATTCTGCAGTGCTGTTGTAGAGATAACTCCAGACAGAAGGTGAGTAAAAAGTCTCACATCACACATGCTACAGATCAGCTGACCGAACCAGATGGTTTTCTGGACCTGTCAGTGATGTCATCTCACAGGTTTGTGCACTGTTTTGCACCATTCATCACTTGTTTCTTTGCTTTGATTCTTGTCCTTATAGGCTGATGTTCACTTATTCCATAACACAATAGAACATTTTTCTGATAACAGAATTAAGATGCATCATATCATTTTCAAGATGGTCCTGACAAGTGAACATTAGACTTTCAAATAAGAAAAAATTCTAATTTTGAATCACTCAAAAGATGTTGTGTTGTGAAATATATATAGAATAATCAAATTTATATTCAGTGCAATAAACAGTGTTATGTGAAGACAAAACTCTTCACACATATAAGAAAAGTCATTTTGTTCATTTTTCATGACAGTTTGCTTGGAATCATTAATTTGGACAACTAAATTTCATAAAAACAATAAGATATGATTATAGTACGTCAACACAATTCCAAAATCAACATATGGTAATATAAATCTCTAAGTGCCAGGTATTTCACTAAGTCATGTTTACCTGGGGATCTATTGAGGTTTCATTTTTTGTTAAGTACAAATATAAAAACTTCACAAAAAACCCTAAAACATGAAATAATTTGCTTATAACAAAAAATGAACTTCAAATTTGTAATTTTTCGCATGGCAACTCCTGCTGGCCATAGGGTCCTAAGCAGCTGCTTACTTCATGTTTTCTCCTGCTCTTATATCACCTCAACACGTATCTGTATTTTTAAAATCATCTTCACTAATCCCTAGGCATTTTCCCGCACAGCAGACGTTTATTACCCCAGAGGACAATAAGACACATAAACAAATTATCAACTGTTGAGTATGAGAACTAAGGAGCTTTATCAGCATTGATACCAGTGTTAGTATTGATGAACCTCTTCTGCCACAAACACCCCCCCTCCTCTCCACTTATTTCACTTTTGTACAATACTGAATATATCAGATACAATATGTGGTAATAAGCAACTGAACGTATATGTGTGCGTGTGCAAAATCTTGTGTGCATTTATTGCTGGAGGCTGTACAGATGATGAGAGATCATGAGTTGGATACCTCCACCCTATTGAGTAATAATGAGATTGCTGTGATTGCCTGAGCTAAAAATAGTAGGCTGCTAGTAGCTTTAATAGTGGGATTGTCTCTCTGCTATCCGACCCTATGGCTACACCACTGTGACTGTATAGATTTCTATAGGAGAAGCTGTAACTATGCTGGAAAAGGCATACACACAAAGTAATGATCATGCACACGCACACACACACACACACACACACACACACACAAAATGTTTTAGCTGTCAGGCATACAGGGAAAGGAGATGACATATGGAAAACATAGGGGGAAACACACAAAGAGAATGAAGGATAAGTGGACTCAGAACTATAATAAATATTTTTCCTCTAGCAAAGGTCAACTCTCAAGTTTAGAGAGGAAGCCAAAGCTCCCATATCTCTACTTTCCTAACATCCAATTATCTTTTTTCCATATCCTCTCCTCAGCTTTCCTTCAGAAATTCACACATTTTGTTCACTTTCTTTATGACACTCTGTCCTTCTCCCCATTATTTTAGAAAAAAATTAAATTCTTGTCTGTTCTTTAACCCTGACTTTCTATGATTCAATCCCAGCATGTCTGTTATCCCAGCACAGTGTTATTCTGCCCTTCAGGGTCTATGAGCACATCAGGTAATGCACATTAGTAAATACATTATCATGCTGTAATGTACAAACAAGCAAATGAGATGAGAGACACACAGGTTACATAGCAGAAGAAAATATATCGTCATTCTTCTTGCTTATTCTCAGCCTCAATGAGGGACTGAATAATGGTAATGTTAAACAAACACATATTCCCTCCCCTAATTTTATATCTACCTGTCTCCCTGTCTCTTCTTCTAGCAAGTGGCCATCACACAGAGCCAATCTTGTGGAAAATGAAAACTATCAGAATATTCTTGGGGAGCTCAGGGAGAGTTGTGTGCTCTCCGAGCACCATTTCACCTGCCGTGTTTACAGCTCCACCCTGAGCTATTGCATGACTTGTCTTTGCTCTCTGTATCGCAGAGGGAGAATGAAGTTGAAATTAGTTCCGGGGATATATATGTGTGTGTAAGTGCATACATTTCAAGTGCATAGACACACTCACACAGCACATAACACACACATAAACACACACACACACACAGGTTCAATTAGATTGCAATCGTAGGGGACATGAGGGATAAGTCATGTTTAGCGCACCTGTCTCTCCAGCAGGATTTGTGCTAGAATTAAAGCAGAGAGTTTGGGAGCTCAGCCACGAAAGCATCAACTGGAGGTCATAAACACACAGGAGACAAGCTGGAGTCTATACTGCTTACATGATGACTCTTAGGGACAGATGCAATAAATAAATCAGTACATCCCCCACCCTCAAACCAACACACTGCATTAATATAAACTCAAATACGCTTACATAAACATGAATGCATAGTGTGAGTAAAAACAAGAAAATGCACAAATATCCCAATGCAGAGGCAGTATACAGTAAACACCACAGCATCTTTTCAAGGATATGTATGTGTGTGTGTGTGTGTGTAGTATTTGCCAAACTGTACCCACCAGAGACTGTGAGTGACAGGTACATGGGTAACTGTCACTGGTACACAGCTAATGAATATTCACACTGTTATTCTCACTGCATTATTCACACCAGCATGAACTCTGTGCATGCACAAAAGCGCACATCGACAAGCTTGCATTTTAACTCATTTGAACCGACACATTTGGATACACAAGCAAATATAAATAAAAGAAAGACAGACACTGAGACAGTCAGACAGAAAATTTTCCATTTCTGCTGCTCGCAACTGCGTACTTTAGCTGTCAGCATGTGAGCTGACAACAGCGAGAGAAATGTTGCCCACTGGGGTGACCTTGACTTTAAACACACACACTCACACACAATAGTTAACTTCACAGTTACAACAGAAGTTGCCATTATTCTTCCTTCTGTGTTTGACTCTTTGTCACTTACATATATGGCTGTCATTCTGTCCATCTCCGTCAGTCTGTCTGTCTCCCCTTGTCTAATGCTGTTTCTAAATGTACAAGGAAGTGTCAGTGTTGGTCTGCAAATCATCCTTTCAGATTGTGTGTGTGTGTGTGTGTGCTTGTGTTATGTGTTTAAAATGCAAGGCTCTGGAGAGTGGTAGAAAAGGCAGTGATTTCCTCCCAACACTGAATAAAACATCCCATTTAGAGCCAACGGCTATACACCATAAATCACCGTTCCACTACCACTGGGCCCCCACCCAGAGACAGAAAAGCCGGATGACTGGATGTATATGAGAAAGAAGATGTGAAAGAGATGCAGGTGATAATAAAGAGGAGCAGTGATGTGGAGCTTTGAAAGATAGAGATGTTTGAACTGAGTGAAAAGAATCTAATGCAAAGAAAGAAGAAAGCTAAAGTAAAATCTTTCGAACCCCATGATTGTTGGCTACTAAAATACACACACACACATCCACAGTAAAATGGTAGAGCAAAGTGCTGTCACATCAAACACTAAAGATTGGTTTACTCTGCTTACTAAAACCCAAGTTGATGAAAAATGATTAAATGAATGTCAAATTAGTTCTGAATTTGGAATTGTATTCAAGTAAGAGCTGTAATGCTAGATGTATACTGAAATTATAGTAAAATTTAAAGAAATAGTTCGACATTTTGGGAAATATGCATATTCGCTTTCTTGCTGAAAGTTACATGAGAAAGTGCTCTATGTAAGTACAGTCAGCTTACCATTTCTAACCATCCATATTTAAAAATCAAGATAACTTAGAACTTACCTCAGTCAAGTCAACCTTTCTGACTGACAAAAGGTTTGACTGAAAAAAATCAGCGAGACTATCAATCTAAAAAGTCCACTTTCCTGCAACTTTTCTTGTATTTGTGTGTGTGAAATAAAGGAACAATGATAAAAAATTCAGAACGAAACAAACTGAGGGATGTAGTTAGGATAGAAGGGGTTAAGTAACAACCAATGTGGTAGTTTGCCACCTTACCTCCTCCAGCCCTGTGTTCTCTGTTGTTTTCCCCTTCCTCATGTGGCTTGTGTGTCCCCCAACGTGTCCTTGGATATGTGTGTGTGTGTGTGTGTGTGTGTGTGTGTGTGTGTGTGTGTATGTATGTCACCTGGTCTGACTCCGTGGGTTCCACACCTGCTGCTGATCACCGGCTCACCTGGCTGCAATCATTCATCAGTCTCCACAGTTAAATACCAGGCTTTCCCACAACACCAACGCCAGATCGTCCACGTACACTAGTACGACCACTACGTCACGGCGCCCAAGTATTTTCAAGATAAGTACCGACTATTGATTATTTTGATATCTCGTTCTTATTCTGGTCTTTGTTCTGCCACAGGGTTGTTCTGTGCCGGTGATCACAGTCATCTCTGCTCCTGTCTGGATTTCCATTTGCCTGCCTGCCCCTCCTATGCTCCACTGTGTTTCCTCCCATCTACCTCTCCACGGAGCCAGAGCCGGGTGATACCGTCCTGCTCTAAGTTGGGGTTCCCACTGACGGCCAGTCTCTGCCCTCCGCCACCAGTCGACGCTCCTGGGTTACCATTACCTTTCCCGTTTCCTGCGGAGACTACACAGGGAACTCCGCCCTGAAGATCTTCCCCCCTTTCCCTCTCCGCCTTTTGCTTGGCAATAAAGAGTGACTTTAATCACTATCGCTCGTGTGTTCTGCATTGTGGGTTCTACCATTAGTTCGTACTACACGACAACCAACTGTTAACTGTAACAACCGGACTAGCACAATTAATTACTTTGCTAATTACTGTGAAAAATGCTACTATTTTAACACGTTACTACCCAACACAGTGCATAATTTGTTACCAAATAAAAACATGATTACTTGAAAGTGTATTTTGTAAATGTATATTTTTCACTTTGAAAATTGTTCTTGATGTGTGCATGCATGGTATCATATGTGCCCATAAACACGTCTTTGTGTGAGTTTGTACAGGTGAAGGTCAACTTGAATTACCCTTCTCTTTACAGAATGAGCATAGTTGAAATGAACATGACAGCAGAATGAGCTGGGAGGAGGGAGCAGTCAGACAGGGTAAGTGCTTCCTTTTCCCTTAACATTTTATTTTTTAGAGAGGAGTGATTTTAATAGAATACCGGGGAGATGTAATCGCATCAGAGTGCCAATCATTTCTGCAAAAGTGGGTTCCCGCAATAGGCTGACTGTTATGGGAGGGTATCTGACTCGAAGTGGCTATCAAACCACATCAACTCTCCTCCTGGCTGAGTGAAAGAGGAGGGGTGGGGGTGTTTAACAGCTTGCGTCTGTCCATCTGACCATCTGTCTATGTACCTGTGAATGGGATGAAGGTGGTTCTTGTGTACGTCCACGTGCCTGAGTCTGCAGTGTATTTCACCAGCTACAGTTGTCCAACCTTTTCTAATAGCTTGCCAGTTATTTACAGCAAGACACACTGCTGCATTTAGCCAGTCGTATATCAGGTGGGGGACAGTCATTGACATATTGCTAATCAATATTTGTCCCCACGGTGACACAAGTCTCCATGGGATGGTGTGCATGCAGGTTAAAGTCCCCACCAGGATATGAGAAAATGAAACACACACACACACACCCTTGTACTTCTATCTTTGTGAGGACCGTCATTGACATTCCCTAACCCTAACGTTAACCTAATTTTAACCAAGTCTTAACCTTCAAACAGCCCTTTGAAGTTGTACAAGTGTGTATACACACACACACACACACACACACAGAAGAATGATCTGGACTTGGATACCGGCACATAACAATAAATCTCACTCTCGAATTCTCTTGCGCTTACAAACAATAAAAAGGTAAAAAGCTTAAATATATTTGAAGAAACCACTGCAGACAAATGAAAGGCCTAAAAAATCTGAACCAATCCTTTAAAGCTGCACCTAGTAAATGTTTTTATATTAACAATGGGTCAAATGACTATGTGTAATGTGAAAGGTGTCCCTCATTGTGACAAAGAATTATCACCCAACTCTGCTATTCAGAGTCCTCAGTTCTGCATTTTATCATCTTTCAGCTCATTGTTTTCGTTTCCCAGCCTGCAACGTAACTGTTTTGGTTCACTTTCACCGCTCTCATCAACCTCATTTTTAGATGCAGCAGGCAGCTGTTTTCAGCAATAAACTAAACTCAATAAATTGACTGTACACTACCTGCCCAGCACCAAATACAGACAGACAAAGTTAGTGGAGCTTTTAGCAGCTAAAGAAACAGACATTTCCATCAAGAGATGACAGAAATAAAAAAAGCTGAAATGAGAGTGAAATTTGGACTTTAATTCACCAGATGTCCAGAAACATGACTCTAGATGAATGCTAACATTGCACTGTGTCTGCTGGATGTGTAACATGTTTGCTAACACATTTGCCACATAATTTTATAAGGCAATAATATGTCAATGTGGTGTTTAAAGATTGTTCTGCTACTCACAAGTGGCCAAAAAATGTTATTACTACTTTAAATATGTTAGCAGCACTCTTAGATTCCTTGCCATTATACTTTCTGCGCCTGACTTTATATGTACACTTAACTTTCGGTTGCCACATATATGTGTCTCCAATGGCCAGATCACAAATCTGATTCCAATCTGTCTGGGTTTTGCTGGGCTACATGCACATAAGGGTAAGCCCCAGTCCAGTCCAGAGGAAGGCATTAATGCACCTGAAGCTTTTTGGTAACTAACAATCAACTGAACAATCAAATTTTAATCAATCTCAAATGCCTCTTTGGTACATTTACACTTAGCTTTTTAGATATCCGATAGCTATCCAATGCGCTAAAGAAGCATGAAGTGACTAAGTGTAAATAGTTTTTCATAGAATTGAAGGTTTTGTCAAAAAACATTCCAGAAAAATGTGCACTAAGTTCAGCCTTTAAGGTCAGCCAACAGGAGGCAGTGGCTTATAGCAAGAAAAGACTGAAAGCTTGTGTTGTAAATTGGTAAATTTTATTCACCGTACCTGCTTTAATGAAAGCTCTCTCTCTCGTACACACGTACACAAACACACACAAAAAAATGCACATTATGGGCATGTTGCAGGGGTAATGGACTTGGTAATTGCTTAGCAACAGGCAATGGCACCACCACCTGTCTACCAAGGTACCCACTGAAGGTCAGTGTGTGTGTGTGTGTGCGTGCGTGCGTTAATATGTGTGTGTGGGGGGGGCACCTTATCACAGGATACACACAGTATCACTGTCTCATTGTTTTTTTCTGTTTTCCAGTCTTGTTAAGTCCCAGCTGGGTTTAGCTAGAGGTGGTGCTGTCAGATATATCACATTACAATACATGACAACAATGTTAAAGTTAGAAAGCCTTATATAAAGCTTGGCTAGTGCGACAGACACACTGATGATGGCAATCTTTGACTGCCCGTGTGTGGGTGTTAGCATGTGGGTAGTGTTTTTGTTTCTATGTGTGTGGGAGGAGCGTACCTGTGTGTGTGTGTGTGTGTGTGTGTGTGTGTGTGTGTGTGTGGCAGTGCGACACCTGCCGGGTCGTCATGCTCTGGGTCTTTCAAGTGCCTCAGAGGAAGATGGAGTGATCTTTTGGCCCCAGGGGAGGAGGTGTGTGACGATGCTCTGCTTTTACTCCCTCTCTTTATCTCAGCCTTTCATCACCTGCCTTCATCCATCCTTCACTCTCCTCCTCATTCTGTCACTTACCCTGCTCCTGAGTTATGTCACATGACACACACACTAAGACCCCCCCATATCACGCGCTGACCCACCTCTCCCTATGTAGGGTGATGTGTATGTGGAAGAAAAGAAAGACCTTGAGTGCATGCTTGATTTTGAAAGTTTTAAGATGGACGAGAGAGAGGGAGGATTGCTGACTGCTGCGTGCACTACGAGTGTGTGTGTGTGTGTGTGTATGTGCATTAGTATAATGTATATGTGTGGGTGCCTACAAGCAAAGCAGTGGAAAAAAAAAGTTAGGACCTCCCTCCAGCAGCACACAGACTATATTTCTCCAGCAAATGAAAAAGGAGTGGGCCTGCCACCGGTGTTTTACTGTACAGAGACAGGCATGAGGTTCAAATCAGATACAGGACTAGATCACAGTCACAGTGAATAATACATGCATTTCATATTCATGGCTGCTTGTGTATTTCATGAATACCCTGCGAGATGACCGGACCGTTCAGGGATATTACTGCCAGCTATTGTTTAGCTAACAGCAGTGAAGAAAAGGAACACAGAGGAAAATGCTCACCATTAGTGCACCTGCTCATTCTGCACTGTCAGTGCTGCTGTAATGGGAAAACTGGGTCTGACAGTACACTGTGCACTTGCATACACACAGGCAGTTCGCATGGACAAGCTGAGTGGATGTAAGCATGTGATCATACGCATGTACAGTAAATGTACTACAACTTAGGGCTGCAATTAATGATTGTTTTCATTATGTATTAATCCGTTGATTATTTCTTCTTATTAATCAATTGATCTTTGGGTAAAAATTTCCCATCACAAATTCCCAGAGCCCAGGCTAACGTCTTCAAATTGCTTGTTTAGTCTGACCAATGCAAAACCCAAAGATATTCAGTTTACAGAGAAAAGCACCAAATCTGTATATTTGAGAGGCTTGAACCAGTGAATGTTTGGCATTTGTGCTTGATAGATTAATTAAACAATGAATCAATTATCAAAATTGCTTTTCATTTTCTGTCGACCGACTAGTCGATTAATTGAATTGTTGCAGCACCACAACTTTACCTGTGAGAACCCAGATTGGCCACACTCATCTAACCTAATATTAAACCTCTCTGCTATATATGCCTAACCTTAACCCTTACCCTGTTGTAAACCAAAGTATTTCTGATCTTAAAATCACAATCCCTGATCCAAATGACCGACCACCGAAATTTAAAACAAAAGACTACTGTAACTCCCAAAGTGATTGATTGGTCTTTTAATACACAGATTAACACAAGAGAAAAGTTATATTGATGTTTTCTGATGTCACTGGTTTATATCAGTAATGTCTGTATTTTGAATTATGACCAGATGAGAAACACAGAAATGTGTCTTTTTCATGTATAAGTCAAACTCTTTTATTAGTTTTGAATATCATTGTAACCTATAGAAAATTACAGACTGATCACTTAATCCTAAATCCCAACTCCTTTGTCATCTGATCTCAATAATTACAGGAATACAAGAAGTCATGAATATGCACGCACGCACGCACGCACGCACGCACGCGCACGCACGCACGCACGCACGCACACAGGGTTTGAAATGAGGCATCTCCACATGGACTAACACATCCACACAGATGTGCGGGAACACATTGACGCATACAATCACAGCACACCTCAGCAGGGCTGTTTTTTATGGGGAGCAGAGAAAATGAGCAGTAATTCACTCTACACGTGTGGTCAGCACGTTCCAAGTCAGCCAGTCTGTCTGCCTCTCTCTCTGTGTGCCATTCATACATATGGATGACCAAACTTGTCTGCGCTCCTCCAATACAAAGCACAGTCCCTTTGTCTGGTTCACAACCTTCTTTCTCATCCTTTTCCTCTACTTATTCCTCCCCCACCTCCTCTTTCACATGCAGCTACACTGCTGGGTTCCTCCAGACATTTCGTTTTTCATTGTTTGCCTTTTGGTGAGGTGACACACGACACATTGTGGAGTCCAGCCACCCTGGGGGAATACTAATAAAGAAGAATCATGAGTCTGTGAGTCAGGGAAACAGAGAGAGACTGAGGCAGTGCAGAGAGACAGAGACAGGGTGAGCTAAAGGAGAAGTGAAAAAGAGAGATTGTCATCAAAAGAAATGAAAGGAAAGGCAGTCTGAGCGAGACAGAGAAAACAAAGTACGATGAAAATCTAAATTAAAGAAAGAAAGAGGAAAAGTATAGGGAGTAGTGGACCAGAGAAAGAGGTGAAACAAATGAGGAACTGAAAGGGAAAGGGTCAGATAGAGGAAGTCGAAATGGACAGTGAGAGGATAAAAAAGATGTGAAGAGGAGAGAGCGAGGGCAGGGCAGAAAGAAGAGAGGAGATGGACAGGAGGGAGGAGTGGAAATGAAAAAGTGTTGTGTTTAGTCACACTGAAAGGGCAGGGGAGACAGAAGGAATGGGGCAGAGAGGGATGAAAGAGTTTTGCTGCCTGAATTAAAAAAAAAACAAAACGCAAAAACAAGCGAATCAGCAGAATAAAGCTTTCCCTCTTTACATACGCCCACACATGGTCATGGTCATACAGTACACTGCACACCATGTACACACTGGTGATGTGTGGTTTCTTAGGTTTATTTTTAATGCAGCGCTGGTTAATGTCCTTTTCTAGATTTTTCTGAGCATATGTAAGTATCTATGCAAAATGTTTGTATGCGTCAACATGCGCATTAAGCTTGGGTACCACGTGTGGCACTCCAGCAGGTCCTAACCTGACTTTCATTTATATCTCTGTCTCACGGCCCCCTGCTGCTTCACACCAGCAACCCTTTTCTCTTAGATCAGTAACTATAGCAACACTCAAAAGCAGACCAAGATAACTGAACGGCAAGGAGAGATATTCAGGATGAAAGGGGGAATTGGGGAGATGAGGGGCTAAAAATTTAACTTGAGAAAAGTCCAAGGCAAGGTGAAAGACAGAAAAGAGGGAAAGGAAATTCAGTCTGGCTAAGTGAGGTCGAGATTGTTTTCAACATGCTGTTAACATATCACCCTAAAAGAAAGGGCAAAAACAACCAATAAAAAAAGCAGTGCCTATGTGTGTCAAAGGATGAAACTTGAGGATTTTACACAAAGATGTAATGTTAACCAAAGCCATATTTTCAAATGAGTGGGCCCCTCTGAGGGCATTGATTCATTTGTTGAGTTGTGTCTGGAATGTGGCCAGTAACCTCGCACTTAAACATGTACCACACTTTGCTGCTTTGCCAAGTAAAACTAAAACAACACTGATGGCAATAAGCTGCGAGGGCAGTGGTAGTAAAATGGATTTCTCTGCTGGTATATTTATTTCTCTCAGAATAAGTGTAACAAAAGCTGGCCCAGAATGAAATCCACATTTGTTCATACTCAGCTGTATTGATGTCAGGCGGTCAGTACATATCGAGTTTTGGTAATGTTTGAAAGTGCACTGCTGCGTGATTACTGACGCTCTCTCTTTCTACAGCTTCATCAGTCTTGCCTGCACCCACCTCGTCCTCATTCCTGCTGGCTTTTCGTTTATCCCTTAATATAAATCCTGTGTTATGGTGTCTCATAAACAGGTCAAGTTTCAACCAACAATAACACCAACATACTTGCACCCGTGCGCACACACACCATAATTAAAGGAGGAACAATCTGATAAATCAAGAACCGTGGTCATTTTGTCAAAAAAGCCTGTCACCCTGTATCATTCGATTTGTTATGATTAATAGTATCATGATGTTGTGTGAAAACAGAGAGCCTAGGGCCACTAATAACCTGAGCGGTGGTTTTATGGAGTATGCTATGTTTTTTTTTTTCTAAGGGTGACATTCAGTTGATCAGTACTTTCTATATTCTGCACTGTGGACATTGCAGCCAGCAAACAGCCTCGTCAATCAGACGGGGTTAAAACAAACCCTGTAAGCATTTACGGTCTCTTCACACACTCACATTTTCTCTTTTCCTACCCTTACAGCTGTGACTTTCCCATCATCACTCCCTCTCCCGTGCTCCCTCTCTCATTCGCACTATCTGAAAGCTAATCTCCTTAAAACAGCAATCGTTTTCTTCCCTCCTCATCCCTCTCCCTTTGTCTCCCCTGTCTCTCTTCATCCCACAGATTGCCCTCTGCCCATCACCAGACCTCTCTGTCTTCCCACCTGTCTGACTGCCCTCCTTCCCTCATTTCTCTTTCTTCACATCTCCACTCATCATTCTTTCCACAACTCTGCTCCAGTTTCCCCCTGCCCCCACTGATAGATAGCTTTTTTGCTATCCTCACCCTTCTTATTCTTCACATCTCATTAGCCTCATTTCAAGGTTAAGTTCTTATGACATAGATAATTTTCCAATCCTGCATCTAATTCAAACTTTTAATAATATATTATGGTGAAGCAGTCAGCAAATACCCACATCTATTCTCAATGTTGATCCTTCAGAAAATAAGATAGGTTGGAAGGCAGGGTTATGTAAAGGTCAAACAAATGACCAGAACCCCCTCCCATACACACGACTGACAATTTCATTAACAAAAGAGACAACTATTCAAAAGGTAGAAATTAGAAAGAGGATGAGAAATGTTTGTCTTACTGCACACTTAAAATGAATGTGAGGAAGAAATTGAATATTGGGAAATAGGAGAGTTTGGACAGAGAGTGGGAGGATGAGTGAGAGATGGGAGGAGAGATGAAGGACCAGCTGAAGGGAAAGTGTTATACAGTGTAGTGAGGGAAATGGAGACAGGTGGCAGGTTGGGTAGCTAGTGATTGACTGATGTTCAGGGCAGAAAGAGATTAAAGCACAGCCAAGAGGCCACCTTAGACAACACACAGGGACAACTGGGAGGGGTGATAGGAGCCCAGTGCTGACCAGTAATTTATTATCCAGTTGCGTTCACATCAAGGGTTTATTTTCCCAGGTAAGGATGGAGAAAGGGGAATGGTGAGGGGATAAATGGTCACAGGTTTGGATGGACAGAAGAAAAGGCACAAAAGCAAGTGCAAGTGAGAGGGGGACAAAACAGAAAGAGCAAGAAAATGGGACAGAGGTGGAATTCACCAAAGGAAACAGGAGTAGAGGGAGAAGAATAAAGAAAGAAATTGTAGCATGTAAGAAAAGGAGGAGTGAAGGTACAAAGAGAGGCTGGGAGAGAAGAGAGTATAATGGAAGTGCACTATCAGAAAGAGGAAAAAAAGGATACAAAGAGTTATCATAGAGGTAAGGAGGGGACATTGGGAAGGAATGCAGAAAGATGATATAACAAAAAAAAGGTCAAAATTGAGAAGGATAGACATAGAGTAGGCTGCAAGGAAAGGGTTTAGAGAGAGGGAGGGAGGGTAAATGGAAGAAGGGGAAACAAAAAAGGATAGATGGAGAGAGAAGGGATGAGCTGGCTGGGTGGAGAGGGGATCTTTAATGGGCCACAGCGCTTCTCACTCCCAGTATGACATCTTTCTACTCAAAAAGTCACAGGTGGAGGGGGTACACACATACTTACACATACATGCATTTTACCATGCCTATAACATGTTTCACTGCCAGTCTTCCCCTGTGTGTCTCTGTTGTAGCTGAACTGAGAGCTCAGTGCTCTGGATAACAACCCTCTATGAGACCACTCCAGCCAAAAGAGCTCACTGTGATAGGGAATAAGTGAGTGTGTGTCTGTATGTTATGTGATAACACTGGAGCCATGCACAACTGCACATTCTTATATCCAATTACTGTGTAGTTGCTGTGAATGAATCATAAATGTCTCAGTGTTGCTTTGTCTGATATTCATTACAAGGAGTTTGAGTTGTGTGACAATGATACTGCAGATGTTGAATTAAAACAATTTGTTTCAAGGGTAATCTGAAGTTTCAAAATATTAAACTTTAATTCTAGTTAAATGTATTCATATCTCATACAGATTACGCACAATTCCATACAGTGTCAGTTACATATTTAGTGTGAAAATGTCAACTAACATGGGACATGATGGAACAGAATAAAAGCATGCAGATCGAATGAAATTTTAAATAAACAGAAGAGAAAGGGGTATATCATAGTTTACTTTGAGGCTCCTGTGAGACAGGAGTGTGTCGTTTCTACAGGATAGAAAGACCCACCCTCTGGAGTGGTCAGGAGTCGGGAGGAATTTATATGCTATGTTGTACTACATCTGTTTTATGATCTGACATTCCTTTTATATGTTGCTGCCATTTCAGCATGAGGTCATGATGTATGATTATTCATGCAGCACAAGTTCCAAAAACCTGCTTTTGCAAATAGTTAATAATTAATATTTAGAAGTGCTGCCTGTAGCATTACGATTTATGCAGGTTCATGGGTAGAAATACTGTACTCACAGAATCTCTAGAATGTATTGCTTAGGACTGAAACAATGTTGGGAGTGTAAGGGAAGGGATTTATGCAAAAGCCTGCAATGGCCCTTTAATTCTGAACTCAGCGCAACCCAGCTCACCTTCACAACCTCTCTTCATTATGATAACGGGCACTTTGCCAACACCGCCTGCAATGTGTAAGTGGCTCATTCTCTGCTGCATCTGTAGAGAATATAATCTCTGGTATAATTGCTACATTGGTGAATGTCAATATTGCAATATTGTGTTACAGATGAGGGCTAAAGCCAATAAAGGCAATTCTTGGAACATTTGCCTTCCTAATTTGGATAAATCCTTAACAGGAATATGAATTTGGATTGGAGATGTCAGTGGGTCATTATTGTAATGCAGTGGACATGTCAGATTACACTGTATCTGCTTCATTGTGTTGACAATGAAGGGTATGCACATCTGTGTGTTCATGTGTGCTCTGTGAATGTCATTATTGTCTCCGCTTAAGGAGCAAGCAGGTTACTTGGCTGCCATGTCTCAGCCTGTGCTCCTCACTGATAAGCGCCATTGCTTATCTCAATGAGTGATTGAGCAGCAGCATGTATGAATGTGTGTGTGAGTGTGTGAGAGTTGGTGTGAGAGGGATTTACAGCCACTCTAGGACATTGTAAATACACAAGAGCAATTTTGTGAGAGCACAATTTGATTTTAATATTTATTATCCATGTGGACGTTTTCATTCTATGGAAGGCAATCTTTAGTGTGTGTGTGTGTGTGTGTGTGGCCACCAAAAGAATATGCTTCATTGCTTATTAGAAGAGGGATGTTTTAAATATGTCGGCAGAATTTCAACCTACTGTGCTCTCTAAGACACACATACAAGCTTGTTTTTGACTTTGTAGTATAGTACATTCATTTCTCCCTCTCAATTCAATTGGACTTTATTGGCATGGGAAACAGATGTTAACATTAACATCTCTCTCATGAGCCAGTGTGGAGGAGAGGAGAACACATCCACACAGAAAAACCACATATTTGCACACATACACAAACAATGGTTAATCAAAGTTTGATTACTAATTTATCACCAATCAGTGGCTGGCTAAGAGTTTAGTGATGACTGTTTCATTTTCCCAAAAACTGACACTAAGATATTGTATATTTGATGCAGTACCAGCTGCACCAAACATATTTCTGATATCCACTAAGTGTGACAACCATGAGACCTGATATTTGTTGATCTAATGACTAATTCTAGCCAGCTACTGGGAAGGTTTCCCTGCTTCTTATCAGTTCAGGACAGATGAGCTAATATGGATGGAAATTGCCTCACACAATTACTACCAAAAACAGGATTGTTATCAGTGTAATATTAGTCTATTAGTCATGCAGCATGATGGTGGAGTTAATGAGGCAGTGGCTGAGACAGTGCAATGATGGGCAATAGGACAGCCAGCACAAAGTCAGTAAACTGGAGGTGGGCTAAGGTGTTGCAAGCAAAACTATTGCTGCTGTCACCTCAATTAAAAAATAAATAAATAAGTAAGTCACTGTGGCTATACTAAAATGAATCATAGATATCGCCCTCTACTTCTTTGTCCAATCACTCTGTCATTCTAACTGTGAAGCAGACAGCCACACAAACACAGAGAAAAGACGATGATGGCATCTCTAATCCTGTAAAAGCAACAGCAGGAGTGAGAAAGCCTTGTGACGGGAGTGTTGGATAGAGAAAGCTTGCCTACAGCAATGTCTCAGCTTTGGGATACACTCTGCTGGTAGAAAATCATGCAGTCTCACACACATATGCCAGAAAACAGACACGTGTACATGCACACACCACAGCTTTGGGGTTTCTATAGTCTCTGCCTGCTGTCCCACCTGGATGCTCATGCAGCCTGAGGAGCATGGAAAAGAAAGGCAGCGAGCAGTGAAAAGCATTTCACCTCACTGTGGGAGCGGGTGACAGGGCTCAGCTAGCACACATTGGGGCCCTGTCAGGCCACACACACACACACAGAGACAGAGAGACAGAGAGACAGAGAGAGAGAGAGAGAGAGAGAGAGAGAGAGAGAGAGAGAGAGAGAGAGAGAGAGAGAGGCATGCGAGCAAACAGAAGACCGGCTGAAGTGCAAATGTTTGTTACAGAAAAGTTCAATAATAATCCAGCAATCAGCAAATGACAGTCCCTGAGATTATGTACAAATGGAAATAAAGCAAAATGAGCAGTAAACATAGGGTTCATGAGCCTGTGCTTGTTGTGAGTTGAATTGCTTGTTTGATGGCAGTTAAGTTCCTACAGGTCTTTAAATTTTAACTCCCTACCTCACATGGCTCTTTAAATGCAGTCTAAATGTGATCGTTCATGTTAGTATCTGCTCATCTTTTCTTCCTTCCTTCCTGCTGTGAACGACTCAGTAAGGAGCACTGCAAAGTGTGGGCATCTCTTTTGAAGTCTGAGGTCTGCAGCTAGAGAAAGCAAGCTGTGCTTTTTGAAGCTTCCAGGTTTACTGATGGCCAAGCAGCAAAGTCACTTGGAATTTCAAGTTGTGAAGTTGCTATTAGGCCATATCCTTTTTCACAATATATATTATACTATATATATACTAGTACTATGCCACTAAAGATACATCAGTTTTACAGTTTTTCAGTTGTTGACAAAACTCTCAGCCTAGTGTCACTTCTCAGCAATGTGCGGATCATAGATCAGATTCTTGATCAGTGGACAGTGTCCAGTGTAACATTTTTTCCCCACTGGCCCATTTGGCCAGTAGATCAGAGTTTTACTAAAACATACCACAGTCGCTGTTTTCCATCCAGGAGTATTGCTGCTTCCACGAAAGCCCCTTTTTCTTTTTGTAGCCTTGTATGTTTGTTTAGCGGAATTTTTTTTTCGAGTATCGTAAGTATGTACATTATGTGCAGTATATAGTGCCGTACACTTATACTGATGTGCTGAAGTTACTGATGTGGAGGCTGAGGTGCCACACAGAGTGCATCTAACGCGGGATATGTGTGTCTTCAATAAAGTGTTGAGCGCATGTAGTTAAAGTCAAGTCTCTGGATATTTGTCTTATATACCAAGTTCTCCAGTAATATGAAGGTATAACAGTATGTATGATGGATGAATGACGCTAGGGCGGGAAAGGCCGTGTATGACTCTGATTGGCCGGTCACTGGTACGGAAGACTGCCAATCAACTTGCCCTGCATAAACTTTTACTGGCCCCGGGCCATAGGGCCATCGGTTATGACAGACCCTGAGGTAACATAATGTTACTTGTTAGAACAACTTGATTGCACATCATGCAATATTTGCAGCTAAATTTTGTTCAAACCCTCAGAATTTTAATTTAAATTCTAGTGGAAATCCCAATGTTTCCAAAGATACCAAATATTATTAGTCATGGGATTGTATATTCCATCAGTGTAAACTTCATATAGCTTTGATAAAGAGCTGGAACAAGCCAATAAAGAATATATACTGTATGAGATAAGGTCAGATAGTGTGGAATAAGATGATGTTTCAAGCCTCAAAGCTACTTAAGGGGAAGAAAACTGTATTTTGTGGTAAAACCCACTGTACTAGATGATTAGGTCTTACCTACTAGTGTCAGACATCTACATGATGCTTTTCCAGCTGAACTAAACTTAAAGTGATGCAGCAGTTGGGATTCTTACATCCTGCTAAAAGATAAAAGACACAGGTCTGCTGCTGCTGCAATCAGTTTGAATTTTTCATAATAAAAACACATAGGGCAGAGCCGTGACATGCAGGTCCACTAAAACTATGAACAGTTTTGGACACATTATAAAAGACACAAAGAAACAGATACAATGACAACTGTTTCATAGTCACATATAATTTGTGCACGAAAAGTGATAATGCCATTCAGTGCAGTTTTATTTTTACGTCAACCCAAAAGGTAAAATAAATGTATCTCATTCTCTCACCGCCAATGGAAAAGTAGTCAGAAACAGTTTCCCAGGTAACCACAGGACAAGGATGGAGAAGAGGTAAGAGGAGAGGAGGAGGGGAAATGAGGAGTCATGAGCATAAGCAGAAAAGAAGACAGATAAGAAGAAAAGGCAATATTCAAAACGAGTAACTCAATAGGAGACGTTCAACAATACAAAAGAAAACCAACATGGTTTAACATAATTCTACAAGGCAACCATAACAGAAAGTCACGTATCTCTTGTATGAAGCTGGGACATTCTCATTTCTGCAGTATAGGATCACATTCAACAGAACAATTCACAAAAAGTCAATCTATTCTTTCTATCAGCTGGATGATGAAAACCATGATACTGAAGTCTCGAGGTGTTCAGCTTTTATCCTCTCCTCCTTTCACACTCTTACTAATGCTCTCTTTCACTGTCTCCCTCCGGCTCAGACTAAAGGAAAAGAAGGAGGGGGGTTTAAGAGAGAAGGCAAAGTGTTCTTTCCTTTGTACTATTCCATCCCATTTTTTCACTGCACTGCCCGAAATGGATTTTTCACAAGTCGGAGTAACCTCCTTCACAGCTATTCACCAAGGAAACTAGTTTTGAGTGTGTGTGACTTGTGTGTTCGCCTATGGACATGCAAGGTCATATTTATGATATAGAGACAGAGAAGGAGGATGTATTCAGGTTCCACATGATCAAATTCACCACAATTAAAAGTGCAACAGGATGTTTTATACAGTATGACGATTATATTTTCAGATCAGTTATAACATTGAAGCCTGTACTAAACCCTCCTTCTAATCTCAATATAAACCCTTTGTGTCACTCCCATCTTCTGTCATTCACCTCCAACCCTCCTCTCCCAGCCCACTCACCTTACCTCCCCTTCCCAGGCCCATCTTCTCACACAATTTGCACCATTACCACTAATAAACAGTGCCATAATGTCGGGTAAATTAAGAGAACAATGTTGTTCATGACGGCTCCATGGCTTGATATGATTTTAATGGGCTCATAAATGTTGGAGCAAATACTTGTCAGTAACAATTTGGCTTCTCACTGAGTCGTCAGAAGAATTCATTTAGAGAGGATTTGTTTCACAAACACTTCCGCGGATGACCTTAAAACTGGTTCATTAATGTTAATCAGTGCTTATTTCCCTCATATTCCATATTGCACAAATTGTTCATAATATTTGCATGTACTAAATGCATGTTATTAAAGTATGTGTTTTATATTTGTGAGCTTTCATGAGGTTAGAAGAGGGCACAGTTCATTTAAGGTTGCAGTGAATATACACTGTAAATGAGAAAAGTAAAATTAGAACATACTTTTCGCAGGCTAGGGTGCACATTGATGAACACCGATGTAAATGTGCCAGTGTTAGCCTAACACTAGTACTTTTATATACTTATCCCTAAGGCCTGCAATATGAAAAAACAAGCCTTATGAAACAGTGACATTTGACCCAGGCAAATATCCATTGGTTTTCCTTGGTCCAGATGTTACATTAGCCATTGAAAATAAAATGTGAACCCTAACAAAATTTTAAATAAAAGCAAAACCAAACAGGCAAGATATAAAATCTAGGAAACAAATGATTAAGAGTAATCAAAAGGTACATTAGAATACAGAAAAAAATAACTTAGTCACTTAGTTGGCTGTTCACATACAACACACACAAATATTTTCACAGGGTGAGTAGTAAACTGATCTTAATGTGTAAAATCGTTGCCGTGCCCCTTTAAGATGAGCCCTTTATCATGATTAAAAGCTTTAGAAGCTTTTACATTCTTTCTTCAGCTATTCGGGGGAACAATTTATTTGAAATTTTGTACATAAATATATGTATAAAGTATGTATAAAGTTATTATTGACATCTTTCTTTTGGCTTTACTGTATTTTTGATGTTCGATACAGCTACAGTTTTTGGCATGATGCAGAAAATAAACTAAATGATTAGATAAATTAAAAGTTTTCCTTCAGAGTCATAAACATGTCATAAGGAAGGTGATCATGTGATGTGGGTTTTACTTGAAACAATTAAATCTCATCTAAGTTAAATGTGCCAAACTCCAAATTAAAGAGGGATTTAATTATCTTTACAACAAATCTGCCAGTTTTTTTATAGGCTGTGGTTTGATCTTTTGCAAAGGAGCCAGCAAATAGAGGGCCATGTACTTCATTATGCAGTGCATAGGTACACTGCGTTATCTTCTGAGTGTGTATTCTGTTGTATCACATTGTGTTGCAGTCTTCCAAAGTGCCTTTAAGATGGGAGCAGGGGGTGTAGTAACACCTGGAGTGTGTTTGGTTCTTTAACAGCCCAAGAACATCTACATAAAACTCCAATTACACACACTCATAAAAACTCACACAGGCTACAATATATCACCGTCTCTAAACTGGATTGATGAGAAATGGAAAGGTTGGCATATATCAAAAGAGCAAGGAGCACCCTCAAACAGAATGCATCAAACTTTGCCCCTAGCAATTCTTGGCTTCTTGTAATAAGAAGTCAACATTAATGCCATATTAATGAGCATCAGCACACACACAGTGAGAAAAAGAAGGAAAGTAGAGAGACCCAGAGAGAGAGAGAGTGGAATTAAATCATGACGTCAAATTTATGTCCTGGCAATATTTACTGCTTTAATAAGAGTTGGGTAAGCAAAGAAGTGCTGGAGGGCATACAGCTTATGTCAGCACACACACACACACACACACACACACACACACACACACACACACACACACACACACACACACACACACACACACACACACACACACACACACACACACACACACACACACACACACACACACACACACACACACACACACACACACACACACACACGTCCTTGTCCATGTGACCTGTTTTACATATCAGTCTCTTTAACCAACCGGCAGCCTTTAAATCGCCCACCATTATGCAGCCCCCATATTTACACATAACAGGCAATTGAATGTGTGTGCACAAACTCACACTCCTAACAAGCTATAGGGGTCATCACTAACAGGCAACAGCTGAAAATGTTGTGTGTGTGCACATCTTATTGTGAATGGGTGTGAGAGAGATAAGAGATTGAGAGATGCAAAAGGAAAGAAAATGTAGAGAGGATGGAGGGCAAGTGAGAAAATTGGCCAGATCTAATTAAATGCCCCTCAGACATGAGCTGCCTGCAGAACTACTCACTGATAAACCCATCCTGACTCTATCTCTATTGTAAACAAAGCCTTAACAATATCACTCTCATTCTTCCTTTTAACTCATTCATATGTTCACACCTGCCTGCACACAAGGACAAGAATGAGCATCAAAATATACTGTAGCTTGTGTCCCATTCTGTTGTCCATGTAACTCATCCCCGACGGTGAAATGGCTCATTTGATGACAGTGGTGGAGGTGGTGGTGGCGTGGGGGAGCTGGAAAGAGCAGCTGGCCACCCTGGCAGCTTGCAGGGCTCAGGGGCAGGCTGTGATATCTGACTGCTAGGTCGAGGTGGGAGGATGGAGGATAGAGGTTGGTTAGGGGGCTAAAAGTTCACTGATAAAAGCAATGAGCGCATAGCAGGGCTTGGTACAGAATCTCAATCAGCCCACAATACAACCCCATGGAAAAAGGGCGGGGAGTGTGGTGTGTTTGAGTATGTGTTGTAGCAGTTAAATGTGACAGCAGCAGTAGATGGGTGGCTTTACCATCTGGTTGAGAGCAGCACTGTGGGTAACCCTTTGAGAAGATCAACAATCATTGTGTTATCACAGCTTGGACAAGCTCTGCCCCACTGTTAATGAGCAACGTAGCTACATCCGGAGAGTGTCTCCTCGGTATCAAACATAATACAAGTGTCACATTTGTGACACTTTGAAGATGCTGTCACTGTGAACAATGACATTTCAGAATTCAGCAGTATATAAAATCCGTGCAAGGGCACGACCTGAGTGTTTCTGAGAGGTCTATTTTTTTTTAAGTAACCCCAATGAAGGAAAAAAATAATGACAAGTTTCAGTTTCTGTTTAGATAATTTTTTATTCTCACCCTCTCTATCTTGCTCTTATTTTGTAACTAGATATATTATGTTTTTGACAGGCATATTTGAACCCACAAATAGACTGCATCTTAAGCATAAAAGTCTACTCTTGACCTGGAAATAATAATGTGACAACAACAATCTCAGCTTTTTATGGAGTTTTCAATTGTAACACATGGTTACTGAGTAGATCCATCTCCATGACAGCTGAGCAAATTCTATCCGCTGATGAAAACCACCTGATGTGGTTGAAAGCTACAGAAGAAGATAGTAAGTGAAACCTGAGATTGAATTGTTTATGTCAAACTACAATAAAAGAATTAACTTTAATGATTAACCTTTAAGCCAACATGGACAAGAAGCCCTAAAAGTGCTATGAATGAAATCATAACTTTTTGCTAACCTTCAGTTTGTCAGCTACATCCAGAGGATATTTGTTGGAGCATACGCTGTCTCATGCTCTATCTTCTTAAAGCTAAATAGTGTGTGAAAATTATTATATGCATCCTGTGACAGATGTTAGTAAAAGCTCCACAATACATTTGTTCCAAACAATCAAACAAGTTGCAAGACCAGAATTAACTTTGTTCATGCTGAAGTGACTATAAAAGGGGTAATTTCACACAAATTACAAAAACACAATTCAGTATTCAAGTTCATTCTTGACCTTGAGATATGTGTGTGTGTGTGTGTGTGTGTGTGTGTGTGTGTGTGTGTGTGTGTGTGTGTGTGTGTGACAATATAATCTCATAGTACACTCACTAGCTTTTTCAGAGCTGACAAACACATCTCATGGTCCTCATAAGTAAATGGAACTGGTTCAAATGTCATCACATGACCTAAGTGTGGAAAGATGGTCACGTGATAACAAGTGGTCAAATACTGTAAATGATGAAAACCATGAGATTTGCTTGAAAGCCCTTAAAAAATATAGTAAGTGGACCTTGAGATTATTTTGTAACACGTACAAAAAAAACCCAAACTCTTGCAAGGCAGAAAGTTTTTTCTTTTTTTTTGCCCAGGTGTTGAGCTATGCGCCTTTGAGATTTCTGCCTCTTCAAAGTCACAGACCTTGTAAAGCCACGTTTGGTCAAGACTTCTGATCTTGAAAGCGTTACATGTACGAATCTGATCTTTGGTAATGGGTTTTTCACAAAAGAGCTTCGCCTACTGATATCTTCCTGGTAACATTTTAGAAGTAGTTCAGTGTTTAAAATTGTACAAACTGCAGATTTCACCATTAGTGGACGAGCTGCAAAAATGATTCTATTCAGCGCCAAAGGGCACATACACACACACACAGCCAAAAAAACATTTCCCAGTCTGAAAGCATACTCCATATCCGTGGAGATAAATGTCAGTCAGTGACCCTCTATCCCACTGGACAGGGTGGACAGAAAGTTGGAGAGGAACAGAGAAGAAGAGGAGGGGGGTCTGACCCTCTGGCTACCATCCCCCCTGGGGGCCACACTGACCGACGGCATGAACAAGATAATGAGAGCGAGGGATGGAAACAAAGAGACGGATGGGAGACTGATAAGTAATTTCCCCTTGACATTCAGGGTAGTCAGGGTGCCTGATGTGGGAATAGGCTGTCCAGGAAAGCCAATAGAGACATCACACACCATAATAATGTTCTGTGGATCCCATAGACCATGTTGGGCCTCTGTGTGTGTGTGTGTGTGTGTGTGTGTGTGTTCAGCCTTCCTCTTCGTCTCTCTGAATCAACAGCCTCAGACCCAGCTCTGTCAAATTCTGACCTGAGAAAATTAAACCAGAGAGGAATAGAAATGACAGCAGTGTCCAACCTGGCAAAAGGTTATACAAAGTTACAGGAACTTCTGATCCACCCACCCAGACCCCAGTAAGAGCCGCACAGAGCAACACAAACAGACACAGACGAGAGCCAATAGACAGAAAGGATGATTGTTGGAAACACCACACTAATCTACCCACACTAATCGCTCTTTTAGTACAACATAAGATACTCTGTGTCTGTATGAGTTTGTAGGCTGTTTATATATGCCACAGTCTATATAAGAAATTAGATAAGATAGCTAGTTTAATATTCCATTATTCACAGCGGGCTCCTGCTTGCAGTTCCACAGTACAAGTGTAGGATGTCTGTAACTGAGCTCGTACAGTCCCGATATCATTTGAAAAAAGGTTTAGTTTGTTTTTCAGGGAATTCAACTAACCCAGAGTGGAGCCACTACTTGATCCAATAGACATCCAGTAACTGAGGTAAAAAAAAAATAATAATAAAAAAAAATAAAATAATAATAATCTCACCACTCAGCATGTTTTTGTTTGACTATGGGACTGTAGGAAAAAAATACAACTCTCCAGAAGCAAACTATTACTTAAAGTAACACAGATTGTGGAGCAGAACAGTATATACTATAATATTTGATTTATTGTGAATAAATGTCACTGAAATGGCTCTGCACTTTGTTGTATGTCTGATTTTATTAATTCAGAATGTAGTATTCTGTTGCTCTGACATAAACCAAATCAGGAGCACAAAAGGAAATGCACAATGTCACTGATCATTGTTTCTGACAAAAAGCAAACAATTCAACACTCTTCTTTACCCACTTTCCTATTCTCATTTTTTTTTATCTTTGTCTGACATCCTGTGATCGGTGGCGAGCGTCAGAGATGGAAATAGAGAGAGAGTGAGACAGTAAACAGTGGATGAATAGTGGAAGATAATCGCAGACATGGACGTAATGTCGCAAGTGGGTTTCTGAAAGGATTTGTAAGGCCTGGATTTTCAGATGTCCAAGGATGGAGGCTGGGTGGTTTGTTGATGAGGTACCAACCAACATGGCTCAGTGTGAACGCATAGGGCATATGTCAGTCAAGGCAAATATTTCCCAAAATAGCTTAGAGGGTGTTACTTACATATACACAGGGCAGCATGCATTAAAGATGGGAGCTGCTCACACCAAATACCAGCAGAGAAGCTCCTTACGCTTGTGCAAACAGTCAGAAAAACACAAGCGCACACTGATGTGCTCAAGCTTTGGCTTGTCTTGAGGTGTAAAGAGCCAACATACAACAACTCTCAGAGGAAGGAAGGAAGAAAGGACAAAAGAAAGAAAGGAAAGACAAAAGATGAAAGGAAGGACGAAAGAAAGAAAGAAAGAAAAACTTCATTTAGAAAGCAAACAAGCTGTTCACAGCTTCCTCATCTATAATGCAGAAGAGAAAGCCCCAGTGTTCCAGCAGTAGCAGTATATGTCATCTGCACACATACCTGCAAGTGTTAAAGTGTGCAGCGTGAATGCATTCATGCTTGTGTTTTGTGCCTATGTGCAATCCTGTGAGTATATACACAAGTGAAAACTCTTGTGTGTATGAGTGTTTCACATGTTAATACAGGATGTATGGGAAAATCAATGCCTCAGCTCACCCCTCTACACCCTCTACACTAAGAGAGGGGCTTTGGAGGGAGTATATAGAATCTGATATAATGCAACTTCAAACACTCGGAAGGATCAGAAAGAACATCACACACTGTCACAAAAAATACACAAACCCTCTTTCCACCTCTCATTCTGCCAGACAGATTACTGAGGGAAACTAGATCTGGGAGAGATTGGAAGAAGGTAAACAGACAATACAGGTGAAGAGACAGGACCTGTAACACAGGAATTGAAAAAAGTAAAAAGGGAGAGGGAAATCTGTATTTCGTAGGCTACAAGTGAGGCTGGGGTAAAATAAAACTGACAAATCACTGCAAAAAGAAGACTATCATATACTTAGGGGTAAGAAATACATAGCAAAATTTTTGTCCAAACAAAAGATTATTATTGAGGCTATAGTTTTGTCTGGGCCAAAATGGCATTAACTGTTCCTAGTTTCTACAGTTCTCATCAGAATAGTCCGCTGTGCCAGGTGACTGTGTGCTCACAGAGCTGTCTGGGAGATAAGGAGCTAAATATAACCATTACAGAGCCTCTACACATGCTACTACAGACACCAGCCCTGCTGTCACCGATAGAGCCAGGCGCCTTCCAGCAGGCTGCTGAATTATCTTGATTTTGCTCAAGTGTGCTTGGCTACATGGGCACGCTGAGATGAAAAAATTACAGACATGTTTTTTGATGTTCTGAACTTCAATCACGCTGTATGTTGGCCATTGATGTAGATGGTGGCTATTTGCTTGGTCGTCTATCATCAAAAATGAGCTAAATTGAAGCAATGATGTTAAAGGAATATATTGGCATTTTAGGAAATACGCTTCTTGCTGAGTGTTAGATGAGAAGTTTGATACAACTCTCACATGTATACAGTAAATATGAAGCTATGGAGGGTAGCGGCCTTAGCTTAGCATGTACAAAAACCGATGTGTAAAAAGATCACATTACACTTTGGTTTTTGTATGGATTAAACAATGGCTCTGCAGTACCACCTCTAGAACAACCGATAATTTGTTCACACAAAGCTCCTTGCCTGTTTATCCTTCAAGTTTTACTTTTAGAGCCAATCTTGAAGCATCAGTCTCATTTAAGGTGGTGAGACAGTGTGTGACATCTGCTTGGGTGTGTGTGAAGTTGTGCTCTTTGTGTCAGAGATAGAGTGACAAGGATAGAGGTGACATTAAAGAGGTCCAAGATGGAAATTGAACATTTTAGGAGAACACACACACACTAACACGTACACCTCGTCACAAGTTAATGAGAAGGTAATTAGCACTTTTGTTGGTGCAGACATGGCAGCACTGAAATTCAGACTCCATTTCAACACTTGAAATCACAGATCTGCTCCTTATACTTCATGAGCTCTAGCCTGCAAAAATATGCCAAGCTGTCTGTGTAAACATGTGCACTCCATATATGGAGTATTTTGACCTTGTTCAGCAGTGCCACTGTGAAAGGTGCACATAGCACCAAAAATTAGTTAATAAGGTCTCATATTTTGTGTAGTGTGGAGAGGAGAAAATGAGAGAATAAAGTATAAAGGAGAGAGAGACAGAGAAAGAAATGGAAGGTGTAAAAAACAGAATATGAAACAGAGTTGGAAAGTGGTATGTCTACACAAAAAATCCATCATCTCAATTTTGTCATGCAATATTTTACTAATCTCTAATCATCTTGTCAAGACTGAGGTAATTCTTGGTTACCGTTTCTTAAAAATACCTTAAATTCTTCAGGTGTGAATCTATCAGTCATTTTATAAATGCAGATGTCAGTTTTGTCAAACAATAATATCTCCTTTTGCACAAAACTGCTTGATTCTCTGCAATTTTTTAAGTTGAACAAGAAACCAGGAAAATAAAGTGAGGTTATTTATATGCCTGACACACCAAAGAGAGAACTATTTTGGGGTGACAGACAAGCCAATTAACAGTCAACACACTGACAGTGTGGGAGAACAAGAAAGAGAGAGGAAGAGATGTAAAAAGATAGAGATTGCAAGATAAGAAGTAATTAAAACTGAGTTCATAAGCCCAGTAATTCTTCCTCTGTCTTTGTTATATTTGAAATGGACTCTCTACACTTGTGCAGCCATTGTCAGCACCAGTAGAGATGGTTAACCACTGCACCAATTAAAGGAGTAAAATGTATGAGGAGAAATTATTAACTTCTAGGCATCAACTAACTGTCTTTAGTGCAGAGTAAATAAAACTCCACCAGAGGAAAATTTGTATCCCCAGAATGCCATCTGGGGTTAGTAATTAGCTGCTATGCTGTAATGATGCTACCCTCCTACAGTATTTAATAAGGGTAACATACTTTCATTGCTGCCTTACTTAAAATGTTCTGTGTGATCATAAACTGGAAAAAGCAAAATTATTTTATGAGTAATTTTTCTTCCTGAAAGCTGCATATTACAGTTTTAAAAATTCATATGCCCCATTCTTCACTTAAGCTCTTTATGTCCTCATCCTCCTGCCAACTTTGTCACTTATGACTCTGAGCCAACTTATCATTGAACACATACAATGATGTATTGTGTTCATTTTGCTTAAATAAGAACTGCAAAAAGTGCCAACCCTGTATTATATTCTCTCAGTGTGTGTCCTGCACACATATGCATACATACTCCTGCTTGATGAGACAAGGTGCAATGAGAGGGTTATAGGAGCAGCTATAACACATGTAGGTGTGAGGATTCTGTTTACATTAATGCTGAAACAGCAAATCAATTAATCTATCATTTGCAAATAGACAAGTAATCGATTAATGGTTCAAGTCATTTATCAGGTAAAAAGGCCAAATATTAACTGGTTAGAGGTTCTCGTGAAGATTTGCTTCTTTTCTCTGTTTAATATCATTGTAATTTGAATATTATGGGTTTTGGACTGTTGGCCAGGCAAAACAAGCAATTAGCAAAGATCACCTTGGGTTATGGGAAATTATAATGGGCATTTTCACATTTTTTGACATTTCAGAGACTAAAACATTAATTAAAAAATATCAATAATTGAAAATAATCAAATTGATTAATAATGAAAATAATTAGTTACGGCCCTAGTTGCTATGAGTCTGCAGAAAGATGCAACACTGGGTCTTCACTTGGAACCGTATTTATCTGATTAGTTCAGGACTGTTGTTGCTGAAATTATACATTTTTTTAACAACTCTAACAGGACACATAGGACTATAATATATACTGTACACTTCACAGTGGAAATCTGCATCTGGAGTTTGAAATAACACACAATACTCCATCATACCCTTACTGCATGAACCTTGAATCACTAAAATACACCCACAACAGCAAAAGAGCAAATACAATTTTTTTTAAATGTCTGACGTGATTATAGAGTTTATTTTTACTCTAAATGTGCAAATACATGTGCAATAACTACAGCAAACGGTGGATTAATGAGCATGAATCCATACAACTGCAAAGTTATAGTTAGCTCAGAAGTAATTTAAAATCATTCATCTTAAAGTAATTGAGATATTAAAGTTTTAATAGTCAAGTGATACATGTACAGTATAATGGGCTTCTTATGATAAAGAAAATGAAAAGAAAGTTAAGCAAAAACACAAGTTGAACAGCCTCCAAAAAGCCCTCTGAAGTACCCTTAACCCTCCAAAACTATGCCCATCTTTGTGTTGTCAACAGCAGCACAAAGTAGAGAAACGATGATCTGTCGTTCAATTACTGCAACTGCTTTGTTCACTCCAAATGTTCTTATTGTCTCTCTCTTCTCTCTCTGCCACTCTTCTCACTGTCTTGGCATTTTGGGTTTAATGCTAATTCTGCTCTCTCATTCCCTGTTCACTCTGTGGCAGGAAATAGCATCTGCTAAATGACTGTAGGAGGAGGAACATTTGAAGTTGATGCATGATATCATTATTCAAAATAAATGTTTTACTGTAAACAGTATCATAAACCTCTCTCCTTCACACACAGACACACCATTATGTTTGCAGAGATAGAACAGTAACTCATGAGTAGTCATTAACCATACACAGTGGCTACAGGCCCAGAGTGTTTCCTGTTTGCCATTACTGATCAGGCTTTTTGAAATTGCTTCATAAAAAGAGGATCACTGAGCTATTTGGGTTTCATATGCCAAGATCAGAATCATTTATTCAAGACAACTAGTGACAATCACCAGGCCCAATAATGCAAAATGTCAGGGATCTCAGCCATCATTATAATCTCCCAAGTTGTCAGGATACTGTTACTTTCCATCCTCATCCATTATGCTTATCCAGGTCCTGGTCAGGGTGGTAGCAGGCTAAGCAAAGTATCTCAGATGCCTCACTCCTTAACTACTTCCTCCAGCTCCCCCCATGGGGGATCTCAAGGTGTTCCAAAGCCAGATGGGAAATATAACACCTCCAGCATATTCTGGGTTTGCCCCAGGGTCTCCTCCCAGTTGGAGACATCCAGGGGCCATCCTAATAAGATATCTGAACCACCTCAACTGACTCTTTCAAATGCAAAGGAGCAGCTGTTCCACTCAGAGTTACTTCCAAATGTCTGAGCTCGTCACACTCCCCCAAAGGGTCGGCCCAGACACCCTGTGAGGGGAACTCATTTTGGTTGCTTGTATCCATAATTTCATGCCAAAGCACTGATAGGTGAGGATTGGCATGCTAATTGATTGATACAATGCCCGCATTGCTGCCGGTCCTGCACTGATCTGCTTGTCAATCTCATGTCCCATCTTACCCTGACTTCTAAAACAGACCAAGAGATACTTGAACTGCTTCATTTGGGGCAGCAACTTGTTCCCAACCCAAAGGGGGTAATCCACCATCACACTCCGAGGTGCTGACTCTCATCCCAAATGGATCAGCCAAAGCAACAGACAAAGAGACCACGCCTGGAATAAGATACAGCATTCTTTGCTATACAATTCCATTGTATAATTTGTCATTTTAAAACATACATATTGTAATGAATTGCCCAACAAATCCAGTGGTTTTAGGAAGGAGCTGGTGAGGTGGAGGAAAATGGGGGAGTAAAGAAAGGTGCATAGAAGAACAGAGGAGAGAGATGAAGAAGCTGGAAGACAAAGAAGAGTTTCTGGTGTATCAAAAAGAAGAGAATAAACAAAGGCAAGCTCAAGAGGTAAGGCTCGGGAGAGACTCAGGCCAGACTAAAATAGAAAAAGAAGAAAGAAAACAATGGGGACTTCTGTAGCTTTTGCAAGACATAGGCAGTAGGCGATTTGAGGGCAGACGCCATCCCCTTTGTTAACCTACTCAAAAGATGCTCTATGCTTTGTCTCGTAGTGGTGCTTCACATTGCTGCTTTTAATAATCGGCACAATCTTGAAACATAGGCCTACTGTTTTTAAACTGCCTGTGGGAAGATTGAACATGTAAGAGTCTGTCCATTCTTGATTAAAAGCTCTGTTTTCTGTCTACTTTTCTCTTGTTAGAGCATACGGCGTGGAGGCTGCACTACCATTGGGCCATCCCCCCTGTTAAAACTTATCAAATTGCATACTAGAGAAGGCATAGAGGGATCCTGCTGCTTGTCTAGCTCAGACCAGATAGCAGTAAATCATCCCTCTGAATTTCCCCAAACATTTTCACCATTTGTATTGAGTAAAAAAACAAAATAAATAGGCAGACAAATGAAGGTGAAATGCTGCTGGGTCTGCTTGAAGTTTGCACAGGTATTTAACACTATAGCAGTTAGTTTGAAAAACAAAACAGTTACAAAAACAGTAACATAATGAAGAAAAGCATGGATTGTAGGATTATAAATAGATAAACAAGAGAAAAGTTCAGATTTAAAATTCACCAACATGGCCATGAGGTAATGTAAGGTTTGCCACAGCTTCAAAAACGTTTAGAGGCACTGATTTCTGCAGAGAGCACTTTGCACATACATATTGTGATTTGGACAAACTGGTGCTCAGTTAAGGTTACATAACTTAGAGCTGAGACTGACAGTTCTCGTCTTTTTGGCTGAATTTTTACAATATGCTTATGATTGTGATTGACAGGTTGGAGAGCTGCAGGACGTCATGTGCATACGTAATATAAGGACATCCTGAGCAAGTTCACTGTTACCATGGTGATGGTAGAAGATTATGAAGACACGCTGGGCCAATATTTAAACTAAATTTAAGCTAGAGGGGCAACTAGACAGGTGCTCTGTACGTGGGTGCACATGACACACACACAAACACACACACATGCTTGCCACACACATGCACATGCCTGTACAGTACCTCTACAGTTGATGCAAATGCTTATGCAAATACAAGTGCTTTCACAGTGGCTTCAAAGATTCAACAATCTATTATAGACAAAGGCACAACTTCAAAGCAAAGGCTCTTGGCTGGGAAGATTCCCCAACACACTAAAGCACACTCACAGCCGACAACACACAAGTTTTTATACGCTAACATGTGCACATGGACCGCATTAGAGGAATGGTTGGCATTCGGATTCCATAACAATCTCCAATCTATTTTTTCACTCCTTTGGTTTGGTGCACATAATGAGGATCCATTCTTTACTGCAACACAAAGAAAAAGAACATAACACATTAGAGGACAAAACCTCCTCCCTTCATCCCTCACTCAAAGATCAAAAAGACTTGAGAAAGGGCAGACAGAGATCAAATGTGGCTTTGAGAAATCCACCCACAGGACATCTCCAGAGCATCTACTGGCATACTTAACACACTTACCCAATATTACACACACACACACACACACACACCACGGCTGAGTGGTTAAAGGTTAGTCTTGCAGAAGCTGGCCTAGATCTCACACGGTCAGTTTTCTTTACTCTTTTTAATTAATCATATAAATAACAAAAAATTACAGTGACCACAATAATAAAAAAATTGTAATTAAAAATATATAAACAAAATAAAAAAGACAAAAAACAAACCAAAGAGGTACAGAATATAACAACAGAGATCCAATAATACTGTTTAAGCTTTCAAAAGCTTCCATCAAGTCCATCAGGCCTATCGTCGTCTTGGCCGAATAAGGGCAGCCTGTTCTATTGATAGTAAGTCCATAAAGTCCTTTAAATGCCAGTTCTCCCTACTGAAACAGTTTGGTTTGTGTTGTTTCCAGTTCATTAAAATGATCCGCTTGGCTGATAGGAAGGCCAGTGCTATAATACTATGTACAATTTTTGGTTGAGCAATGGCCATTTTCACACCTAGTATACAAGTTACTGGGCAAGGTTTGATATTTATATTAAGAAGACATGAAAAGTTTTCAGAAATATCCGACCAAAACTGCTTAACAAGAGGACAGTCTTACAACAATGCATCAGCGTACACTCTACTTCACAACCATGTTGCTTCATCTGATTCGCTCTGTCTTATTTCCATCAGGTGCGCCTTTAAAAAATCAGGTGCTGATTAGCAGAAAATCCAAAAGGTTCACATTGCCCTATACAAATGCAGTTCAAAAAGTCAACATTAATAGGCAATAGCAACTATAATTTTACTGTACAACATTAGATATAAATATCACATTTCCATTTCCAAAGATAATGAGATACAATATGAGTACAAAAACTGGCTATTCCATCTCCAATACTACAGAGGATGAGTAGATCCAGAATGCATACACTTCCATAGAATGCCACAAATATGTATTTTGTACTGTATGATATGTATGGTATCTTATGGAAATGTATGCATTCTGGATCTACTCATCCTCTGTAGTATAGAGGGAATGAAGAAACATGCATGTGTCTGTGTAAAGACAACCACCACCAAATTGCCATTGGAAAGCAGACTAATCTGTGGGTGGTCTTAACTGAAGCTAAATAACAGAAGAGAGATTATTACAGAAAGAAAACAAACTTAAAATGAGCTCTGTAAAAAGCGCATAAGCAAGGAGCCAATGATCAGATCAGAAGAGAATACCTAATGGACCTGCTGCACACCATATTAGATAACTCACAACCTGGACTTAATTTTCTCTTTCTCCTCTGACCCTCCATTGCTGTGCCCAGCCTCCTCTTACATATACACGCTTTCGAATTCACTCTACAATACAGATACCCTCTCCTCTCTGAGGATTGCTACCAATTTCTGTCTCTACTTCTCTCTCTCAGCCCCTCCTGACCACCACGTTTACTGTCCACACAGCAGGAATGCTGTCAGGATCATAATGCCTCTGATCTGGTTAAAGGACAGTAATGGTAGGTCACTGATGAACAGAGAGGGAAGAGGAGACAATGGAGTAAGGAAGACAGAGACAAGGGGTAAAATGATAGTGAAAGGTAGAGAAAGAGGGGGAGCGAACTACTCCAGAGCAGGCCAGAGAGGCGATCAACCCTCAACTATTCTCCTCCCTTCTGCTGCCCCCTATGCTCTTTACCCTACTCCTCTCTCCTCCAGGGATCTCATTATGGAAGACTCACTGGCCATGAGGACTGAGCCTATCTGCGTATGAGATGAGCTAAAGAGGGGGACAAGCCCTATGTGTGAGAGGAAGGGAGCAAGTGGGGGTGAGAAAGCAGGGGACTGAAAGAGATAGTGGAAGAGAAGTGAGGAGAGAAAAACTGGAGGCTGCAGAAAAGAGAGCAGAGGAGATAACTGGATAGAAGTGTACTGTAATAGAACAGTAGAGCATATAGCCTTAGGTACCACATTGTTATTACTGCTGCAGATGGTTGGAAGATCCTTCCAGTAGATTTATGTTTTGTTATAGTCTATGTGTGCGTATATATGTGTCACATCCATGTCTGTATGAGGTCATATGAGAGCATGCATGTGGCTATATGCTTGTTTAGTTTAAGTAATGTCAGTTAAATGGCATGTTTTCTAGATGAATAACCAATTAGAAGCTCAGGGAGAGTTTGCAGTGAGCTACAGCATCCAATCAAATCCCCATACACCAGCTGTAAACCATCGCTCTCATTGAAATGCCGCACACAGCCTGCTGTAAATATCCAATCAAGTGATTCAGGATTGTGTGCTCACAAAGACAACAGTAAATGCCATAAAGTGAGAAGACTGAAATAAGCTGAAATGTTCACGCCCTTTTCACTCCATATTCTTGCCATCTCCCCCCCAGTGCCTCGATCAAGATCTATCTTGCCCTATGCTCTTTTTCACTTGTCAGCTCTTCTCCATTTGTGTAACAGCTTTCATTGATTTTTTTTGGTGGGGTCATAAGATGCTTTTAATGTGCCACTGAAGACTGTTGGTGTGTTTATATTTGTGTACATGAGCTGATGTGAGCATGTAAGTGTGTGTATCTTTGCAGGTCCACAGATGTTCAGTAAGTGTCAACATTAATCTTTGGTGCAGTTTGGACAGAGATTGTGATAAAGAAGAAATGAGACACTTTGACAGACATACATGCACCTGCACATACACTAACGGAGGCTCATAGAAGCTCTAATGCAGAGTTATTATACTCATCATCACTCCAAAATCCATCACATCTTCCTTATATTCTCTCACCTCCTCCTTTCAGCTTTCTAGCCAGTCATCGTTCTCTCTCTACCTCCTGGAGACATCAGCTCTCTCCTCTCCTCGTTTTTCTTCTCATGATAAACCTCTACGGTATCTTCCCAATAGGCGTTCAACAAAATCAATGGCTATTTGGAGCATCGCTTTCTAGGTATAAAATTGTGTGCATGCTGGGTATGTACACTATCTATGCAGGTATACAGTGTGTCGATTCTCATATGCTGGCAATTTTCAAATAAAAAGGTGTTATTAAAATAATTTCAGAGTTTCAAATAATAGCTGGGGGTGTGTTCAGCATGAACAGCTAAAGGCAGGGTAAAAAAATGTTGAGGAGGGTGTAATGACCTATGCTGTACTGGCTCACATGTACAATGTACATTTCTGCAGCGCCAATTCCTTCGGTACGCAATAATCTACTCAGTACTACTCACCAATCTACAGAGAAATCAATAACTATTAAAGTAACCAATTCTACTTTGCAGTCGTTTTGTTCGTTTAGGTGTCAAAATTTCCTGCACATTTTTCCCATTAAAGGTTTACCAGGAAAGGAAGGGATTATGCCCTTTAAGCCACTGAAAGGCTTTTAAGGTGAAACATCTGTGTGTAGCAGTGTATAGTGTTCATGGCATGTACACTACTTTCTGCTAACAATCCCACAACGCAATTCTTTGCATTTTACAGATGCAAATATTAGGCTTGGTTGCACGACTCAACTACTGTCAGTGATGACGGAAATCATGATTAGTATGTGTCCAAAATCTCAATATACTGCTCACTTTTGAGATAACAATTAAGTGTCTATTGAGTAGTGAATGAGTGAACAAGTGTTTTCGGACACAGCCATAGTTTACCATGATAACAGGAGCAGATTTACCACTCAAAGTTTTGTGTCATTTTTGAAACAATAGGTCCTTGATATCAGACAAAGTTCACATTTCTTGCTGGCTCATTTTACCGGCTGAAATGACAGCTGTTTCTGGCATATGTTATCAGCTGTAGCTAGCTAGCTAATTAAGCAAATGTGCCCTCTATTGAAAATGAAATTCCTATCTCCAGCTGACTTTTTGATGTTTCAAGCTGACTCATTTCAAAACAGGAACCCTGTTCCACTTGACACACATGAAATTGTGTTAAAAGGCTGTGGCTAACACACTGTTTGGCAGCTTAGTTGACATATTTAGACAAGCAAGACAAGGTTAGATTTATGCTTTATTATTTGTATTTTCAAATATTATGTTTCAGTTTTAACATTACAAGAGAAAACGTAACCAGTAATCCCACAAAATAATTTCTTGTGATTTTCTTCTTGGCCTAGGAAGTACCGCCATGTTATGTTATAACTTTATGTGGTAAGCTAGCTAGTCGGGCACGCTTACATTTGGAGACTATGTTAGAGCAGACCGTTTAATCCATTCCTTTCACTTTTGTTCTTGTATTTTTTGTTATGAATAAGATAAAAAAATGGTATCTAGTATCACTCTTACTACAGCCCCATGCACACTGCTTCAACATGTAGAGAAATTGAAATCTTGACAGAAGTGCCATGCCTTGTTTTGTTTGCTAAACTATGATTGGACAATCACTTTTCAGGGAGGGGTTTAGCAAATGGTCAGTGAGTGAGAGTAGTATTTAGGTTAACAGAGTAGTAAGTATGGCATGCCTTTGTGGTTGTACTGATGAAATTAGTGCTGAGAATATGTATATTATCCTAAATTTATCAAGACAACAGGGAAACATTTGAGTTTGCACTACCAGCAAACAGCAACAATGGCAAATTAAAACATGAGCAGATTAGAAAACTGGAAGACATCTTCCTAAAATATGATAAAATATACAAACTAATAAAAACAGGGACAATTAAAGGCCTGTGTCTAATATAAGCATGTGCAGCTGAGTTAAATAAACCTTTGGCTGCTATTTGGTATGTATGTGTGTTCGTACATGATGGGTGTTAACTTAGGTTTGTGTGAGTCCATGTCTGTGTGTGTACTTGAAATGAATATTCCTCTGGAGTTTATATTTTCCACAAGCAATCACATTTTCTTCTCTAACAGATACAAATACAAGAGTTACTGTCTCTCAGGGAGCCAGCTGAGCCTGGGCCTGTTTTGACAGTAAATAAGCTAATAGGCAAATGTCATGGCTATTAAATGAGTTAAGCCCGATCGATGTCAACTCCGAGGCAGAGGTATATAAATTTATTTCAAATCAGACACCAACTGACACCAATAAAACAAGTAATCTGTTAGCATCTGTCTGCAGAAATGGAAGACTGGTGTGTGAACGTGGATGTGTGTATGTGCATCAAGAGGCAGTAGGAGGGAAAGCGAGGGATGACAGAGTGATGGTGGGAAAAAGGGATTAAGGGAGGTAGAGGTGGAGGCATGGATGAAGCCGTCACTTTGCTTTGTGAGATTCTTGGCGGTGAGAGATGAGAATGATCTCCCACGCAGGCTGCAGGAATGCTTACACGAACACTTTCCTTAAGCCTGGGCCCCAGAAAAGGAGGGGGAAAAAGTGCAAACATGTCACAGAGATAGGAACAGATCAATGTCCACAAACAGTGTTAGCAAACAAACACTGCCACGGACACAAACTTGTATTAGCACAGCCCAAGCTTAGATGATGTAATGTGTTTTTAATCTATATTTCACACTCAGCTCTCTCTTTTTTTCTCTTTTCTACTGACAGTCCTTCTCTTAACTATCCATCACTGAAATAATTTCATTAGTGTTCAGGCAGCCCAACAGCAGTATTAGTTTCTTTGTTATGACAGGCACAGCACTGAAGCATTTCATCTTCATTCTCATCTCAACACTTTAGCTTTGATCACTGGTTTGTCTCACCAAACTATCCCAGAGGGTCACACTTAGCTGTGAATCATAGGGATCCACTCAAGCAACAGCATGTATGGAGGCTCACATGCAAATTATATACCTAAGCATACATTCATGTCACACTGAAAATGAACATAGTTTCAAGGCTAAATACAGAGCAAACTGTGCAAGCTGCCTAATAATAATCTACTTTTTTGTTAATAAAAAGCACCACTGAAATCCACCTTGTGTCTGTTACAGCCTCACAGGTCTAGGCTTTCTGCTGTGTCCAAGACCTCATCTGTATTCAAAACTGCCACCAATCAGTTATTGGCTATCTTTCTCAAATTCTCCCAGAATCTTGAGTTTAGCCCACAGGTAAGTTAGAAACATGGCTTGCACTACTATAAGTACTGCCCTCAGTGTCTCACCTTAAAAATGTTAAGCATTTTAGTGAATGCCAATATTTTAAGTTGTATTGTTAGAGATGTATTAGATAGAGAGTTAGATGACAAGATCGATACCATTCTCATATCTGTACACTAACTATGAAGCAACAGCCATGAGGTGTTAGCTTATCTCAACATAAAGACTGGAAGCATCTGCTGAGTCTTGTTGTCATTGTGTGGTTGCCTGGAGAATAGTGGAGACTCCAGGAAGTCACTGCACCTGGCCTAGAATTAGTCCTGCACATAACCCCAGTAAAACCACAAATTGTCATTTTCACGCTTTGGTTTTTGAACGGTTTAAACAAACAAGATATAATGTGGTAATGATATAATGTGGTAGAGACACTGGTAGGTGGATTTTGATACATTTGGACAGAGCCAGGCTAGCTGTTTCCCATTTCCAGTCTTTATGCTAAGCTAAGCTAACTGTCTCCTGGCCGTAGCTTCATATTTAATGGACAGACATGAAAGTGGTATCAGTCTTCTCATCTAACTCTCGGAAAGAAAGCCAGTAAGCATATTTCACAAACATCTTCAAATCATCACAATATCACCAACAATTAAGAATTTTCCTGTCACATATCACATCATGACCATATCGGCGGGGATTTCATAGCATTACTGATCATTACTTTGCCAGGTGCTGAGATGTTGTGGCTTTCAAATGCTCACATACTCTTCATGTTGTTACTCTATATTTTGGAACAACCCCACACCCAACATCTTACATCATCATCTACACAGCAGCCCCTACAGGTCAGCCAACATACAGCAGCAGTGTGTTCAGAACAGTCAGACCTATTGATTTACTATTAACAGGCCAGGCATGACCAGAGCTGGACAAGTAGGGCCTTACCCCTCTGTGTATAAATAATGCATTTTGACCTAGAGTTATAGCAGGCTCAGTATTGCTGGACAACTGCAATATATGGAAGAAACACACAGACAGTAGTAAGAGACAACTTGACAGAATTGAATTCTGGGAGGTGCTATGAGAGCAATAGTGTGGATTTGAGGATGTTTTTCTATGTTAGGGCAGATGAAAAACCTCAGTGTGTACTGTAGTGCCTGTGTGTGTGGGTGCGTGTGTTCAATATCAGAGTTCCATGAAATATGCATGAAGTATGTTTGAACCTCCCCTCCCTCCCCTACAGGCCAGTAGCAAGGTCCTTCAAGCTCACATGAGTTCACATGAATACTGACTTTAAGCAATATTTGGCAAACTTCCCATTTTCAGTCTCATAGGATTACTGTGCACATTAGGTCCAGTATGAACTTTAGGAGAAATATTCCTGTAGGGAGGGAGATATTGGATGTAATTTAATACTTTTTCTTATTTGTATACATGTTTAATTTAAATGTATATTGTTTGTATTTATGTACACATTATTGTTGAGAATAGAGGGGCTAGGGAAAGATGAGAGGTGAACATTGGAGTAATGGTGCATATACACAAGTATACCACCTCTGGGCACAGTGATTTCCCATATACCTATCCTGAAAGTAACCAGTGATACGTATCAGTGCGCATCTTGCTGGACAATACTACAGCCAATCATGTTATAGTCTTTCAAATAATCTGTGTTAATAAGTGGTGGAAGAAGTTTTCAGATCTTTTACTAGAGTAAAAGTTGCAATACTGCAATATGAAAGTTCTTCATTATGAGTAAAAGTCCTGCATTGAAAATGTACAGAAAGGAAGTATTATTCGCAGAGTGTGCTGAAATTATCAGAAGTACTCAATGCAATAAAATGGCCTCTGCGAGTGTTTTATTACATATTAAATGATTGGATAATTATTAATGATGCATTAATGTGTAAGTAGCATATATATGTTGTAGTTGGTCAAGGTGGAGCTAATTTTAACAATGGTATATACTGTTGAGAAGTTTAATCTATAACAGTGCGTCATATTTCATAAGCTCATCATATGTTCTGTATGTAAAATCTTAGTTTGTAATGTATGTAGTAGAGTAGTAGTATAAAGTAGCATGAAATGGAAATACTCAAGTAAAGTACTTCAAATTTATAATCAACAACATTAGCTGAGTAAATTTACCTAGTTAAATTCCACCATAGATGCTGATCAGTGTCACCCAGGCCCGTATTAAAGGTGGGGGCAGGAAGGGGGCATAGAAGCCACATTTACCCACTTACCAAGTCACTACTGCATTGACGGGGCTCGATGGGTGATATAATATATAATTTAATATTTCCAATATAGATGATATTGAAAAAAAGGAAAGCAAGAGGGAAGAGATGGAGGAGAGGTGGGTGGATTCTTTGTCATCTTGGTTTTTAAGTTACAGTAACTTTAATTAGGAAGACATTTGCTGCTGTGCTAATGAACAACAAACTCCTTCAAGCAGAACAAGCAACCTAAAAACAAAGCGCGCGCGCACACACACACACACACACACACACACACACACACACACACAGTCTCACCAGGACACCAGCCCATCTGTTTGCTAAGGGAATCTTGCTTTCCTCTAGCACTGCTTAAAGAAAGAGTGGGGAAAAATGCATCCCACACACACTAGTGAGTATGCAGACATGACATCATATTTTTCTGTGCTGAGCGTGGGCAGACGTGTGCGCGGGTAGCTTGTGTGTCTCACTGTGATTACTACACTGCGAGAACCAACACAGACTGAGAAACCAGCAGAGCAGACTGCGTGCGTGTGTTTTTGTTTGTCTGTCACTTAAAACTTGAGGCGATCTAAAGGCATCTTTTCGCATCTCCGCATTTATCTCCTTATTTCTGCCTCCATCTTTCCCCTCCAACTTTGTTTCTTTCTCCCTCCCTATCTTCTCACTGTTATCTGCTGCTCATACAGTCATTTTTTCTCTGGCTTTTGTTTGGCTGCCATGCACTGTGAGCACTGTTTAATTCTCCCCTGCGCTCCCTCGGGAGCAGGAAGGGATGAGGAGGTGGGTGGGGGGTGAGATGGGGGAGGACAAGGGCAGAGGCACTTCATTAATCAATCATCCAGCTTAGAAAATTTACCTAATTAATGGCTAATTAGAGATCTGGGCACAGTGCCAGCTGGCATCCCATCCACCTCCGCCAATACGACCCCTGCGGTCCCCCAGATGACACTAGAGGTAAATACCCCTCCCTTGCTCCCTCCTTTGCCCTCTTCTTTATTAGTCTATCCATCCATGTACCCACTCTCCCATTCCTTTTTCCTCCTCTGCAGAAACAACAGATCACAGCTAATAACTCGGACTACATGGCAGATAACTTAAAGATGTCTCTCTTGCCACCTGCCTCATTCTCATGTTGCACCATATGGTTGTCTGTTTAGTTTTCTTTACACAGTCTTACCGGAGAAATGTGGGTGGTCATCACAGGGTCCTGGAGGCTCTTGGAAGGCACCGTCTCAGCCCGATGATGGCTGGTGCGGTTCTTGTCTTGTCCCTGCCAGCTCCCTCTGCGGGATGTGCTTGCACGCCAGGCCCGCTGGATCCTGGGAACACAAGTGGACATAATACACATATCAGTGACATCTGCAGCTCATAACCAAAATTGAGCGGAATTATGGTGTGGAGTTGCCATGTGGAAGGAGTAATTTGGGGCATCCAGGTTTTTTAGAAGGAAAAGTCATTTTCATTTGCATAGACAATGTTAGGTGACTAGTACTTTGGCGCATTTCCAAGGCTTGGATGGGCAAGTCAAAAAGGTGCAAGACTGTACATTAAAATTAAATGGAAGGAACAAAGTCAACTACAACTCCCAAGGAGCATTTCCATGACAAATGTCCAGTCACTGATCTTAGAATTCTGCTGCTTGCACCACTAATAGTAAGTTGAAACTAATAAATACGCTTTGTAGAAACCTGATAACATATTCAGCAGCTTATACAAGTTTCCTTTTAGATAAATTCAGCAACTATGGTACAATGTTTTGTTCACAATTGCAGCTCTGCCTGGATTCTTCTCCACTGCAGGGTACTACAGTACCCATGTAGAGCCACTCGCCACACCAAAGCGACATGATTTCTTAGATATGAAGTTAAAATAATTAAAATTGATGGTCATAACATAAACACCATGGCATTGTTAAATGATCAAGTAGACTTCAGTATTCTATGTTGATAAACATTGAGAATATCAATAAAAGAAAACTTTGAAATAGAAATTTACAGTAGCAAAAAAACATATACCCATTTACCCAAATCTTACTCACACACTTTTCTGACCCCTCCCCACATATCTAACCCCGGTTCTCAACTCCACAGTCGCTCTCTTCCGTCTCTCACTTTCTACTCTCCTTCATACCTGTAGTCACCCCCCAACACCAGGGTCCAGGATGGAGTGTAGGATCAATTACCCAACGGAGAAACACATTCACCTCCAGTGAAGCAGAGAGACAGCTGAGCCAAATGGAACAAACTGAATTAAGCCATAACTCCTAGCTCCAAAACCAATACCTTTCCCCATTTTCTCCACTTTTATTCTCACTTTGCTCCCTCCAACCCCCCCTCCCCCCATGCTTCCTGTTCCACTGCCATTTTTTTCTATCTGTCTCACCTTTCTACACCCCAATCATGTTAACTCTGCACAGAAACATTGGCTTTCTCTTCTCTATCCTCGAGTTTCAAGGAAGTGAAAGCCTGAGGCGAGAGCTGTCCTTCTCTGTGACACCTATAAAAGTGTGGGCCCATGTTTAAGTAAAATGGTGTTAGATGGCAGTCTACGAGGATTCATGCACTCAAAAGTGCACTCTGACCCTGACTTCGAAACCTTATCAGAGGGAAGGTTGAATTAAAGCCACACATACATTGATCACTCCCACACAACAAACATAATGCACTTTTAAGGTCAAAGGTAACTGCGGTGATACTCAATGTGAAATTGATTAAAAATGTAGAAAATAAAATGATATTTTGAAAAAAAAAAAACAATCATACAGATACACAAATAAGCCATAGGTGATACCCACACAATAGCCTTGAACTCCAGGTGCTGTTGCTGCTCACGACGATGAGGGCTATTGTCATCCTCTTCTTCACTCCTACGAAAAAGGCTTCTATGATAATAACAAGAAAAGACAGATGAACAGAAATATGAGATTAGAAACAACAAAAACAGCACACACTGTTTGCAGCTCAACTTTTATGCTAAAAAATTAATGCGCTTATATATGTATATTCCAATGAAACTGGAAGTCACGGCACTTGTTTTGGCAGAGTAAGAGGATCATGGTATAGTTTATATAAGAGTAAGGCATTGTTATGGCACAATAAAGGTCTATAGAGTTAATATTATAAGTGTTTTACATTACAGTATACCATCCTCATTGTAGATTGAGTGCTGTCCATAAATATGAGGATTTGTTCATGTAAACAGTAGGGACACTACTGTGAAGTGTCTTACCTCTCCACTTTGGGAACTGCATGCCCTCCACTGTGGTTGCAATAGCGATGATACCTCTTCACTTCTTCCTGCACAGTGAAAAGCACCAATATGTCAACAAGATTTTTAATTCTCTATGCCAAGGATATGACACAGGAGGTGCTGTGCATCAGTAAGATACAATAATAAATCTGCAGCATTTTGTGTATGTGTAATTGCTTCTCCATCTTTAAATGTAATTTCTTTCTGTTGTCTGTTTATTAACCTTATGAGTAGCAGCTTCTCTGGGTTTGTTAACATAGGCATAAATAATTATAAACACTCATAGTGGTAGGGCAAAAAACAAATGGATGTGTGTATGCTATTGCTGATGCATAACAGCATGTGTGTGCTCTGCAGGTGCCAACCAGCCAGACTCCGGTGGCAGGGCAGGAGGTGAGGCCCATCTCAGGCAGCTCTGGGGCCACTGCCATAAAGCTCAATGGGACTGGACAGATGGATGTGCTCCCAAAGCAGCAAAGCAGCTCCACTCCATCTCTAATATTCACTCATCTCTCTGTTAGCCAGCAGGGTGCAAGTTGTGAGTATTTGTTTGTGTACATCAAGGGTGTGAGGACACATTCAGTTCACAGAGCAGTAGCTATGATACAGGACCGAATGACTACAGTACGTGAGATGAGAAAGGTGACCCTCATCGTGATAAACTCTCAGAAATTATCACCCGACTCAGCAGTTCCCTTCAGCTCTAAAGAGCATATTAGTGTCTTTCAGCTAATTGTTTAGGTTTTACGGCCTGCAACTTTGCTGTTTTGGATCAGTCTCGCTGCTCACATAATCCTCATTTACAGCTGTTTTCAAGGAGAAAGCTCTGATGAACCCCCTGTACGCTACCTGCCCAGCACCAAATAGCAGAGTATGTAGCAACTAAAGAGACAGATATTTTCCTCAAAAGTGGGTGAAGGCCATAACAGAGCTAAAAAAAACAACAACAAAAAAAACATTCTTCTGTCTAGGTGAGAATTTCTATGATGAAGAGCAAATGTCTAAACTTGGTTGGAGTAACATTCTCCAACCCCACCCCATAAGCCCCAATTTAAACATTTACACAAACTAATGAGTCTTTTGGAAACACAAAGATCATTTTGTTAAGACAATTAACTTAACATAAGGCAGCACTTGAGACAGTTCACAGTGTTAATAAATAGGCATTTATTTGTGCCCTCTCACATTTAACACATGCAAATGAAATCAGTACTGTTTGGGAATACTAATGGATCAGATTAATTCATAAAGCAATGCATTTTTCAGCTCCACAATGCATATAGTCACATTTTTAAACTGTAGATATACTGTGCAACAACACATAAATACACCTGTAGTGTATGTGTGTTTGTGTGCATCAAAGCTTATATAGTGTAACATTAGGTACATGTAGTCCAGACACTGAACTGTTGCTGTATTAGTTGAACAGTTCTGAATGTTCTTGTCTCTCTTCTCAGCAAAGCCAATAGGGATTAAGTGTTCAGGATGCCAGGCAAAAGGCCAATAAGGGTTTAAAATATAACTGTATCAACATGTGCTATGCAGTATTGACTGTAGAATCCATCCAGATGCTCAAACTAAAATAAGAATCTGTGACAAATGACAATGGTGGTGTTTAATTTGGGAGTGAAAATAAATGCATTATTAAAATACATTGCTAAAATGACAGAAATGTCTAATTTAAAGCCATAGTAATACATCTTAATGACATTATAATGACCAATTGTCTACCCTTGCTTGGTATACCTTGTGTTGGTCATTTTTTGCAACTGCCATCATCGCTTACAAAACATTTTTCTTGGGTTTCTGGACTGGATAAAATGCACTAAAGTTATGATAGCAACAGAAATACTGAGGGAGAAACATAGCTGCAGCTGATAACAGACTGATGACTTGTGGTGGGTATGTAAACAGTTTAATCGCATTATTTTCAATATCAAAATAAGGGCTATCAACTGACTGAAAAGCTAGGGAAGGTGAAGGTAGACAGTAATAAGCATTATGTAGCTGAAAAACGAGAGAAGGAAGGAAAAGAGAAAGGAAGAAAAAGCACATAGCAGAGAGGCTGCTGCCCTTTAATTTATGAGTTATTAAAATCATAATTTCTCAGAGTCCTAGTTCTATCACAGAGATCGATGGCAGGCATAACTGGATGTCCACACACACACACACACACACAGACACACACACACAGAGAAACAAAAGCGTATTCCCTTGAGTGTATAAGAGAGTCCTTGTGCCCTTCAGACTGGTGTGGTCTATCAGTGAGATAAACTCCCACACACATACAAGCACATGACACACACTTGAGTGCGCTAAGAGAACAAACACGCCTACATGCACACATACTGACACACACACACACACACACACACCAATCTGATCTCAGAGGACTTGATTGCAGCGTGGTGATGCACTGAACCATCTGCATCAGACTATTGGCTGTTTAGCTGCAGCTCGACTTGCCGATCAGCCCGGGGAAATGTCCAATCAGGAGAAGAGCTGTACCAGTGGAGATACTCATTAATCGCAACATCGGAAATCAATTTACATGCGCAGTGCGTGCAAGGAGTAATATGGAAGTCAACATTTACTCTTTCGCCTGAGTCCCTAAGTACAAAAAGAGCCCGCTGAGAGGTAGGTGTTACTGATGTGCTCATGTGATCACATGATTTGAAATGCTATTTTTTCTTCGTTTTATGGCTATGGGGTAAATCAAGAGCTTTCTACTGAGGAAAATGGATACAATTTTGTAATTTTGCTCAAACCTTAAAATCCTATACGAGCAGAGAAGAGGGGAAACAAAAGCTGAAGAGAGAAAGAAAAAGATACTTTGGAGGCGTAAATTGACAAAGAATCAAAATGATAAACTTTATTGACTAAGAACTGCAGTGAGAAAGCAGTTTCGAATACCCAGACAATAGCCAGGCTGCTGCAGTTACACAGTCATCAATACCAGGTTGGAGCAAGAGGTGTAAACCGACCAAGAAGGCTTACATCATGCACACATACAGATGTGAGGTTAATTTCATATCTATAAGTAAGCAGTTCATCAAATACACACAGACCCATTTCTTTTAGAGCCATACACAGGTTTTAAAAAAAGGTATGATTCAAAAGAAATGCCCCCCCTAGAAGACCCATTTAAAGCATACACACCAGGGTTGCACTAGTGATTATTTGCATTGTCACTTTATCTTTTGACCTTTTTTCCATTAATGGTTTCATCTAGAAAATTTTACAAATAGGTGAAAAATGTACATCACAAGTTCTCAGAGCTTAAGGTGACAGTGTTAAAGTGCTTGTTTTGTCGGACCAACATAGCTTAAAGTATTCAATTTACAATGATATAAAAAGAGAGAAAGGCAACAAATCCTCACATTTGAGATTTGGCATTTCTGCTTGATAAATGATGGTTGATCCATATTCAAAATCAAAATTAATTAATTTTCTGCTGATTTTGGCTAACTGATTAATCACTTCAGCACTAATGCACACAGAATACATACAATAGGAGTCTTCAAACCTACATGCGTTGACCGGATGGTACTGCAGTGAAGAATGTTGAGAGGCTGGAAAGAGGGTATCTGGGATGTACAATGAGAGAAGCAAGAGGCTATCAATAAGAAGGAAGAGGAGGCCATACGTTTATTATAAATTGGGAGAGGAGAAGAAGAAGAGAAAGACATCCAGAGAAGTATGGAGGTGGGTGGGGTGTGACGAGTATATGAAGGAGGTGTGAGAGTGAGAAAATTACCATAAAGTCTATCTATCAAAACGCAGTGCTTGACACTATTCCCCCTGCTACTCTTAACCAATATGGAGCTGCTCTGGTTAACATATGGTGAGGGAGGGAGTACACACACACACACACACACACACACACACACACGACGGTGTAAGAGACACCTGTCTGTCAGTGTGCAGGCTCATCTTGCTCCCGCGCAGTGTATTGCAACTCAATCGCAGAGCATTTGAGTGAGCTGGCGCAAACAGCACTCAGCACAGCTCTGTACCACTGGGGGAGAGACGATAATGCACCTCTGAAATATGACACCCTTCCCTGGCACCACACTCCCACTATGTACATCCCTCTCTATATTACAGCACGCTGATGCTGATGCTGCCCTGTCCTATGATACAGTGTGTGAATGACACCCGTGTATGCTGGATTTCTGCTCCTGTTGAGCACAAACAAGTTCAGTTTTTTCTGCACGTTCACTGAATCAGGAGCAACAAGGAGCTTCATGCATGATATTGTTGAACGATATGTCACCTGTACTGTACATTTCATGCTTAAGCCCATTATACATGACCCTCTTTTTGTTTAAATAAGCTCTGTGTAAAATGGTTAACCACACAGGCCCGTGGCTGTAAAATTCAGCTGTCCCATTGATTACAGGGTAATAGCTGGATAGATTAATGTGTTTCTCAGGGGGTTCACGCCTTGACAATGAATCTGAGTCACTCACATAGACACAGCATGTGTACAGCCTCCATATCCAATAACCTGCATTTCTATCCTCACTCATATTTCACACGCCAATTACTGGTTCAGTCCTTCACCAAGCTTCTTCGTGTCCTCCTTGGCCATCTTATATGAGCGTGGCGTCAGAGGAGGTGTGTGTGTGTGTGTGTGTGTGTGTGTGTGTGTGTGTGTGTGTGTGTGTGTGTGTGTGTGTGTGTGAGAGAGTGTGTGAGTTAAGCAGGATCAATTTTGAAATATCAGTTTTGGAAAGCAATAATGAAATTCAACTGTCAGGTGGTGCAGTGGAAATGGATTGTAACAAATCTGGAGTCAAAATTAGAAAGTTTAGGAGAACATGCCATGAACTACATGTATGAAGGTGCATATGTGTGTGTTTGGGGGGGGGGCACCATCATAAGTAAGTAAGTAAGTCAAAAACTGTGATGGAACAGTGCTTTCAGAGCTCATACGCTCAATATCCCCAGCTGCTGATAATGCGCAGCACTACATCACTGACATTAAATATTTAGAAGCTCAATACAACCAGGTGAACTTGTGCACCTACACTCACCCAAGCACACAAAGGAAACATCATATACTTCTGTTAAAGGACGATTCTAGCAAAACTGATTTACATTATGAAGTCAATTACAACAACCACTCTCCTCAAACCAACTGTCTGAGTTTCAAAAGCATATTTTATCCCTATACATGAGCTCTGGTCTCAACTTGAAGAGCAGGGCATGCCACCTCAGTCAGCTGAGCAGTTCAGCTATGCCCTCACTATTCCCTGCTGATAATTAAGTCATTTATAGCAGGAGGTACAACATGTAGCATTAATGAGACCTTTTCAGCTGCTGCCATGACAAAAATCTTCAAGTGCCTCAAGCCAACATGAAAATGCAATTTCCCTAACCATATTGAATTCAGCCAACTGTGCAATTTGAATGGGTGAATAAGGAAAGCAAAATTCAAAGCAGTTAGGGTTACTACATGGAGGGGGAGAGATTTAGTTTGGGTAATACAGTACGTTTCACTGTCCATGGTGCTGATACATCTCTGTTGTCTCTCCAGCTGCTAAACCACTGGGGAATAATTGCCTAAGCATTATCATGCTGCAGAGAATCATAGTTTTCTTTAAATTTGATGTGTGTACGGTCTATGGGCTTCTTTTTCCCCTTGGGAGAGACTTTGCTTCTGAGCAGTATAAGCATCAACTTACTGCTCCTAAAAAAAGATCAGAAAGTGAATTACATCATTGCTGAAATGTTCCCTCACCAACAGAGAAGATACCATAATCCATTAGCAATATTTTCCCGGAGAGGTAGAGAAATGTATACTATCCAGTTTACAGTGATGACTATTGCCCTCTCTTCCGAATGTCTCTTACCTGGTTATTAATGCACAGAGCAAGGTGTTTCCTCTCCCGAGCCTCAGCCAGACTTCCGCTGCGCAGCCTCGCCTCCTCTCCCTGGTACATGCCTCTGGAAGGACACCGCTCAAGTTAAGACACAGAAACTCACAAATATGAGATATGCAATAAGCCCTCAGTATATGGACAGCCTGTACGCATCTCTGTCCAGCTGCAAAGAGTGCCGTTATGCAGGATTTTATCACTCATCAATGCATGTCGAAGCAGCCTGTACTGGAGCTTCTCATGTATCCTAAATAAACACAGTTGCTATACATTTATGACTAGGATCAGTCGGTGAACGTGACACTAACCTGTACGTGCCGTTCCTCAGCATGACGAGCTCTCTCTCGCTCTCTGCAGAGATGAAGTGAACACTTTGACTCGGGAGCAGCCGGCGAGAGACCAGACTTGGAAAATTCTCGCAGCCAATGGGACGCTGAGCGTGTGCGCCTTTTTATACAGCGCCCGCCGCGCGCGTGTTGACAGTGTCATTTAATTTGGCAATCGGCTTTAATCACAGCATTAATTATTCTTCACGCATTCTCTCTGGGGGAGGGCAATCGCATGCTACAGTATCTCAGCCCATGTTTGCCAGGCTTTTGAAATGTCTCACTGTGTGCCAATCTATTTGCTCATATCCTAGATATGGCGTTATAATGGTTTACATCACACAGGTGTGGGCTGGGAACAGGAGGGACGCACAAGTTGAACAAACACCTGCATTTGGGTTGTTGTTTTTTTTTTAAACGAAGCACACGTCAACCTAACACAGCAGTTGGGTGAGCTGCAGACAGGTGAGGTATCAAGAGAACCTGCCCATCTATTAATTAAGTGACTAGACCTCCAAATTATCAAACCACCTGAGCTGATGAATGGCGGCCTTCCAAATCTGTCCAGTGACTAACTACTACCAAAGGATCCTTCTACCGGTGTCCTACAGTCTTGTGTTTCTGCTGGGCTTGAGTTTAAACGGTGCCCTGCTGTGGTGTGTGTGCTGTCGGACGCGCCGCTGGAGCAGCACTGTCATCTACATGACCAACCTCGCCGTGGCGGATCTCCTCTATGTGCTGGCCTTGCCCCCTCTCATCATCAGCAATGCCATGGGCGGCCTGTGGCCCTTCGGCAACATCATCTGCAAAACAGTCAGATTTTTCTTTTTTGTCAACCTCCACTGTAGCATGATGTTTCTCACCTGCGTCAGCGTGCACCGTTTCCTTGGAGTGTGCTTCCCCATCGCCGCTGTGCGCCTCAGGACCAGAAAACTCGCCCTCTTTGCGTCGGGCTCGGTTTGGATCCTGGCCACTGCAGAGATTTTACCGACACTAGTCTTTGCGCACACGGGTGTGATTAACAACATGACTGTATGCTTTGAAATGACGAACCCGGGGCAATTTCAGGTTTACTTCCCCTATGGGCTGTTTTTAGCCATAGTGGGCTTTCTGATCCCATTCCTGGTCGTTATCATCTGTTACTGCTCCATGATTAAGGCGCTTTATTGTAGGGTCGCGGACAGCATCTCTAATGCCAGGACAGCTCGTATGCGCAACAAGTCCCTGTACACCCTCTTAGTTGTGTGTCTCATGTTTGTGGTGTGTTTTGTGCCTTATCACATTGCTCGGACCGTCTACTTGTTTGTAAGGGTATACATGCCCGGAGACTGTCGTCTTCTGAACGTGGTCATGATCTCCTCCAACATCTGGAAGCCCGTGGTCAGTTTTAACTGCTGCGCAAATCCTCTCCTCTACTTTTGGGGCTGTGATCGGTACCGTCAGAAGCTCCGGGCCTGGCTGTGGAGGAGGAAGAAGAGAGTGCAGCCCAGCGTGTGTCTGGTGGATGTAGGCAGCATAAACAGGACCGGAGTGTAGAGAGCATCCATCAGAGGTCTCATTAATCTGTAGCCTAAGTGACTTTCATCAGTGGACAGTAATAACACTAGGACTGTACCAACACTGTCGACAAGCTGTTTTCGATAACTCGTTTTATTATTTAAATTTATGAGAATAGATATTTGGTAACATTCAACAGGTCACAGAAGTCACTGACTTGTGAGGTATACGTTTTGTACAATGTGATTTATTCTAACTTATTGCAACCTATAAAACCTGAAGAAAAAGGAAAAGTAAGGAAGTCGGCTAACTGATACAAGTGATGCAAATACTGAGCCTGCTAAAGGCTAGTATAAAGGTTATTAAAAAGCAATGATAATGTGGCCAGGGGTGACGTTAAACATTTGAGGGAATTGGTGCCCTCTGTCGTTTGCAGAGGGTTGGGTCTCTAAAACAGCATCAAGGCACCATAAACCATCAGTCCCTTTTTATGATACGGTCTCCTAGAAAGAAATACTTTTGTTGTGCGCTTTCTATAAAAAGGCACAACAGCTCAAGTTGAAAGATAGGGCCAAAAATAATCTCTATGGTGACAATAATTAAAGTCAGAAAACAGACACCAGTCGAAATACCTCGAACAACAGTCAGTCATGTGAAGGTTAAAAATACCTTGAAGGTAAAAAGTGCTACAACTTGCTCAAAAAGGGGACACTTTGGAAGTATCCTGGAGCCACAGAGCTACAGTGTTGGAGGAGCAGACAGCTGAATGAAGGTCATCATTTCAGAACACTCCTGTGGGCAAGTGATGACAGATGGGTAGAGCAGTGATCTGGGAGCTGAGAGGAAAAGAAACAGAGAAAAAAAGACCACAGTTGAGGTGGAAGAGTTACTTGTGTTTAATTATACAGTATAGCAATAAAATCAACCCTCCTGGCCTTCTTTAAAAAAACAAACAAACTAGATAGATAGATATCTCCCAGTGTCAAGATTAATTAATTAATTAATGAATTAATAAATGGATTTCTGTTTGAATTATGTCCAATCGTAAGTGGCGGGTGTGTGTGTGTCTGCATACCTGTGCGCCCAGCCTGGAGAGGTACCGGTTGCGTAAGCCAAAAGCAGACATGGGTGCTAGTCTAGCAAGCTCACCCTCTGTCAGCTTACTGGGTCGCCTTTTAATCCTGCAGGGATAATAATGTTGCCATCTTTATCATCTCTACAGCCAACACTAACATGAGCACAGTTATATTAATGTTACCAACAGGATTAATCACCCAAAGCCTTTTGAGAAAATAACTTAATACTACAGGTGTAAAAAAAAAAAAAAAAAAAGAACTCAAATGCTTTCAAAAATTTGGTTTTAATTAAATGTCATTGTTCCATGAACAATCTGGTGTCAAATGTGACTTGGTTGTACAAAAAGAGATTTTTTAAGTGACTTTCCTTCCAATCTCACCACCTTTGATTGTACAGTGGATCTTCTGTAATTTCTCAATCATAAATTTCTTGTACACAGCTCAATAACAGTCAGCACTTGGCAGTTTAACACAAATATTCTCAGTTTAGCAAAGACTGCACTGCTGTCACAACACCATAGTGCAAATGAGTGACAGGTGAGGAGAGCAGCATGTTTCTGCCTGTATAACACTGTGGTCATTTTAACGTGCAATCACAACATTTCAACTTCAATGCTACTGACCGTCTTCCTACATGTTGGGCTTTTTCCTTAAAGTAACTGGTTTCCTTAAAGTAACTGGTTGAAAAGCAGTGTTTCACTGCCCTCTCTGTTTCACCTCTGACAACATGTAGCATCACTGATAGGTGTTGTCACAGTGTACTGACACACCCTAGAGTACAGCTGTACATCACTGCAGCAAAATGACAAGTTAACTATAGGAGGTCAGAAAAAACAAGATTTTCAGAGGGTGTTATGTTACTCTTAACATTCTGATGACTTATTTGCCCATCTGAGGTAGTGAATGTTTTTCATCCAGTCTCCAACCCTGATAGCAACACAGGGAAACAAATCTCTTTCCCCATTACTGGAATGGTGAGAGTTAAACAGAGTGCATGAATATTTTTTCTCATCGTTCAGATGAAGCAAGCAACAATTTGGGGCAGTGCTTCCAACAAATTAATTACCTGCGCGTGATAAACGAGCAAAACACAGCCTACAAAACATAATTTATATGTGGACCTGATTCTGGTAAAAAAATTCAATTGTGAATATCATTACATGGGTAAAATGCATTGAAAAAAGTGTGCCTCTCTCTTTTTCTTATCTTTCTTATTGTAGTAGTGTACTATTTGATGATGCAACAGAAAATACATTTTTATGAACCACCAAAACCAGTGAAGAGCAGATAAAGTAATTAAGATATAAAAGTATTGGGCAATAAAGATTTAAACAATCAAGAGTTATGCTCTTTTTGAGATCATCCACCATAAAAGGTCAATGACGCATATGATTAAAATTGAATATGAACTCCCTCTGCCTAAGGAGAATCCAGTAAGGAAGACTCTGGTTGGCAATTAATGTGAATGCTGACAAATGATATGTACATAAATTAACTGCTGAGTTGTCTGCAATAAGGCAAGTAACAGAATCCTGCTGAAAACAATTTGTAAAAAGAAACATCCACAAAGTTAACCCTATATACAATACATATAAAATAATTGAATTAATATAGGAATCCTATATTGTGAGTTTCACATGATAAGAGTCTCATCTTCTGCTGAACATTTAAAATGTTTAAAATACTTTGCAAGCAACTTAACTTTGTTCTGTAACTTACAAAACGTCATGCTGAAGTTTGACACACAAGAGTCAGTGGAGGGCGAATATTGGAGGAGATGAAGTCAGTATGAGAAGTCAAAGAGTAACTATGGAGTCCAAACTGAGATGTGTCATTTGTCAGTGTCCTGATAAGGACATAATAAGCTATTAATACAGAGTTGCTTATGTAATAGCCAGGGCCAGACAGTCAGTTCTGGTGGGAAGAGCCACAGATGACAGCACTGGGCGGAGTCAGTAGCGTAGTCCCGCCCCATGGCGTTTGATTGACAGGTCTGGGGTGGACAGTGCAGCCTGCTGGCTCTGAAGCCCAGGGCTATGTGTGTTCCATCAGCATCATCATCATCTGGAAAATATCAGTTACAGCACGGACCAGAAAATATTACTCTTTATTTTCACACAGCATAAATCACATATAACATAGAACATATCATGTAAATAGATTACACAGACTAGATAAATTAATAGAGAGAGAATAGAGAGATAGACAGAAACAGATGTAACTTAAATGCCTGCTCAGTGTGACCACTCTCATGAGAACATGTTTCAAATGCAAACTAAACCAACCACAGATGGTGTGCCACTGACATGCACAGTCAGCACTGTATGCATTTGAAAACCAAAACCTAAATAAATGTACCCACTTGGTCTGCTGATATAGCAACCATTTCCTCCATCATGTTGCAGTAAAGTAAGTCATTAACTCATTTATTTACTTTGAAATAAATGAACATTGACAGTCATAACTGACAGACTTTACCCAGCAGGGCCATGCACAGTTTTACTATAACAACCACTTAAGAATAAAAAACCCAATCAGTCAACATATTGCTGATAACGTGACTCGTCACCTCATTACACTCCCGAGCCTTGTAAACTATTAAAACTAGGACTTGTGGATATACAGTAAAAATGAAGCATGATTCAGCAACTCCGCATACGAGTCATGTGGTTGAAAGTGCAGAATATGGGTTCAAAGAACAAATCGAGAAAAGCATCACCTGAGTGTGATTTATTATCTGTTAAATCATTTATTTTTATCTCACTCAGACTAGAACTGAATATAAAATATACTCATTTCAGTAGATTTGGATTAAACGGACTGCAGCAGGTTCGGCTAAGGACACATCCAGAGTAAATTAGTACTGGTGCTCTTACATGTGTTCATATCCAAAATATGCCTGTGCCACTTGATTATATGAACGGGTTGTTCATTATGTTTCTGAGATGCTTGTCTAATTGTTGGGTAAGTGGGTGGAAAAGCAGTGATGGAGGGTGAAGGGTCAAAGTTACTCACTCTGCGGCGGAAGTGGCTTCTTTCTGAAGTTTCGCTCTGGCTGCGGCTGACCGGTTCAAATCTCCTCCTGGAGCAAGAGAGGGAGACGGAGAGATTAAGAAGTGAGTGAGTCTGGTGGTAAGCAGAGGGGTGTGCTGAAGAGTGACAGAGTAAAGTGAAGAGATGTCACATGAGAAAAGGAAGAAGAGGGATATCTGAGACAATATGGAGGGTGAAAGCACCACAGAGTAAGGTAAGTGAAGCAGCGGGAGAGTTCGAGGCTCCGGTCTTCACTTACCTCTGAGATAATCCACAAAGTACAGCATCACCACTGCCATCAGTGCAACTACAAGAAAGAAGGGGGGAAAACAATGTGGAAAATCACTGACCATGTCACTCAAAATGTGTCTAACAGGAGTATGAAAGATTATAATCCCATAAACACACACACAAACAGATGGAAAATACTGACTGCAGATGCAGGCGCAGAAAAACACTTCCAAAACCAGGTATCCTCTGGTGTCTAGGATGGATCCTGCTGCCATGGCAATGAGAGCAAGTCCCAGGTTCTGGATCGACTGCATGCTGGTGGACGAAGGCAGAGGATCAACATCAGTGTCAATGAAAAATAACAATAATTAACAGTCATAACATAACATTGCCATTACAGGTACATACAAGCCATAGGCCGTCCCCAGCTGATGCTCAGGTACTACGAAGGCCACCATGGGCCACAGTGCACAAGCCAGTAAGGAGTAGGAGACACCCAGCAGGGACTGGAAACCAAGCGAGAACACACATGCTGTCATTACTTTAAATATTCCAGGGCTCTGGGTATGATGTACAACCTATAATAGCTTGTATATTGTATGATACAATGGTATGAGAATATGCATTTAACATCCTATTCTGGAAAAGGAGGAATGGTGCTATAGAAAAATATGTTTATACCATACCCTCAATTACATATTCAACTCCTACTGCTATCCAGTAGTTTTTACATTAAACAGAAATATATCAAGTGTTTTAATTTCTTTATATGAAAACATATATTATCCCTACCAATTATGGCTGGAAGTACACTCCACATTGCACAGCAAATCAATGGGTTTGCTAGTAGTCAAAAGTTAAACCGTAACTTTCAAGTCACTTTGTATTTTGAGGAACTTGTATCTTTAAACACTATGACTCAGTTCTTCCACTTAGCTTGGATGCCATTAATATAATGACATTTATTGACACTGCAATTCCTTCATTCAATTCATCTTACGACTGTTAATGAATGTACAAAATCAACTTGTGTTGGAGTATAGTGCATAAGGGTGCCTAGGGCATTACCATGGCGATCCATGGGTTCCAGAAGGTGAAGGCCAGCATCATGTGAGCAGCGAGTGTGGCGACCACAGCAATTATTACCCAAACCACATTCCTCCCAGTCTTATCAACAATAAAGCCCAGAACTGGAGATGCAGGGGCTGAGATGATGTACACAATACTGGGAAAGACAGAATGGCATGAAAGTTGATTGCTAAAGAGATATGTACTGAACATACATCTTTTAAAAAGGAAAATGGAATCTAGACAAATCTAAATGTTATCCTTTAATTTAAGGTGGTTAATGACAGAAATCTGAGTAGAGAAAATCTATCTGCAAAAGTCAGTCTTTATGTTTGTGATGCCATGTTATTTTGTTATAGTCTTCTAGCATGTTCCCAGTTTGAGGTAGCTGAACATTTCTAAGCTCAAACTCTGCTATTACAACACTGGAAAAGTAACTTGGCCATTGGAATAAGAAAAATGAATCCAACAAAGGAAATGCAAGATAAATCAGCAACCTCATACTATAATGGTGTTAGTGCCTTAAGGTAGATTGGTCTCAATGGCCTATTACACCTGATCTGAGTTACCTGTTGACCGCTCTGGCTTCAGCTGGGGAGAAGTTGAATTTTTCAATGAAGAACACCCTGTAAATAAAAAGACAAGATGATGGGCTCACAGTACCGAGTGCTGCTCAGCCTTTATACTGATGTGACCACAAGAGGAGCAGAAATCGAGTTGACTCCTGCAGCAGGTGGCTCTCATTCTTCCATACATTGTTTTCTGCGCAATTTGCATAACAACTATTTGCTCTGTAAGCACTGGCCCTTCTGTGGAAAATCCATGTCAGTTGCTAAGTGATTTGAGAGTTCCTTTCAGCGAAGGAAATACAGGTTGTGATAGCTTCAATTGGTTTCTTTCACTGCAAACCCATTTGTCAAACCTCTTTCCATTTCTGACTCCCTCCCTTTGTAGTTCGATGACAACACAGCATTGTGAGGTTGCACTGTTGAATCTTTCCTCAGACACAGGCAATGTACCAATTTAATGGAGGGTGTCTATTTAATTCCTACCACACAATTTAACCATAATATCTTGTTTGTGAAGTTAATTATATTTTTCTTTACTCAAGGACAAGTAATGACCAAGATATTATCATCAAGTACCTAATCAAATATGCTGCACTATCATTTCAGCATACGACGCCCCTACTGTACTTCCAGAATTAGTATGTGATTATAGTATCTCTCAATTTTCCCTTTTGGAGTAAAGGTTGGTAGAAAAATCAGAAACCTTTGTGGTAATTGGTGGCACTTGTAGTTGCCAATGTCAGAAATGTTCAAATCTTACACATTAAAGGATGAGTCTGGTGATTTTAATTTTTTTTTTCCCCAGTGGTGTTGTACTAGACTACATTATATTAAAAAGTTGTTTCAAATGTTTTGCCCTCCCTATTTACATACACAATGCATTCCAGTAGAACAACACCACCACTGACTATGACATTAATGCTAAAACATATAGTTGAATTAACTCTATGACAGTGTCAACAAAAACTCAACATTATAGGCATCATAAAAGTAGACTTTATGGCAGAACAGTTGTATTGGACTGCATTAGAGTGTACAGGTGTACCTAATAAAGTGGCCACTGAGTGTATAATATAATAAAATATAACATAATATATAAGTTTTAAGAAAAATATACCATCACATAACCCTTGCATAGCCTTGATCTAAAAACCACTGGCCAAGTATAAGCATGAAAGTACATTTAAAATAAGTCAAATGTACAAATTAATATCGTGGATTAGGATGGCCTAGTTATATATGCAGAAAATTAAATAAAATAAAAGTGTGTGTGTGTGTGTGAGATGGCACGGATGCAATACTCACTGTCCCAGTCCAATAAAGGGGAAAATGGCAACATAGTAGCCCACACAAATGATGAAGATGAGCCACAGGGTGAAGGGGAAGTCTTTCACGTCTGTCAGCTTGATCACCTCACCTAATATGTAAGATTAACACACACATGCAGATCAGCTTGAGAACATTGTTTGCTTTCAACAACTGTGAAAGAAGAACATGGCGTCTCTGACAAAAGAAGCCATTAGTTCTAAAGAGAAAATTATACCACACTTTGAACTAAACTGTCCCTGTCATTACAAAGTAGCCACACCACAACAGAAAGTGCTGAAGACAATTAACTTTCTAGCGAGAATGTCAATTTCTGGTAGATAACAACAAAAACAAAATGTTGCCTTACAGTCGGTCATGGTCCACACTCACTGTGAAAGGCACTCTAGTAGTTATTGACAGGTAAGGCCAAAGAGGAAAAACAAAAGATAAAAAAAAAAGACTTGATCTTATAATCAGTACCTGTTTTGCCTTCTTCTTTGTGGAGGATCTTCTCAGCTCTTTTGTCAAGGAATCCCAACACCAAGGCACAGATTAGTGAAAAGAGGCAGGTAACAGAAGCTAAGGAGCGAAAAAAGAAATTAGAGACATAAATTAAAAAGGAAGAAGACAAAAAAAGTATGGAAATGTAAGTTACAGTTAAATAATAAGATGGTGGTGGTAGTGATAAGATTATCAAGGAGTTCAAATTAGGATGCCTGGCGACTACTGACTCATTCTCTTGTTCATTTGAGTTTATCTCAAATGGTCAGATTAAAGTTTAATCGACTGTGGCAGCAGAGACAGGCTATAAAAGAAAACACACAACTGCAAGGTGTTATGCTAAAAGTGGAAGCACTTTTAGCATAACTAAGAAGTAACTGGAGAAAATGATAAGAACTGACACTTCTTCTAACTCATGTGACTCATATGTAGCAGCCAGAAGCACTTTTAGTTCTCTATATCACTTCTCTCTGTCTCTGCTGGCTGTGTTATCTGAGATCATTAGTTACGGAAAAATGATCTAGTATCCCTAGCGGAGACAGAAATACAGCACATGTAACTTGAGCCTTGTTTAACACTTGCCAATTTCAAGTCTTCACCTTGAATGAAGAACATACCCTCAGCTAAAGCAAAAAGCATCTAACATTTACCTATCATGAGTGATGCGCCAAGCGCGGTGTGTCCAGGAGAGCCAACAAGGGCTGCGACTTTGCTGTACACCCAGCCCATGATGTTCATGTTCACTGTGCTGCCCTTGAGATGAGTGGAGAGGAGGGTGAATGGACTTAAGGCATAACTTCACTGTATCAATGACATGTATTTTGTATAGTAGACTCATTCACCATTGTTACAGTCGAGCAAACATGTTATTTGAAAGCACATATAACTTCATGTTCTGTTGGCAGTGTCCTTACCACTCGAGCCATGCTCAGCTGAAGGCCAAACACCAGATTGAGCTCCTTTCCTTTGAACCAGTTGACTGCATAGGTGTTCTGGGCCACAGCCAAGGACTCTCCTCCAATACTAACGAAAACAAGGGGAGGGAGCATTTAAGTTATGTGATAGTACAAGACCAACCTCAGCCTGATTTTCTTTTCACGGCAGAAGGTCTGTGACCAATTTTGGGACACATTAAGATGAGTCTCGGACATTTAATGCACGTTCCGCTTTTCTAGGGGGAATTTTTTTTTAAGACTGTTCTGGTGAAAGATAGCGGATTTGTGGTGATATACATATATACTGTATATGGGTGCAGAGAACTGGCCACTGGTATGTGAATTTGTTAGATTTTGTTGGTAAAATGATTCGGTTTTAACACAAAGGCCAAAGTATTTTCTCACCCAAATACGAAACGTCCAACTTCCATCAGCCAGAAATGATTCACCAAAGCTCCAACAGCAAATATTACCTTTGCAGAGTGGACACATTCAAATACAACAAAAAAAATCATCTAATTGCCATCCATTTTCTGTACCTATTGATTCCTATTTAGATATATAGTAAAAAAAAAAAAAAAATGTAAATTTTAGTAATTATATTCTCTCTTTCATTGAATACCTTTCACATCTAGATTTCAAAGTAAACCCACCTGTCCGACACAGACAAAGAGGGAAAAGATGATGGTTCCCAGCCTATACAAAAACAAGGAAGAATGAACACAACCAAGATAATAAGCACTGAAGCTACAGAACTCTTTCACTTTCACTTATGGTTAATATACATAATAAACACATACTGAACTCAAAATAGACAGTGACTTATCGATCTTTGTACCTGATGCCAAAAACCCTGTCAAGCAGGAATCCCCCAAAGAAGCAGAGAACCACATTGGGCCAAGAGTACCAGGCATACAGCTGCATGAACTCTGCAGTGTTCAGGTTCAGATCCTGGTACAGTCGGGGAGGAAGCACATCAGATTCTTCTCAGTTACTTCAACTGTTTTGGTTTTAATTTTCACCATTAAAATCGAGGTGTGAAACACAGGGTATAGTATAAAATCCTCTAATGGCAGCATTTAGGAGTAGGTTAATTTGACTGTTCTGGTTGGATTGTTATGCAGATTTCACTCTATGCACAGATGCTTTCCTAAATGAAGAAACGGAATCTGTCTTCTGTGTAAAATAACGGGGGGGGGCCTGTGTCTAAGCGTGGAATAAATGTGAATTGTTGCATTTGTGGTATAATACACTGGTGTACAACTTTGCTTTTACAGACGATGAATTACCTGGATGACTTGAGTTTGAAGTGCAGCCGGGTTGTCATAACAAAAGTAGCTTCCTGGAACAAATGAACTACATTAACAGACATACATAATGATACTGCATTTCTTTAACGTTACATGAGCCACGATGAGCAACAACACTACAAACTTTGTTTTAACCAAATGTAACGTATTGTAGTGCCACATTTGCACAATAACCACTCAGGATGCTTAGGGGAAGTTAGGGCTTTTTACTGCTTACCGAATCCCAAGAAGCACATGAATACCAGGACAATCACTCGGTGCAGGAGGTGGCTGGGGTCGCAGATGGCCGGCATCGGTCTGCCGGGTCCTCTGGCTGTCTGTCTGTCGGTGAGCGACCCCTCGTCCTCATCTCCCAGCAGGCTCCGCCGCTCTTCGTAGTCCGCCATGTTCGTTTGTTTGGGATTTGCTGGTGGAAAAGTTGACGGCAGCCAGGAAGACATAGATCGATCACGTGATCCGGCAGGCATGTCACATGGCGTTAGCCTTGTAGCTTGTAGCCCTTGCCATCCGGTGTTTATATTGGCGCGTGCCTGCCGAGAAGTTGAATCACCTCGCGGGAGCGCGCACAGCGAAAGCGTCAAGATAGATTTTGATACTTTTTTTTTAACCTTACTTTTGAGACAGATGCCTCTTGGAATCTTCGTGGCTCGCCATGTTTGTTCATTTAACTTACCCAAGAGCATAACATTAGTTTGAAAAGTGGCGGGCACAATAAAGCGGGTTATCTGGGGGTCTTCCCCCAGAAAAAAAGGATATGAATACCATTTTCTGCATTTCTACATGCTTTTATCATATTCTCAGCTACTTAAAAGCAAGATATTATGATTAAGATGCTATCGTGCACAGTTTAATCATTCTGCCAGAAAGTGGTAAATATACAATAGATGTCAGCGTGCATCACGTGACGGACCCGGAAGTTGTAATTACACGGTTTGGCCGCTATGTCAAATTGGCTTTAAAGCTCAGCGCACTTCCTGGGGCCTTGCAGTAACTATGGCTTCGGTTCAGCCATACATGTTCCAATAACCCGAACCAGCTTCACAACTTAGACTGGAGCAAGATGTTTCAGAATGGTAAGTTATTAATTTGTAACAAATTTATGTTTCATAGGTAACATTTTAACTGTGCACTGCCTCTACATCACAGTAACAGCTTAATGCCCATTGACTGCCTGGAGGGTATCTAACGTTAATTTAATTTCATATTTAGGTGTACATGTTGAAACTGATCAATTTGTGCATTATGACACGTGTTACATAGTGACATACTTACGGAAGTAAAGGCTGGACTACAATTGAGCTGTTTTCAGGCAGTTCAGGAGCAGTGTTTTCTGTGGGAGCGGGTAACTGCCTTTGGGGTGGACTTCGGGCTTTTTCACTTTGCAAACCTATTACATGCACAAAAAAGATATATAACACAATAAAGAAAAGGGAAAAAGCCAAAAAGCATAATATGACCACTAAACAATGACACATGAACAGACGCCATCATACATATTATTATACGGCACTTTTATCCTCGGAAACGTATCTTCATATTCCATTCACTAGCCTAATACAATACTGTAGTCTACCCACTCCCCTATTGATTGAAATGTAGCCTAATGTGAGTTTCCATGGGTGCTGCCATTGTTATGTGACGTCAGACAACTGATTCTTCATGAAGTCGGGATAAATGAATTTGCCTCGAGTTCACAAGTAGGAACTCCGGCTTTAAGTGGCATTCCATTGTACTTTTTCTAGTAGGAGGTCGGAAATTTTATTTATAATTTGGCAGAAAGGAAAACACAATGCACTGTAGTAGCGGGAGACAGAGAGACACCCTGTGCCTTCAAAGTAGATGGGAAGAATACAACCAACCTGAAGAGACACTTGAAGTCGCTAACTGTAAGTCCTGATGCATTTGCTAACGTTAAGTCAATGTTACTGGGCAGTCGGCTATGCCAACTTGTGGCAAATTTGCTAGCAAGCCACATTGGCTTAGCCTGGCTGGAAGCCAGTTTTTCTCACATAAAAAGTTTTCAGTAATAAATGAATGAATGAATCTGGCCTCCAGGCTAAGGCCAGGTAGGCATATTAATCGACTCATTGTTTCAGCACTAGTGTGATTTTAATGGTAATGAATTAGTTTAGTTTAAAGAGAGACTAAAAGTTGACTAAAATGTAATGATTTTTCTAAAAACTAGACTAAACCTATGAAGGATAAAAATGACTAAAATGTAACTAAAACTAATAAGTATTTTCTAAACCGGGCTAAATCTAAAATAGCTGCCAAAATTAACACTGCACTCTAATGGGTCCACTTGTTACTATGCCGGCATCATCTGTTGTATCAGCTGGGCGGAGTTTGCCATCAAATTAACGGTATACACCGGGGAAATAGACTAATCAACTGGACCCAACGTTAGAATATCAGACAATCTTAAGGACTTCCTCAGACTGGCTTTTCTCTCTACTTTGCCAATATGAATGCTATATATAAGTTAAGGCTATGTTTGTCCTGGCATTTTATTGAGTTCTAGCTCTGTTTGTGAGTTGAGTTTAATGTAAATTTGTATATCTATGATAATCTAAAATGTAAATCCTCCATTTCAACTAAAGTATTTGAGAAGTGTGAGGTATGCCTGTTCAATTTCATTTGTTATTTTCACTGGAAGTTTAAACAATTGAACAATGTGTCAAAATGACTTTTGTGACCTAAATCTTAAGTCTAAGCTCTAAAAAGCTGCCTATAAGCCATTTCTCTGGGATGTCTTGACATGAAACTATTTAGAAACCTCTGCTGATTGGCATCACTGACATGGAGACTTGACAGGTTTCTCTGACATGCAAGCTGTACTACCTTGTTTCATTAGGTTCTCCACACGAATCCACTTATATGAAACTGTCACCCCCACCTTTACCTGCCCCCTATTTATCTGGCTCTTTTCTGTCCCCAACTTGTGTCTGTGCATAGGCCTATTGCTAGGCAACACTATCTCCAGGGTTTATTTAATTTTCATGAATGTCATTTAGAATTTCTCATAATTCACTACTGCGGAGTCATCTGTCAGAGGATTTAATCTGAGGGTGACGAACGGTCCTTCCCTCGGCTGCAGTCACCGCTCCGACCGCTCTGTAGCTCATTAATTTCCTGCCCAAATATCAGTTTCTGTCATAGACGACAGAGGGTGGGATGGAGGAGGAGATCATATTTCATTATTACGTTAATCAGACCCACATGCAGACATGATTGTAAATCAGGTAGAAGGTGACATTAATCCTGCAGAACCAGTTTGTGAATATCCTGAAACCCTTCTTCGGGGTGTTGCAGTGTTGGAAAAAGTCAATATATTCTAGTTCTATATATTTTTTCTTGTTCAATTAAAAAATTAATGGCACAGTGACACTACTGCAAAATTGCGAGACACTATATGCCCTACTTGCAAATGCTTGCAGCTTTGCTGGGTGTTTGGTTTATTTGGTTTATATTCAGTGTTATCAAAGACCACAGCTACCACAGATAGCCTACATTTTAAACAGAAATAAATTAACTATCCTTTCATTTCCTCTGTGATGGTATATTCTATATTAGCTTGAGCATGCTTTGGCATGTGACTCATATCATCAACATCTGTGTCAGAACTACTGTTTGGGTTTAGGTGGTTTTATCCTTAATTCCTATTGGCTACCTTTGTTGCACAGCCACTTGCAGTATGTACATACATACAGTAATCTGTCTTTGTCTTACATGTTTTAGACTCACGTCCTACCCCTTCAACCAATAAGACGATTCATATTAAGATTTTCAGCATAAACGTTGTACACCATGCAATTATAGTATGAAAAATATTCATTTTATTATTATTATTGTTATTTATACTGCACATAAGTTATAGCTGTAAGCAGTGTCTATTGCAGTCCTTTTTTCCCAGCTCATTTCGTTATCATTCAGTCCCTGGTCACATTGTGTGTGTGGTGTAACCATTGGAGAATATGTGCTGTCAAGATGTTTACCCTTTAGCCAAAGTTTTGTGAAGGGAAAGCGCAGTTTGAACGAGATTAGAAAGAAGGAAGTAGAAAATGACAGTAGCACAATTAAGGAAATGTGTTGGATGATTTAGCAAACATGGGGCAGAAATGCTTGGTTAGTACTGTATCAAAAAAGGTCAAATTGTTGACATGAAACTTCACGACCACCTCCAGACACATTTGACTCTTTTCTGTTACAGAACATTGTCCATTTGACAGATTTTGATCATACTGCATTCATTTTACAACCTGTGTAATCAAGATAAAATGCTATTTACAAGTAAAATAATTCTTCCAGGCAGTGTCTCATCCTTGACAGTTACAGTTATTAATTGTGTCCCATTGTACATTGTCCAGTGTGTTACTGTGGCATCCCATTGTATGATAGTCTGTTACTTTGGGCTATCTGTGACATCTCCAGCTGAGTTGATGTTGCTGTGGGAGACTCCATGGCACCTATGTGGAGTGGCTTACGGCAGAGTGTGGCTGTCAGTCTTTTCCTAAACATCTTACACAGGAACACATAGATAAGCGGGTCCAGACATATATTAGTGGCCGACAGCCACAGGGTGGTTTCCTTGGCAATGTAGAGTGCGTTCTGTGTCTGACAATGACTCGCTGTGCTGCGGGTTTGGGTCAGAGTGTAGGGAATGCGGGCAAAGTGAAAGGGGGCAAAGCAGATGAAAAACACCCCCACTACCACGAACACCTTTGCCTTGGTTCTGCGACTGGCTGCTTTAGATCTGCTCTTTGATGCTTTGTATGACTCAAAAACCTTCTTGCTGATGAACGTGTAGCAAACCACCATCAAGCCCAGTGTGCCCCAGAAAACCACCTGGAAGTAAACATCAAACAAAACATTGAGCAAGGCAGTGACTTGTCACTACTTTTCTCATGAATAATTTTGATCAGCTGTAGTTGAGTAATTCAAAGGTCAGTTGTTGTCATTTTCTTGCACTCGCATGTCGGTACAGTAAATATGGAGCTACTGCTAGCTTAGGAGCATACCAGCACCTCTAAAGCTCACTAATGAACATGTAATGCTGCATTACAGGTTTTTGTCACTGCTCCAGGTCAAGAAGTAGTCTGACACATAACCCCTGACACAAAACCACATTGTGTGTTTTTTTTTGTTTGTTTTTTTACACTTCAGTTGGATGGATTAAACAAACCTGAAGTAACGTGTTGATTGACCGTACAGACATGAGAGTGGTATTGATCTTCCCTTCTAACTTTCGGCAAGAAAGCGAAGTGTATTTCCCAAAATGTCAAACTACTACTTTTTTAATAGCTACCTGACAGAAGTAGTTGAATCCTTCATGCCAGAGCAGGCCAGCTTTGCTCTTCATGGAGGTGCACTTCATTCTGCCTCCAGAGACCCGTGGTTGCTGGTCACTTAAAATAACATTGGGTAATGCTAAAGATAACATTACCACCCAGACAGCTGTACTCAACACCTGACCAACACGAACCCGCTGCAGCACACACTTCCCAAATGGCCTGACTATCTTCAGGTAGCGGTCCAGGCTGATGAGGCCCAGCAAGAGGATGCTGATGTACATGGTTATGTAGAAGAGAACCGCAGAGTATCGGCAGTGGAAGGCGCGTAGTGGCCAGGAACCCACATTTGCATCACTTAAGACTCTCAGAGGGATGGTCAGGGTCATCAGCAAGTCAGCCACCACCTGTTAATGAAGAATTACTTTGTGTGTGTGCTCTGCACGAACAACAAAATGTATAAAGCAAAAGCCCTCATGTCTTACCACATTTTTTAGAAAGACCACAAATGTTGAGGTGCTGGGGATGTTGAAGAAGATCCATGCAGCCAGGAAATTCAGTATCATGGCGACTATAAAGAGGATGGTGTAGAGACAGGGGAAAACCACAGCTGTCACACTGGTGTCCCGAACACACTTGACGGAAGTGTTTGACAGGGTGTTGTTCATCTTCTGATCTTCGGTGGCCCTTTGGAGGGGCAAGAGAGAGGAGAGATGATAAGATGAGTGTTACATAGATAAAGCAGGTAAATGGAAAATACACAGTAAAGTTATAGAAATACTTAAAGAAATGATGAAGAACTTGAACTAGACAGCTACAGCAATGTTTTGGGTCACCTTCGAAAGACCTGTTTAGATACTTTCAAATAAGGCATTAAGTAATGATTCACAGCGAGTGGGGAGCAGAGAAGACATTTTGGGTGAATATTTAAAGTGAGATAACAGTCATTTTAGATGTTGATTTAGTTTGGAATCCACTGAATTATATGTTGGGATGTATACTGAGAGGTATACTCTATGGGGATAATTTGTATATTTTAAGGGTATTATTGTTAATTGCAAGGAAAATGATAACTTTTTCTTGGTTGCAAAATCAACCCCATACAGCGAAAAATGGACTAAGAGACTGAGACAGGTGTACATAATGGAAGAAATGACTGCACATTTGCAAATGAAAAAGGATATTTTTGT